>NC_080593.1:27466878-27781663 GCF_027887145.1 Ammospiza caudacuta | reverse complement strand
AGGCAGACGGCAAACCATTGCTTATTTCTTTCAGTATCACCATAGAGGAACACACAATATTTAAGTCCCACAGGCTTCTGTCACTCTTCAATGAATCCAAGCATTGTATAACATCATTTGCCAACGAAGCACAGGGGAAAGAGACATTACTTAATAGGACAATCCTGACAAGACATTTATCCGGGATTTTTCAACGATGCACATACAAAATGTTCCTGAATAGTGCAAAAAATGCAGGCAAATTAACTACCTTGTCAGTCCAAATAACAAACCAATCAATTACATTCTATCCAAGCCTGACAAGCAAACTCAATGTTTTGTCATAATAAGCTTATAGTTGAGACAAGGTAGCTGTTCTCCTTTACTTTAGGTATTCTATTGAGAGCTTTATCCACATTTAAAAATCCTATTATAAAAGGTTTCCACGATTGCCTCCGAGGATGAGTTGTGGCAGAGTTGTGTCTCATGAAGGGTATCTACACAGTAAAGTGATAAGAAAAAAATATTAACATTGAAAGATCATAGCAGCTCTCCTCTGTCTTATGAAACATTTTAATATCACACTAAATTTAAGCAATGTTTATGCTCAAATACTTAGACACCCACACCAAATTTTCAAGTCTCCGAGTGTCAAAACATTAAACTGAGTTTAGTATAGCATCCTTATAACTCTTATAACTTTTTCTCAATACAGCTCAAAGAACAAAGGCAGTCCACCACAAGACAGAGAATTTTCTTTTTTTTTTATCATGAAAGCAACAATTTAATAGAAGTAGGCTTGATTGTGAAGCTAGCATTTTACTCAGATTTGCAACCCACAGAAATGCAGCTATGAGAATGACTACAAGCACAAACATGGGTACTATGTTACAATCTTAAAAAATGCTTGCTTCATAGAATAGCATTTGAAAGAAAACAAGTCTTAGGATTTAGGAAGGACTAAGTAAGGCACGGTTTCTTTCAAAATGCATTGTAATAATTCAGCACATAAAAGGCTTTAGTCACTTCTGAAAAAATGTCCTTGAGCCAATAATTCCAAAGCCTTCACAACTTTTTCTTTTCCTACTCGTATTTCCTGTCTTTTGACACTCATGACATACATACTTGTCAAGAACACTTTTTAAAAAATCAAGACAATTTAAAGTGCTGATTCTATAAATTTAAACTCTTTAAAGTACTTGCCATACAGCAAATGAATGTCTCTTAGAGCATTGTGAGATTTCAATTAGGAAAACATCTATGTTGTCTTTAAGCTGAGCAGATACATTTTGAACGAAAGATCAATAAAAAGTCTCCATCACTACATTTGGTGGTTTATTGTTTGGTTGTTTTTTTAAAATTTGAAATGTATTTAATTATAATTGTAAATAAAAAATAAACTGCTGTTATATTTTGATAAAATATAACAGTCTGATGAACAGGAGACATCTTGTTGCCACATGTTCAAACAAAAAATCTTTTGCAACTTAATTTTAGTTTTGAGTATAAGGATTTTGAGTCTAAGAATTAGAGAGTACTTTTTCTAAGAAGAAGTACTATATGAAAATCCACTCCCGATTCTCACTTCATTGCTTATTTGAGACATGATTGAAATTTTAAATTGGGTGTCTTGAACTGCAATCTACAGTGCAATTTTAAACTTTTTAAGAAAACTGAAGAAAAGCTTAGCTGCAAGACAGAAATACTCTTCATATTCATCTCATTACAATCACCTTCCCTTACTGAGTGCAACTAGTGCAACAGTGGGTGAGGCTGACATGGGTGCACACTGAAATGCAGAAGCTTACAGGGTAGCAGAAAAAATCAAGATAAACTGAAGGTCTCTGTGCCACCTCTACCCCCTCACAGCAATGTCAGTAGCGACAACTGCACCATTTCAGTCAGGTCATCAGACTGTGACAGGCTGCCCCATCTGGGCTAGTAAGGTTTGGGCAGGAATACAGCAACCCATACTTCAAATACTAGGGGTTTTATTTTGGTTTCTCAAAATGAGTCAGTGAGCATGTAAATATCTGTATACACACACATATACATGTATGTATGACTACATATAAATGTACTTACATATAAATTTATATTTATTAATTATTTTTATATAAAAATTTTATCCATGTAAACATGTTTTTATATAAAAAACAGCTTCACAGTTGAACCAATAAAATAATCAGTTACATTTTAATAAGCTCACAAATAAAAGTAATTAAGTACAAACAAGGATCTCAGAGGAAACCTGTAACTACTGAGAAAAGATCCTAATATTTTGTAGCATTTCAGGTAAGGCTGTAAGAACACAGACATCAAGTAGAAAGTGTAAGTAACCTACACCTGCACTAGTTATTCCTATTACATTTTTATTGGTAAAAACATATCAAGAAATTTAAAAGGATATTAGAATATTTACTCATATATTATAGGAAAATTAATTTTTTAATAGTTGGACAATTTTTCCATTTCTACACTATTGAAAATTTAACTTGACATCATTTATTTCACATGTTCTAAGGTTATCTTCACCCCTCTCATGTTTGAAGCATTATTAATTAAGAAATCACTACTGGCTTTATTTAAAGATTTTTTTTGTTTTGTTCTAGCAAGTGAAATATTGGTAAAAGACAAAGGAATATGAATGAATAAATACAATAGCTTGTAACTATTGTAGTTAATTGTATTACTGTAACACAACAGCAAATTCATCTGATAACTGACTACTGCCCTGAGACCACTCACACTGATGACATTTCTCCTGCTCTAGTCTCTCCTTCTGCTCTTCTCCCATCCCTAAACACCATCTGCCAGCCCTTCCTCAACAAAGAACTGCTCCCATTCCTGTACATCCATTCAAATTTTACTGACTGAAGTACCCAGAGTTGTCTGCAATAGCTGAACTTGTATTTACAGCCTCACTTAGGAAAAGGATTTAGTGGGCACAAAAATCTGAAATAAGGATGGTGAGCAAAACTGAACAGCCTTCTTCTCTTACCAGCAGATGCAACAAATATTAAGAAAGAAAAAAGCATCACAGATAATGCCATAATAGATGCTTTGAACAGGAAGGTTCTCAATTGCATATTTGGTCTTTTAGAAGAGTTGTTCTCTCCCAGCTCTCCTTCAATCCAAGACAAAAAGTAATTATAAAAGCACTTTCCTTCAAATTTTGGTACAAGGAGGAAGAAACATACCAACCTCTCTCCTCCCTAACCACACATGTCATCTGTTTCCTCACTTAAGTAAATATTATGTAAAGGGCAGGTGTCTAAGATCTATGTGCAAATTTCCTTTTCAAAAGACTATAGGACAAGTAACCCCACAAGTTATTTCAATACTTCGTAGTCTTCATTTATGTAACAGACACAGAAAATTGCAAATCACAGACAAACTTCATGCTTATGCCAGCAGTTTTGATCCTGATTATTTTTTAGCCATTTTAATACTTGCCTTCATCAGGCTCAACGGCTATTGTAAGGGCAATGTTTCTGGCTGCTAACAGGGCACAAGTAAAAATACATTTTCAACTACAATGTAAAATCAGTATATCTTCAAGGGTCTGAAGGCAAGAAGTTGCATTAGTGTACCTTAGCAACTCTGAAAAATTAGGAATCTCCCACCAGGTTAAGTCTGCTAAGACTAAAGACGAATTTGGGGTATTTGCAAATGGCTTTCACAAAGTAAAAATGCTAAGTAATATGCATTTTTAAAATTCAGTCTATCTCATCTCAGAAATTAATCTGTACCCAGCAGCTCTATTAAGCGAATGACTGAGGTCTTTAGAGGGGAAAAATACCCCAAATCAGACCCCGAAAACAATGATGAGCAATGATTCTAGACATTGCTAATCACTTCCGTTTTCTCAGTATTGATCATGTTATAAATACTAATAAATGCTTCCTGAACAGTTACAGATTTATATCTGTTAATATACACACTGATTAGCTTGTAAAAAAGTTATCTGCAGGGTAAAAGACCACAGTATCTGAGGTATCAATGGAACAGAAGAGCCATGCTTTGTCTTAGTAACTTAGTATTTATGGTAACATAAATAACAACATTTAGTGCTGGTCACTGTATATACATGTTGACTGTCATGACTGACAGAATTCTGTCTTCCAAGTACTTCTATGCCCACTTCAAAACAAGAAAAGATTTTCAAACTACTTCAGAGGAAAGCTGAAACCATTTCACATATATGATACCAATATTTTATTTTATCTTTTGTATAGGATATGTCATTTTACTTCATTCTGTACTTTCTTTGAAAATACGAGCTTCTGAGAACCCATGAAAAATACACAATCAATACGCTCAATACCCTACATGAAACCCAGCTTTCTCTTTTAAATGACTGCATTTACAGACCTTGTCACAACAAGGTCCCTGATGTTATCGAAGCAATTTCAAGATACTTTAATCATTGGCAAAACTCAGTGACTTGACAAGAGAAATGTGGGCCACAAGACTTCAATGGCTTGAAAGGAAGGTTATTGAGTGATGTAATTTCGTTTGGATGGGACTGATTCCAATTGATCTGTTTTTGCAATGCATATCTTGCCTCTGCAGCTGTCTCTATCTGATTCAGTGCTTAAACTGCAAGGAGTGACTATCCCTTTCCACTTAAAGCAAAACCCTTCCTTCCTCCTGCTATTATTTTGAATGAGCATGAGGAGCCCATTTTCGAGTTTAATCTCTGTACTCACTGCAAAAAAAAAAAAAATACATTCAACTGAATGCCAACCCATGAATTCAACTGAGTCTTTTGATTGCCAGCATACGTGTTATGTAAGTAGAAAAACAGATCACAGAGCATTATGTTTATCATCATTATTATAATGAACTGAAAATATTGAGTTAGGGTTTGTATAACACAATCCCAACTGCACACTATCATGTAATCTACACTGTATTAGACTGTACTTTTTTTCAGTTGAGCACTTACATTTAAAAGAAAAAACACCTGCTTGGTATGCAATAAGTATAATAATTAATAATTGGTTACGTTATATATTAAATCAAGTACACTTTTCCACAGTTGTAACAGAAAATAAGTGTACCATTAGGAACCTCACAATTTAAGTTAATTTTAAACTGCATAAAACCTGGGGGGGGGGAAGCCATATATAGGGAGCTACAAAGCTTTGAGAGGAGTTTTGATAAATAATGTAATCATCATTATATGCTAATGAAACTGAATCAGGATGTGGCCCTAGATGTTGCCAGCAATATGTAGCTGACAGGTGAGCTAAGCTGCCCTTTACTCACCCAGCTTTAGTTTTATACTGTCTGTGCACACAAAACATGCTTGGCTAACAAAACGCGATTCGCTGGATTAGACATAAATGCGAGCTTTCTTCTGATAACTTAATGAGCAACGAAAATGGAGTTAAAGATCAGCTGCCAGTCCTTCACTGCCTTCCCAACATCTCGTATCACAGGAGATGATAGTTCTGCTCAGTTTCACTTTTTATGTCTAGTCTATATAATTCCAGAGTTTAAGAGCTTTCGGGTGTCTATAGCAGCAGCAACATTCAGGCCACCCTGAATGCACACCAGACATGCCTGCAGAAACATTTTCAGAGAAAACAAACTGACCCTCAGTACCAGTCACTTTCAGTTCTGTTGACAGTAATTGATACAGAGTATCTTCTCTGTAAAATTACGTGTTCCAAAAATGGTAAGTAATTATGACTTCATCTATCAGTAAACTCAAAAGCATAAGCTCAATAAAGATATGTACATTTTATATATTACACAGCTTTGTATTATGAGTACTGTCACTCAGTGTAACTGTTTCTGTTAATATGAAGACCCTGTACCCCTTCTTAAGTATTGTATAAATATATACTAGCATACCATTAATCTTACAGATCAAATATTTTATTGGAAATAAAAATCTAAACTTCCTTTGAATGCAGAACTTGCTTATTATTTACAGACCATAATTTGAGAAACATTTTAACTAGCAGAGCCGTATAAATAAATTAGATTATAATATTCATTTGAAATAAAAAACCTGAATAGATTCTTTTAAAATAAAAGAAATGGTGGAAAGGATATTTTCCCCATTTCAGTATCTAAATCAAAGTCTTAAGTTGTTATTATTATATAATAATATTATAATTGTTTTCTTTATTTTTACAGAGAAGTAGATTAAGTAATTTATTGGGTTGCCTCTTTATCAGTGGGTAGGGATGAATTTTGTCAGATAAATCTAAATTTTACTTAACTTCACTGTTTCAGTTTCAACACTGGACAGTCAACACCGAAGTCACTGGACTGTACAGTTTTCATACTGTTTTCTGTGAAAATACAGGCCTATGCCTTTAAGTTAGCCATCAGTTATCAGATAGTTTATTGATATCTGTGAAGCATTTAGAAACTTCTGTATGATTTCAATATGCTAAAATCTAAGCATGACTATCACAAATGCTACAAAGCAAGTCAAGGTTAGAATTCTGGTTTCTTGCTCTGCTCCTCTACCAAGCACAAATATAAAACACAGATTCAGGGCTAGGAGATGGGCATTTTTTTCCTCCTTTCAAAGTAAATCATTCTTCAACATATTTATAAGGGTTTTTTCCTCTCAAAACTCCCACTCCCAGAAGCCTTAGAACTGTAACAGTTCTACTGTGAGACATTCAAAAGTCTCTACAGGATCACAGGGAATCTCTTCATCAAGTTCTGTATATCACAGTCCACGTCAAAACCTGTGCTCCTATGCTTAAGAAATCAATTATGATCCACTTTTATTTATAAATTAGATTGAAAATATTAATGACACTAATGATATTTTATGGCTTATTGGAACATTGAGTCTAGAAACGAAATGAGGTGTAAGTACAATCTCTTACCACTGCTATGGGTTAAAATTACAGAAGAATTCACCACTTCTGCATAAGGAAGACCACAGAAAGCTGTATCATGGTTTTGGAAGAGGAAGTATTGGCTTATCAAAGGCACTGCTAGGCTGAATATTGCAGGAAGTTGTCATGAGAGGGAAGGCTGCCCATTGAAAGGGGCATTTTTAGAAGAAAATTTACTCAGAGCTCAGAGAAATAAAGCAGAAGGGGCTATATGTATGTGATGCCTTTGAGCTCAATCCATCAACAAGCACAGTGAAAATTTGGCCTGAGACCTCAGCCCACAGCAGGAAAGCAAGGGTCTAGATCATTTGGATATATTCCAGTCCACAGGAATTATTCAGTGTTTCTGAAATGGATGTTTGTCATGTCTGTCAGATTCCAGTGTAAGATCTAAGAAACACCATTGCAGCCAAGGCAGGACTCTGAAAACTGAAAAATCCTAAGATGAGCCCATCTTAAAGAGGTGAGATATGCACAATAAAAAATTATAGTAAGCAGTACCTAGGAAATCATGGGTTGGTCAGCCCTGTCCCTGTACTGGGAAAGATCAAGGGATCCATTGCCAAATACATGAAAGTAACTGAGAGCACTCAGCAAAAATTTAAGAAGGGCAGAGGGGTTGCTCATATTTGAAATGACGAATGACATGCTCTGTGAAAGAGGGAAGAGCAATGCTTGCAACACACCCAAAGGTGTCCAGTATAAGGCTTTTCTATCAGTCTGGTACAGCACGTTCCTGTACCAGAAAACAAGGCAGGCTGAATATGTTGAAAGCCAGCTGGAGTCAACAGAAGGCAATAGCTGGAGCTGTAGATGCTGTCCAGTAACTAAGTACCCAGGGAGCCAAGAGGAGAGAACTGGTGCATCAGACACAGCATTGCCAGCCAGGCAAGGCGGGAATAGTCCCGCTCTGTCCTGCACTCACCTTGAGTGCTGGGGGCAGTTTTGGGTGCCACAATTCATAAGAAAGACATTAAGTTATTAGACAGTGCCCAAAGGAAGTCAATGAAGATGGTGAAGAGCCCTTAGGGGAAGCTGTATGTGGAGGGGCTGAGGTCACTTGGTCTGTTCAGCCTGGAGAAGAGGAGACGCAAGTGAGACCTCACTGCAGCTACACCTTCCTTGTCAGGGGAAGATGAGGGGCAGGCACTGATCTCCCCCCTGGTGACCAGTAACAGAACCAAGGAAATGGCCTGGAGTTCTGTCAGGGGACGTTTAAGTTACATATTAGAAAAACATTCTTCACCCAGAGGGTGGTTGGGCACAGGGACAGGCTCCCCAGGGAAGTGGTCACAGCACCAAACCTGGCAGAGTTCAAGAAGTGTGGACAATATGATCAGGCCCCTGGTGTGATTCTTGGGAATGGTCATGTGCAGGGCTGGGATTGGACTTGATGATCCTTAAGAGTCCCTTCCAACTCAGCATACTCTGTGATTTTGTGGCTCACAGTGCTACCAAACTCTCATTAGTTGAGAGAGGGAGGGCTCTCACCACGAGGGCTCACAGCCACAACCTGCAGCTTAGGAAGTTTAGAGGGGACATCAGCAGATGCCTTTTCAGCACAAAGAATTGTGCAGTGAGGTTGGGGTACTTATGTCTCAGCTCTGTGGGAACAAACACATAAGAAGCTACGATAATTTGTCCTTGATATTCTAAAAGCCTTCATTTCCAGCACTAGAAAGCATTGCCAGTTCCTGTAGTCAGGATGGGAAGCCATGATGCTGAATAAAATCCTGTGATGCCCAGTGCATGAGTAAGTAGTGGATTTCTGTCAGTTATAAGGGATAAGAAATTTCCTTTCCAACCCTCTTACAGATAATATCTGGCTCTATGTAAGACAATAGTGCACTATAAGAGGCACTGGAAACTGATTTATAATCAGTCCTGTTGTGCACAACTAGTAAAATATTGTGTCCTTGATGCCATCTTAAAATTCAATGGCACTAGTCATATTAAAGGCCCTTTTCTTAAGACTGACAGATGATTTCATATTCTACTGAAACCTAGACACTATAAACATTTCATCAAATAAAAGCCAGAAGAGGTTATACACATAAGTTTTTTAACTGGAAGCATATCTAAAGCATTTTGATAGCCATCCAAAAAAAAAAAAACCGACCAAACAAGCAAAACAAAAAAAAAAAAAAAAAAAAGGCAAAAAAACCAATCAAGCAAAAAGCCAAAAACCCCACAGAAAACTATTATTATTCATTTATATTTACAAGTCCACAATAAAACCTTTACACATAAAGTGGCCTAAGGAATAATTTCACAGATGTGTTTACAAACAAAATAAAGAGTAAGAAAACAAAAGCAGGAGAAATTTAGTGCATTCACTAGAAAAGTTCATACAAATTTTAAAATAAGCACCTTAACATTGGACCTTTTTTAATGGCCATAAAATTTCTCAAGCTGACTGACAGATGTAAAAATGCTTAACTTACAAAGCAAACATTTCATATATTCCATCATAATTTCATAGTTAATTTTCAGTCTTCAGTATTAAAACTTTCTATAAAGATAACAGTCTCTAAGTGGAAATGAACTATTTCTGAAAATGCACAAAAAATGAATTATGATTTTCTTTCACACTAGTACTTAAGCATGCAAAATTTAGGTTTTTTTCCAAAAGAAGCCAGAAGTTAACCAATAGGTATAAAGAATGGATGCATTTTGTTTTATATCATAATCAAGCTAAAAGCTTGATTAAAAATCCCTAAAAGCATTCCTGAAAAGGACTATTTCAACAATATACTTAGAACAACATTTGTTTTAACACAGTTTGTCTATATCGTGGCTGAATGCATGCAAATAAATTTCAGACATAATACATCCATATTAAAAACAATGACAAAGATAAATTGTATTATATACAAAAACCTATTAATTAATAGCATTTAACACCATGCCAGAAGTTTGGGAACAGTGTGCCAATAAGATGTTCTGTTTGTGAAACTCAGTGCTAAGTATTAATGAAATCACTTTCAAAAGAACTAAAAAAGTTCAGTGAAATCAAATACCACGATGTCCCTAGTGACAAGCTTACTTAAAATTTTTCTTAAATAATACAATAAAGGACCCTTAAGAAAATTATTTCATCATGACAAAAAGTGAAAGTCAAGTAAAATATTATGCAGATTTTTTGCAATGTCATTACCACATACACAACTGTATTCGAGAATATTACTTTCAGCACGTCCACCAATAACCTAGTCTAGATAAAGCATGAAGTTTGTTTCAACTGAATCAAAAGAGAAAACTACCTTTGTAGATAGGAAAATAATAATTTGTTTGGATATACATATTCCTATTATATTATGTCTTGGAAGTGAAATCTATATGTAACAAACCTAAACCAAATGAAACCAGTAGGAAGAAGGAATGTCTCACCCTGTAACATGCTGGGCAGAAGGTGAATCAAATTATTCCATTTGCTATTTAATTTCACCATTTTCCTAAACTTTTGTTAGGGCTGTTGTAGGGCACTTTCAGTCAGATCAGTAACACTGGTTCCCTCTAAAAAATGTCAGATCTTTAGTCCAGGCAGAAATTAAACAACTTTTAAAAGCAATCAAAAGGAGGCTTAGGCTTAAATGAATTTCAAACAATGCATCTATAAAAATTTCTATCTTTAAAACTTTAATTTGTGAGAAAAAAATGAAATAAAAAGAATATTATCTATCATCCTCCATGACTTTGGAACTACAGGGTAGATTTAGCATTTTGTCTTATTAGTGGTCATAGTCATTGTGAAATGTCCTTGCTCCTCCATATTCCTTTTCAGTATTTTTTCCTCTCTAGAAGAAAATAACACAGAATGTGACTCTATCAACCCATTAGAATGAAAGGCAGACAAAAGGTAAAAATGATGGAAACAAAGAAGTTGAAGAACTCAATTTCAGAAAACTACAAAGTGCTTGAATCTGTGACTAGACTTTACTAATTTCTGAAATATCTCCTCTCATACTCATTTTTGGAGAACAGAGGATAACAGAAAAAATGAAAATATTCCAAACTACTCAGCTAAGTTATTTTTTTATTAATAGGTCAAGATAGATGAACAACAGCATGCAGCATCAAGGAAAATGTCTAACAAAACATGGAACTTCAGAAAAAACCCCCTTTTTAATGAGGGGTGGGGATTTATTAATTAATGAATGAAGTTGTATATCAACACTGGTCTGCATTTAGAATAAAGAGTTTTAAAGTATACAAAATAAATACATTGGAACTGTAACTATATAAGTAATGTTAATTATGCTTTAGCACAGTTTTTTTCATTAAGGCTTGCTATTCATACTTTTTTCTTTTTAATAAATATTTCTTTGCTACTTTTGTAAATGTTTTATTATAATTTTGCAATCATAATAAATATCTTCTGCTACCTGTAACAGTGAAGTAGTGAAAAAAAATTTACTAAGATATCATTTTCCAGTCACCCACTCCCCATTTCAGTGTCACTGACTTGTATTGACCATAGCAAACTTCTCATTTTCACAGAGGATGCCTATCCACAACTATCCCTCACTGGTTCTTTAAACAGTTTCAGTATCCTCCCTCCTTTGACTATGTGGTTTTCTTGTTTCAGTGTCTTTCTCTAATCAGTCCAACTTTGCACAAGTCCTGAAGCTTGAATAGCCTGGATTTTGCTGCCTCTGCACACTATTTAAATTCTATTTTTTTACATTTACCATCCACATTCAGGTCCTTCTCTAGTCCTAGTCCCACCATGATCTCCATACTGGGCTGTACCAGACAAACACAGCTCTAAGCTTTGTCTGTCTGTAACCCAAGGCCCTGTTTCATGCAGCACATCTGCAAGACTTTGGCTTAGCTTTACTGAAGAAACAAGTGTTTAGTGCAAATGCTAAACTCTGGTAGGTGAGTAAAAAATTTCACCATGCCTGTTGATATGAAATGATACAGAGTAGTGACTTAAGAGGAAAAATAAACAAAACAAAAGACCCCATGAACATTAAACCCTGAATACAGTGGAGAATCGGAGGATGGCAATTCAGCTAGGTAAGGATCAGCCTGGTCCAAGGAGCAGCAGGGGCTGAAATATCTTCACCTTACCAAACACTGCCTGACCAGCAAAGTTACATCACACATCAGCACTGGGTGAGATATTCATACTGATGCTTAGCCTAGCAAAATGCTACTCCTCACCACAAACGACTGCTGTGGATTCTTGAGTTCTGCACATCCTGCTCACATCTCTCATCAACGACAAAAGATGACCCAAAAGAAGGGAAGTGACACACGTCTCAACATTCACTGCCCCACTTTACTCTTATCACCTAGTGCAGCATTACCAGTCATGGATACTGTCCTTAACATCTTTCTTCTCAATCTACATTTCTGTTCCCTGCAAGTCTTGTAGCAACTCCAACTGTAGGGATAAGTACACTCAAACATCCCACAGCACACCAAGCACAACGACAAATGATCTAAAACCTGCCATACCAGGACTCTGAAACTATTTCTATCACAACATCCTTCAAAGTTTCCTTTTTCTCAGATTTAATGAATAAATTTCTCCTCTGTCCTTGGGAAAGAAAGGGAGGTCTTCGCCAAAATTCAATTTACTGATCAAAGACTTCAATTCACTTTTCTTCTTAAAGGTATGGGGAGAAGGACACCTGGGCAGACAAGACATTTACTCAAATCTCACCTTAAAAATTTTGCCTGAAAACATCCAGCCTAAAAGCCTAAAAGATACATAAGAGACATGAAGAATTCTGAGTCCAAGTGATTTAAGTTTTACAAGTTTTTCCAAGTTTTAAAATAAGAAACTGAAAATGGGGTCTGGTACCACAATTATTACTACTTCCCAGTGTAACTAACTTTCATCTGTATCAAGACTAGTTAAAAAATTCCAGAGAGTGGAACTTTGCTAAGTTCCAGTCATGGACATTTTGCTTGATCATTTCCCCATTTCTACTTTTGCTGGCTGTGAGTCAGTATTTCCTAACATTGTCATTGTATAGAATACTGTCTAGAATACACATAATCCATCATTCTTGATGGAACTGAGTGGTTAGATTTCCCTAATTCAGAAACAGAAATCAAAGCATGAATTTGAAACAAATGAATTGAAGCTAACATTCTAAAAGAAGAACCAAACTTTCATTAAAATGTCCTCCTGAAAAAAACCCAAACATTTTTTAGCTCATTCAACAATGACTTCTCTAATTAATTCCAGATTTTTTCCCTTGTTGACAAAGACACAAAGTCTCAAATACAAAGGCCAACATAACCTGAAGCACTGCCTTTCCCAAAGGTCTGGTGGCCAAGACTGAAGGAATTCTTTTGCCTGTTTTGCCATTTGTATAAACAATGACAATGGTGCTATCTCTCACAAAATAGCGAAATTAAAAATAACATATAAGACTGTATTAACATTCACAATTCTGGGGCTGGCAGAAAACATAAATACACTCAAGCTACTGAAAAAAACAACTACAGCAATATTAAATATTTTCCATTTTCTTCAACTTACTCATTAACAGTATGTATTAAGCTCATTGTCAACTCATTAATTTTGTTTATGGTGACTAAAATTATGTTTTGAACCTTAGCAATTTAACTTATAAAACCTACCAGGCTTCACATGAACTTTTCTACATGTAACTGTCAAAGGAAACCTACTTCAAAAATCTGGAACATGGATTAATCTACACTGAAAATACTGCGCTGCTTAATTTCAGAGTTGTATCAATCTTTACAACAAAAAAACTAACCACCCATAGATACGCTTTATACAAACTTAAATACAAAAATGGAGGAAGCATGGCAATTTTTTGAGGCATCTTGTCAAACAGTGAAACTAGATTTGAATGAAATATTAAAGTATTTTTAAAATGGGGATGAGACAATAAGAACTTAATAGTTCTTATTCAATTTAAATAGAATTAAGTACATATAATATTACATGAAGTTTCAAAATAAAAGCCTTTTAAAGTTTTCAACATAAAAGTATTTCAAGCTAAAACTTTCTGTTTTCTATATTAAGCAGACCAACAGCTTAACTAATAATTATTATATACTACATAAAAAAGCTTATACAGAGATATAAGCTTCTACCTACAATGTGAAAAAGAGGCCACAATAGTTTTGGGGTAGTTTAGGAATTCACGGCACAAAGTGTTCAGATCAGGTCTCCAAGGAATTAGAAGAAAAAACCTTGCTGTTAGTACTCTTCCATCACTCCACAGAAAGCCAACTGCTGTATTCCCAGCTTTGCTTGGAATTAAGAGAGTAGAAAGTTTAATGCTTAGTGTGTGTAAAAACTGCACCTACTACCCTACTTTGTGGGCTACTTCAGAACCCACAACAAGGGATGCAAAGGATATTAAAGGCTGACAATCCTCCTGCCCTCATGTTCTCCATGCCCCATGAGGGACCTTATCCTTCTAGTGCACCACCACCAGATTTTCCCTCCTCGTACTTCGCACTTCTTTTTTAGCTAAGTGTGGAATTTTAGCTGCGACATTATTTATGATTTTCTGGGGTTGGCAGAATTGGCAAAGAGCCTGTTGAGTTTTTTGAGTTTGGTGTCTCAGTGTGCTGCCAGGTTAGGTGATGAGGCTTTTTTTAATACAATTTGACAGGTGACCCCTCAAAGTTATTGCTAGGGTGATATTATAATATAGTGAATTTAGAAGTGCATTTAAAAAATTGACTTTTCAAAGAGAGCAGAGGAAGGGAGTGGAACTGTGGATGTCTTACCTGAACCTACATAGCGGAACCTCAAAATAAAATGCAACTTCCAGTGGAAAACCATAAACATTAGCATTGATAATTCTCGAGAATATTGCTCAATTAATTCAGTTTTTAAACTACAACTACAAACTACAGCTGTGACATGACTTTCCCAAGACATGCATTTAATAAGCAAAATTACTTTCTCATTCTTCAGTAGTGTTCTGAATGCTTCCTATATTGACTACAGGAAGATGTTTCTTTCATAACAAACTAAATTTTACCTTTTATATATAACAGATTTTTTTTAAATGGTTTACTTTTAAGGACAATAAATATACTTTTTCTTTTGACTTAGCACTGGTGGAATCACACCAAGAACACTGCATCCAATTTCAGGGTCCCCAGTACAAAAAACATAATGGAGTTACTGGAGTAAGTCCAGCAAAGGGACTATGAAGATGACTGGCTGGAGTAAATGTCACACAAGAATAGGCTAAGACTGGAAATTATTTAGTCTGGAGAAGAGAAGGCTCAGCAAGAATCTCCTCAGTGTTTAAAATACCGGTCAGGGGAAGGAAAGACAGCCACAATTCTTAGGGGTGCCCAGTGATAGGACAAGAGGCAACAGGCAAAAAACTGAAATAAAGGAGATTATTAAATATAAGAATGCTTTGGGGTTTTTTTTCACTCTGAGGAGGAACAAGCAACAGAACAAGTTGTCTAGAGAGGTTGCAGAGACTCCATCCTTGGAGATATTCAAAACCCCACCAGATCCTGCCCTGAGGAACCTGCTATCTGACTTGTTTTGATTTGTGGGGCTCAGACAAGACCAGCTCCAGAGGTCTTCTCCAATCTCAAGCATTCTGTGACTCTGTTCTTAATAAAAGCAGAAATTATTTAGAAAACCTTTCAAATTTAAAGAAAATTGAAGTCCTGCAGTTTACTTATTGTTCTTTAATGTGAAAAACTAAGATTACCACTAGAGTTTTAAAAGCCCACTGGTTTTCTTATCTCTTTTTCACAGCAAGTGTTATTAAAAGAACTGTCAGTAGATACTAGCAGACAGGCTGTTTTTATGTAAATTTAAACAATTTTTACTATGACAAAATAGCGCTTTTATTTTTCCTCTTTTCATCTGCTCTGTTTTTTTAGACATTAAACTGCTGCTTTTGCAGTTTTTACATACCCATAGTTGCACATTCTCTCCAAAATGCAGAGACACTTCAAATAAATATTACTGTTCTCATCACTCAATAAAACTACTAAAGCTAGCAGTACTGATTTTACTCAAGCAACCTTAATTTCTTAACAGATATTACATTTTTCTTTCAAAAGAGGACATTTAAGTACTTTTTCCTCAAGTGATTTTTTTAAACATCCCTCTACAAACTCACATACACTATGGCAGTTAAAAGCTTCATCAAGGGGAAAAAATCTAAAACTTCCTTTCTCCTCCTGTCATTTATTAAAAAATGGTCTTCAATCCTGAAGCAAACAGCTAAACAACTAAGGTTATCCTTGTCACTATTTCTTATGCTGTTACTGAATCCTGTTTGTTGCTCTTTCTGAACATGTACAAAAATCAACTGTTCTTTTTCAAGGCTGATCTTTTTTGTCCCATTTTGTACCATTCTCAAATAACTTAACTTTTCCTTTTCTCAATTCCTGCGTTGTGCAATGTTAACACAGAATATGCACTGCCAGGAAGCTGTCCTCAGCAGGGTCTAGACTGGATCTCTTCTAGCTTTCATGTGAAATTTTTGCATTTTCAGATCTTTGTTCATGATTTCAAGGTTTACAGGATTTGAAAACTCGTTTCTCCTCCATTCAATAATCATTTACTCTCTGCCCTTCTTTTGTCTTATTTCCTTTTCTCAGTTTCCCAGAAGCTCTGTCTTGGGCAGCATTTCTATATTTTCCCATTTTTCTAAAAATACTTCAAGAAATACATATAATTTAAATAGAAATATAATTTAAATATCCTAAATGTCTCAAAACCAGTTGAGGTTCTAAGTAAAAATTTCCATGGACTTGCACAGACTCCTGCCAATTAAGTCAGCAGATGGAATATTCTATTCCATCAACTTAGTGCCAAGTTCAATAAGCACTTATAAAGCACATTTTACTTCCAGAAAATTCTTCCACAAATCTCCTCATGTAGTCAGAGTTTCTATACAAGTTACAAGACAGACAATTCAGAAATGCATATAGATTCTGTTCCCTCAGAAATAGCCCTAAAAAGGAAATGAGAATCAAATTCACAATTACAATGGACCTCACAATTTCATAAAGACAGAGTTTAGAGATAAATTTTTTTGTTTCTTTAATTTGCCTTTCTCCAGGCACAAACCACAAGTCTGGGTCTCAGACAAGACAAGTCTCAGACTTGGTTGTGCTAATGAGCATGTTTTCAGTGGGATGCAAAAATGCAGGCATGAGTCCCATCCATTAGCTGTTATGTTTTATTCACCAGGAACACTGAACAGAGATGGGAATGCCTAACTAAGAAGTCCATATCAAAAGGTCCAAAGAGACTTCCATTTTGAGTCCTGGGAAGGCTTAATACAGGCATACTTATAGAATAAAAGATTTAACTCCTCTCCTCTATTTCTCTAGGCAGCAACATCAGCACAAGGCATAATTTGTCTCTGACTTTTACTAACAAGAACACTTTAAAAAGCTATTCAAATTTATGAGATTTTTAAACCCAAGGATAAACTCTGGCCACAGTTTACACTGAAGTGAGCATTTAAATCCATACAATATTTTCTTACCAAATTATAATCAAGTTTCTGCTATGCAATTTTGGTGCTGCTATGCTAGCTTTTATTGCTGTATTAAATTGTTAGCAAACAGCTAGAGGCTGCCAGAACAATTTCATAACATCTATTTCATTTTTAATAGTCCTTTGCACAAAACAGCTCTGAAATTATTGTTTACATATTATGGTCAAATAAATGCCAACAAATTCTATTGTTTAGCTTACTGCCATTAGGATTTTTGCAATTACTTTAGTCTTTATTACAACAGTATTTTTTAGAATTTAATAATTTAACTATCAGTCCACTAATATCACTGAATTATATTTGTTTTTACTTCTCATGCTAAAACTGAGTGATTCTTCAACTTTTAAGTATTGGTACCACTTTCACCTTTGGCTATCACTACCATTTCAGCTTCCTCTCAAAAACAAAAACAAACTCCTCAAAACTGGTTTAGCATATGTAGGATGCTGAAGCTTTTAGAAAGTCCTGAAGTGTTACCAGATGCCATGCAGTTTTTCCAATTCTACTTTTAAAATCCAAATGTACACATTAGTTTTCAGGAGAAGGAGAGAGCTAGTTGCTAGTGTTTCACTTCTAGTTACAAATATTTAAATTACAATGAACTGAGGTTCTCTTCCCAGAAGTTAAGACTATTTTGAATTTGTCAAAGTCAGCATGCTTTTTTGGTCAACGATTAAATAATGTGACAAATATATTCCAACATACACATTTTCTTTCAAGTAAGTTAACTGTATATACAAAATTCTGTTTATTTTCAGTGACTTTGCAGTCACTGAAAATAAACACAGATGCCCCCTCATGGAAACCGATTAACTTTCAATGACAAGAACCATCATCCAACACATTGAAATTGGATGGGAGAAGGATAAAATAAACGAGGTGCCAAGAAAACTTCACACATCCTTAAGAAAACAAAAGCAAAAGCTGTGTTTTTCAAAGATAAAATTCTATACTGTGCTAGAAACAAGCAAGGCTTTTCATCAGCTCTGAAACATGAAATAGAAAGCTGCCAAAGGATGCATGAACCACACTTTAGACAAGTAATTCTTTTGTCCGAGTATTCTTACATGTATTACTTTAGATGCAGACAAGCTCCTGTACAGCATGAATGGAGAGCAGCTCTCTGCTTCCTCAGTCAATAAAATTTTATCCTTTTCCAAATGACAAGTGTTGACCCTTCATTGTATCATGTCTGCCCATGGTTTGCTCCCTTCTACAATCACTTCTAGCAATATACATCAAAAATGACAGGCAGAAATAACTGTGCTGCATGTGCTGTGTTATATAGCTGATGTGTAAGATTTCTGTGACTGTTAATTAGAAAGGATACTTTACTGAATTAGCATACTTGGTGTGTAATAACTGCAAAGCAGCAACATAAATTAATCTTACAGATCAAGGTGTTCAATATTGATGCCGGAGATAAGTGTATTTCTTTTCCCCCCACAATTTGTACAATCCAACGTCAGAAACAATGTATATTTAGAGGGCTTTTGGTTTTGACTTTAAAGCAGAGATTTCTGTATTAGAATTCAAATGCTTGGCCACCCTCCCACTACTTTCCTAACCCAACTTTTGTTTCTTTTTAATAAGAAAGGAAAAAGTCAGCAAAACAAAATGTCAACATTAAATCATTTCACAGCATTTTGTGTCAGAAATGTAATGGAAAATGTGCACATCATGGGAAAGGTTACTGTTCTTCCAGAATATCTTTTCATTTGGTTCAGGGCTCATCCTTCTACATAACTGTGCAGGCACTACCGATGGTTGTTCTCCCTGGGCTTAATTTGGCAGTTGAAGGATTGTGGCATTTTCAGGAAACCACAGTGCAGTGATTTTAGTGGTTATCTATCTGAAAGTGATGCTATGATTTAGAATAATTACTCTGTTTATGTGCAATGGTAAAAGTCAGTTACTACACCATATTCCAATGTCAGCTTACACTTTACCTACTGTTTCCCTAATACAACATCACATCATATGTCCAAGGGATCTGTCCAAGTCAGAATTAGAGGGATTCAGTGCTCCTGTTCCTCAGCAGTAAGTGCACGTGCAGTGCAGTAACACTGATGTACTTTAACTGACAATTGGGTAAGGGAAGGAGCAGGAAGGAATGGGATGAACTCAGCTAGTTAATCAAAGCACTGCACATTAATTTACACTTGACCTTTGCATTGTTACAACCACTGATATGAAAAACAGAAACATATTAGTCTTTGCTAAGAGCTTTTTCATATTCTTGAAGAAAATGTGAGCTTTACTTCTTTTTTTCTTGCATATCCTTCCCATATCCTTTCTTCTCAGAATTAAATGAATTTTTAGCCCTTTTTCAAGATGAAATCTATGATAGGCTTAAATATTTATCTGTGACTTTATAACTTTACGCAAGACAGAGTGGCAAAATTCTTAAACTGCATGTTTCTCATTTCCACAAGACAATATTCAAAAAACACTTATTCAAATGACAACATACGAAAAAATCTATTCAAGGGTAGATATTTAGGAAGAAAAATCTCAAGAAGACTGAGATTGTTACGAGGTAATGAAGTACTACTTGGAATATTCAGTGATACTAAATTCCTATCTTAATACAGAATCTTGTCTTTGGCATTTTAAGTGGCTTGAAGCAAATCAGATGCAAAAATTTAACTTCATTGAGACAAGAATGTTAAGGAATGACACAGAGTAAGTAATAGTAATAGTCTCAGCTGTTGTAAACGAGATTGTTTTACTAATTGAAAGCAAAGCAAAATCTGAATCCAACCTTGTATATGGCACAGATTAAAGAAATTAAAATCAATTTTTAAAAATCCACAAAAATTACAAATTATGCAAAAGAAAGGAACAAAACTAATAACGAGGCAGAAAAAGAAATGAAAAATATATAACTCTATTTTACCAAATCCTAAATTTTGCGTACAGAAAAAGTATTACTTTAGTAATAGCCATTAGTCTAGATTATTCCATCTGTAACTTCAATGACCACACTAGCAGGGAACTATGGTAAGACAAGTAGACCAAATCTAGTGGACATCAAATTCATGCTGAAGTACAGGAAATAAACCCTACAATTCTATTCCTTTTCCCAAAAACCAGACATTTTATAAGAACATTGATATTAATGTCACGTTACTCAAATTATCTATTTAGATGCTTTTATAGGTAAATTATTTCAGCTATTTCAAAATAAAGTTCAATATTAAAACCAGATTTTTTTCTTGTTATTTACACTGCCAAAAAACCAATGTTTACCAAATATATTCTAACACTGAAGAAGCTTTACGGCTAAATGGGGTATTTATTGTTCTTTTTAGTTTTTTTAACTGTTTAAAACTATTTTCTCCAGTAAGAAGCTTTGCCTATAGCACACTTAAGCGAAAAACAACAATAATATCCCAAATACATGTAGATTATCTACAGCCTCTCAGGGAATACTACTATATGTAAGATTCTTAATTTACACCCAAATTAGCAAAAAATTGTATGCAACTGTGCTGCATTGATTTATTAATGAAATTATTGCCACTAATGCAATTAAAACCATATAATGGTATTATATGCCATATTAATTATGTGAAGAATAGCTCTGGTCAATGCTGAGAAAAGTGACTCAATATCCTTAAGCTCACTGTACTCTAGCTGCTTTTCATATATGGGCTTCTTGGGTAGAGCAAAAAACCCCAAAACACACAAACCCCCCACTCTCACACTGTTCCAAGACAAAATTAATTTTGAATACTGTAGCTGAAGTTTTGCACCCAAACTGCAGGTCACCTACTATCAAAACCCCACACAGATCTAACTAACCACAGATCAAAGACTTGGAGAAGTACTGGGTAGCAGTAACAAAAATGGTAAAAAACACAAGTGGAACAGAAAACATTATTCTTTTGCATATTAAGATTTCCTTCTCAGACAGCCCATAATTTACACTACAGTTATGTGAAGAGATATTTAATTCAGAAAACTGACTGCACAGATGCTCACTTGACACTAATTGCGACAAGTCAAAACTGATGCTGTAACACAGCATTTAAATGGTTATTGTCTCCTGCCACAGTCTTCTACCACATCATTTTATTACCTGGACATGAAAATTCTCATGTCATAAATTTCCTAACTATAAATTTCAGTCTTGTGGCTTATGAAGCAATGGCTCAGTTTAGCAATGCAAAACAACTGAATTGGTAATGAATTTGACATTTGCTTTCTGAGCATGCTGTACTATGAAATATTCTGATGTGGATAAGCTCGCTGCACTGAAAGTGACTGAAACAGGTTGGCCAGAACAAAAAAGTAAGTGACACATTCAAATCCCAACAGAACTGAATTATTTGATGCAATGTGATGTAACAAAAAAGTCATAAGAATACCCACAAAAATAAGAAGCTGCTGACCCCATCCAGGGAGGTATTTGTGCAGTCATAACGTACTACTGGTAACCAGACTGGGAAATAATTTGATAAGTCATCAGTCTCTCCTCTTCCATCACAAACTGCAATTTCAAAATTTGCATCTTTTTTCATGAAATAATTTTAATCTTCTGAAAAAACAGCTCATTCAGTGACTGCTTCATCTAAAGCATTCACTCATTACTTATAGCCAGGAACTTTTATATTGTATTTTTTAATTTTATAAATTATTATAAATCCTAGTAGTTATTAAATACAAGAAAAGGAGCAAAGGTCTCTGATACATGCATTTCCTAGGGCAAGCAGAAAAATAGTAAATTTAATCTTGAGATATATAGCTGTCTGGGGAACAGATTACAACTGCAAAATAGAGTTTCAAGCTGTAATTTACAAACCCATGATTGCAGTAAAGACTTGGTCAAGCAGCTGTAACTGAAGGGAAAAAAAAGATAATCATATATTAAAAGTTCAATAATGAAAAAATGGTAAAACATTATTTATTAATGGAAAACAAAGTAAACTTGTAGAAAGATTCTCTTACTTACAAGTGGTTATCTTGTTGCATATTTCTGAAGCTCATGACACTGGTACAGAAGCTTTCTGTATCAACATACTTCCAATATCAATACTAAGAACTACAATTACAATTACGCTAATACCTGAGGAGAATAAACCTCTACTGGTCACTAAGTTTCAACAGACTAAAGCCCAGTATTAACCGCAATAAGGTCTGACTGACAGATCAGTAAACAGCCCAGAAAAAAATAGGAAGAAAAACCATTGGGGAATGCTCACATTGATCTCTCCTACTCCCTTCTAAGAGGAACACCAACAAACCAAATCAAATATCACAATAATGCCCCAACAGGGTTTTAGAACTTTCCTAACACTGAAGAAAGACAAATATTCATTTTTCCTCTGTTCTTCCCAGCGTATTAATAGGAAATGTCACTAAATAACCCCCCCAAAAATAAATTAAAAAACCCCTTTTGTGGAGCGTGCAGGGGAATCACTTTCTAATTTTACAGCAGCCTTTGCTGTACCTGCATTTGATCAGAAGGCATGGCAGGCCAGTATCAAGAAACAAGCCAGAGATGGAATATATATCAAAAACCAAAAGATAATCAATAACCAAAGACCTGAACTTCTATTCATTAGATTGTTTAAATTTCCCTAAGAGTTAAGCAGCAAAACAATCAAGGGAAAATAGTAACCTGGGCTTCAATTCATATTTTGCTGTCTCATTTCAGGAAAACAACATACAAGCATACTAAAGAAATCCAGCAGGTACCAGGTAAATGGACTGATGCCTAACCAACAGAAAACCCAAGGGTCTGCCATGCACTTTTTGCAAATGTTCCAGACATGAGCAGCTTCAGGCAGCTGCACAGCCCAAATCCAAATGCACCCAGCAGTCTGCTTCTAGAGAAGCCCTGAATGACAGCAGTACAAGTTTTATTTCCAGACCTATGACTGACTTGTAGGCACTGGGCAAGAGAGCTTCAGAATGCCTACAGGGTTTTTTTTTAATGTCTGCTCTAGCATATGAATTTATGGAAAGTGCAATGCAATGCAAATTTGGTTTGAATGAAGTCTTCTGTGAAGAAAATGCACATTTGTCATTGTATGTACTACCCTGTTATCTAGAATAAAAAAGAAACACTTTTCAGAAGGCAATACAATGACAAATTACGCAAAAAATGATCTAACAGGTAAGCCAAGCAATTAGAAAAGTTAACTCACAGAATTAATCCCAGTAAATGATATAGCAGAAATAAACTATACAACTGAATGTTACATTTTCTTTCATTCCCTTAGTTTATTCCAATAAAATAATGCATTTCTAATCCTCTGTAACACATAAGATTGCTGCAAACTGTGCCTTAACTAACCTTTTCCTTGTGATTAATCCCTACATTAGTGGTCCTGAACTTCTGCTGTAAATAATAGGCTTTCAATCACTATGATGGACTGTGAATTGTGTTGCAATGCATTTAAAGTCATGAATAATTAATGTACTTGTTCTGGAATAAACTTTGGCGCATGAAGAGATTCAAAACTAACAGCTGAACAAATAAGGAAGAAATCCCTAACTTGAAGTTTGGCATGCTCCTTTGCATGGAAATGTAAGAAATAAAAATGTGAAGATAAACCTATACAAGACAAATACAATTAAGAAAATCTGGTGAGAGACATTTTTGGACAGAATACCTCCAGAGGATTCAAAACAGACTGTCTAGAACAGACTTTCTGTCAAAGCAGAATTAAAGCTGACCACTGTGTGCAGCTAAGCATGCAATCCTTTGCACAGTATAAATTATCATCCTAAACTTGTGATACATACATTTGTAGCACCAGAATTACAGAGGTCACACACCTTTACAAGATTTTTCAGTTATAGTATGATTGGATAACTCATACTGCAGTCAACCTTAGAGTTTATTTTCCTCCATAATTTTTTATTTAGTAAATATGAAACTGCATATATTTTCTTTTTTCTTTCTTTCTTCTCACTTTCTCTGTCTGCCTTGATACAGTGACTATATGTGCAGCACATTAGACTGCTTAAAAAGTAAGAGTATACTGCAAAAAATAAGTACTTTTACATTTAGCTTATTTCCTAGTAAATACATGGATTAAATATAAGTACTACATACATTCTTGATAATTTCCTTTGCAGATTTATGTTTTTTGAATACTTTATAACGAGCATTCAAATCTATGTTTTCAACAAATTCTATTTTCTATTCTTTCAAATACATGACCTTCATCTTTTGTACTCTCTCTATAATGCTGAAGTCAATTCTGCCTCAGTTACTGCAAATCAAATGAAATAGAAAATTCTAAGTTAATTGACAATACAGCAGAAAAACTCAATACAAAAACCACAAAAGAATGTACTACAATATGCTTGCTCTAAATTTTTGGATGAAGAAATTGAATATTTCTCAGAGATTTCCTTAACCTGATTTTGTCCCATACAAGAATGATTCTCCTTCTCTCAAATCTACTATTGAGATGTCAATTTTATCTAATGCACTACATTCCAAAATATCACTCAAGTATATCTTAAAGCAAACAACAGATACTGTATTTAATTTTTTTTAATAGGAGCAGTTGAAAACTGGATTATTTTTTGAGAAGAGGCCACTTCTTTAGAAGTGAAATCATTCAGAAGTCCTCCCTTGAAAATTTTTTAACTGGATTAGCTTGTGGATTCTTCTTTACAAAACTATTCTACACATTAAAATTAGAGAAGTTCATCTTAATTTTTCATTTTACCAAAGGAGATTATACAGTAATACTGTGCTAGAAGCACTTTGTCTGTACAATGCAACCATATGGAGGGCAGGTTTTCCCTATCACATACTGAGCCACCTGAAAGACATTTCTTTATCCATGTTGCTACTAAATATGGTAACATTCTAAAGAGAACTATTGGAGAGCTACTTTTAAAGATTTGCATCAGTGAATTACAGCCTCATTAAGGAAAAAAAAAAACCAAAGCCCAAAAAAAAAAAAAAAAAAAAAAACAAACCTAAACAGGAGGTACTTACAAATAAAGCAATTCCTCTGCAAGATCTATCATTCTAAGCAATTCAAGCAAGATTGTAATTAAGCACTCAGGAAAGCTTTTAAATGTCTAAATCATATATATGACTTCAAATAGTCACAAAATGAAAATAGGAGCATCATATCTAAATGCCTTCTGAAACAAACAGCAAAGGTCAGCTCTAAAAACAAACAATCTTTAAAATTATTTTCTGAGTTTCTCAGAAAATTTACTTCTTTTCTCTTTTTATAAAGTGCTGCATCTTCATGCCTGCCCCATATCAAACCTATCTGTGTCAAATATAAAGTATTTTAAAACCTCCATCTTTTACTACTTTTTCACATAAGTATCACAAGACTAGTCCTTTCTAGTGGATAAAACCACAAAATCTAATCTTTCAGTTCTAGTGCATGCTACTATACTGAAAGAGCCTATCTATATTATCTGATATCCTTGATTAAATAGGCACTATCTTGACATGTCTATAATAATATATATGCTAAACTATTAGCATAAATAAAAGCAACATGTCAATCAATAAGTTTTAGACAAAAGCTTATAATTAAAGATATCCTAATTTTTATCACTATAATCACTAAGGCATAATTTAGTCAATTAATAAAGCATGATGCATCAGAATGAAATGCACTTTTTAAAGATAAATCCTTTCATATTTATTTTTTTTAAACCATATGAACAACAGGTTAAATAAAGCCACTGAACATATAGCAAATAATCCCTTAACCACCCAATGCTACTCAGAAGCACTTGAAATTGTGACTAAAAAACAATTCCAACAGTCATACAGTAAGAACTAGTTAGATTATATTTTTTACCCCAAATTCATTGGTAAATAAATTATTATTATAAATTATAAATTTCTGCTGCATTATTTGAAATATGAAAAAAATCCCTTATCTTCCTCTAATTGTTACTCAGCAAATCTGGAATGAGGGACAAATAAACTTTAGAAGAACCTACAATTTTTAAAAGCAGACTGCCCAAGTGTCAAGTAACCAGCCCTGTTTGTGGTAACAGACAGCAGACAAAGATAGGAGGCTCTTCAAGACTATTCCCTAAATGTGCAGTTTCACCAGTTGCATACTTGTGAAAGTATTAAGTTAGTGAGGAACTTTTATATTCAGAAAAATCTCTTGTAAAATATAACCACAACCCCCCTTTTCTTAGTTATAGATGGGTTAGAAAGAGGGAAAATTAAATCCAGTAATTTTAGTGAAGACCAAAGATGATAATAAAGATCTGAGAAATTTTGGGCTTTACTAACAGATAGTGCCAAACAAACAGATATTGAAAAAATACTTTGTTTTCCCTCCTCAACATTTCTTGCTTGCAAGGAGTCCTAAAACCTTGCATTTAAAACACTATTTCTACCACCACAAAGGAGTCCTGCATGATGGAACAGGGAGGAAAAAGCACCAGAGCAGGCACAGCGTCACTCAGATCACTTTGTTATGATGCAATAGAAAAGAAGCTTCTGAAAACTTTCTCTGACATAGCAACACTGTGGGTCACTCCCCTACATCTTAGACTGCAGAGTTAACATAATTTAGAAATTATCAAAAGTAAGTCTCCACAGTTCTTTAGAAGCAGTGGTAACCTAAACTGGACAAAGTTCAAGCTATTTATAGATATTATTTGAAGAAAAGGAAGTTTTAATTTAAATATTTTTAAAAATTAATAGAGAAAATAGTAAGACTTAAGGAAATATTTTTCAGAGAATTATGAACAAAGGATTAGAACATGAACTCCTTCTCCTATGCAGGAGTACTGTTCAGTACTTAGTAATTACTTGGCCTAACTATGAGGGTGATTTTTAAGAGAACCTGTTGGGTTTTGGTATGTAATATGTTTATTTCTGGCCCATCTAAATTACTCCTAAAATCTTTTCCTGTAGTAAGGAAAACACAGCAGTTCTTTCTACCATTATTTCTTAATCACAACTTAAACATACAGCTCCTCATGCCATTTTGTCATCTTATCATTTATGTCCTCCAGTGTGGTATTTTTTACATTTCTTAAAAAATCTTGGAAAAAAAAAAAACTAATTCACTGCCTTTTTCACAGTAAAACACAGCACATGTTTTACCAAGATTCCTTCCCACAACAAAACAGTCTTCCTGTCTCTTTTATTTCTTGTAAACCATAGGGCTTAAGAAAGCCCTTTATCTTGTCACGGGCAGATAAAAACCTGCTGCCACCAGTCCTCATCAGTGGAACTGCATGAGCAATCCCTGTAACATCCCCCTCTCTTTCACAGTCTGGTTCTGAGCAGGATCTAAGATTACCCAGCAGCAGTGGCTTGTCTGTATATGAGAGTCACAGTTACTGATGAGCTTGTACACAGGCACTCTGCCTCCAATTTGGAAATACAAATACACTCTGGCACACAACCTTGGAATTTTATCAACTGCTATGGTAAATCATATGTTGTGGTTGATACTAAAACCAGCTATTCTGAGTATGTACAAGGCATCTGTACCTGTGACACATCCTGATTATAAAGCTGTGTCTTGCTTGCTTATGTCATTAGTGACTCTGACCTTTCTCATAACTGTGACTCCCAGAAATAAACTAAAGTGCTTATTTTGGAGTACTCCTTCCAGTTAAAAGCAACAATTATATCTGACCTAAAGAGAAGAACTTGTCCAGAAAAATCTCATTGAAGCATACAGTACCTAAGTACAATACACTTCTTTAAATTTGAACTTATAAGATCATCCTAATGAAATCTCTGTAGATGCATTTTAAACCCACTTTCTCATTGATAAGGTCCATGATTCTTCTTTCAAGAATTGTGAACAGTTTTTATAGCTTTGCAAAGATACTACAATGTGAGCTATAAAAAATCTGCAGAAGTTGTGGTCAATGCTAGCTATTTAACAGCAGCTATTCTATACTTTAATTAGATTTCTGCACCTACTAAAACATCATTCAATGGACTTTTTTCATTTCTTTTTCAGATAAGAAACATGATTATCAAACCCTTTCATGATCTGCATTAATGGAGGTAGCATTAATACCTTTTTAAAAATATAAATTCTTCACAATCCACATTTCAGCTCATAAAATTGTTGATTATTTTAATTTAATTACTTTTAGGATGCTCATGTAGCTTTAATATCATTAAAATGTTGGTTTATCTTTCTCACCTGCTCTAAAACATTGACAATTCACCCTGATGAGAGCAAATTAATTCTCCTGTGTTAGAAAACCAGATTATCTTAGTTATTTAAAATATAAATGTTTTTGGCAGATCAATAAGCGAATCAAGTCAGTATTTCTAATGTAATGTTACTCCTAAATAAGGGGAGGAAATGTATCGTGTTTTCAAAAAGTACATTTTCTTCATCTTAATCATGACAAGTGTTAAAGATGGGACTTTAACTCCCCATAAGGTCAGAGTATCAAACCTACCTGACTAGATTTTCATTGTCTCCAGTGCCTTTGCAGGTAGCACACTCAGTCCTTAAATCCTCTGACTTGGGCTTCTTTTGCATCACAGACTGTCGCTGCCGTCTTTCTCTGGGAATACGTTCCTGTCACAGCAGAAGGCAAAAAGAAAGGAATAGAGGGGAAAGGAGGGAAGGAAAGCAAATATTTTCAATTATGGCATGGAAAGTAACACTTCACCCCCAAGTTTAATTTTTTGTGAAATTGTTAAAAAAACAAAGAAACAAAGCACTATATTCCAACCTCAGCTTTTTCTTCTTCAGGCACAAAGCTTCGTTTTCGTCCTCTAGTTCTCTAGAAGAGAATATATTTAAAATGCAATGTTAGGTAACAGAATGTTTTTGTTATTTATCTATTATTCCTAACAACAAAAACGTATCACAAGGAAATAATTTAAAGCATTTGCTACAGAATCACTGCCAGACAACTACACTAATCAGTTTTAGGACGATAGTTTCACATTTTGAATATAAATCTATATAACAAGCCAAAAAGTAAATATATACACTTAAGTATGGTAAGTCTTATTTTTAAAAAGACTGTCACTAGAATTACAAATCTCTTACAGACTTTGCACAAACTTCCCAAAACTAGTAATTTGAATATTGATATGAACAGTGTATTAAAATCACTCACTGAGCACTAAAATGTGCTCTATTTAGAAGCCAAGTGATAAAACTAAAAAAGAAATAAAGAACTTTACCAAAACAGGAAGGCAAAATACCTTACAGATTCTGAGGAGCAACAAGAATTAAAACTTCAAGCTTAGTATAATGGGTATATGGCAAACGCTCATAAAGCTGTAGCATATACCAACATATGACTGGTACACAACAGATCTTTCTTATGATTCTACACAAGAACCAGAAATTTTTTCAGTATTGCAGTTGGCAAAAAAAGTATTAATACCACCAATGTGGAAGACAAGGGGTATCCATGGAGTGTACCAGTAAGCACCAAAGGTTTACAAGCAC
This sequence comes from Ammospiza caudacuta, assembly GCF_027887145.1. Classification (NCBI taxonomy): domain Eukaryota; kingdom Metazoa; phylum Chordata; class Aves; order Passeriformes; family Passerellidae; genus Ammospiza; species Ammospiza caudacuta. The sequence continues at coordinate 27,751,906 of NC_080593.1, read as the reverse complement.
CTTTGAAGTTACTACATACAACGTGCATGAGTTCAGGTTCAGTCACTACATTTTATCTTTGAAACAGCAGCATTACTAACCCGCCAGTGTTATAAAACTGCCACAAGCTGACAATATCACTCTTTCCTTCTTGTACAAAAAGGGAAGTAAATTAGAAGGAATGTGGAAGGAAATCAGAGACTATTCCGGTAACCCAAAATTTGTGTCTGACACGCAGACACAAATAACATAAATACATAAAAAACCATGAAAATTCTTGTTTTTATGTGAAAAAATCACCACATTAGGAAGTAATTTATCATATGATAAAGAAAAGCACTGTCTACTTTATGGTTTCTTAAAACTTCTTCTGAAGCAGCTGGTGTTCACTTCCGAAGAAGTAAAAAACAACTCATCAAAAAAATCTTAGACCAGTTTAGAAGCACAAGCAATCATAAATTCAATTCCAAAGAAGCTAACAGTATAATGCTTCTCCTGTTGGGTCCTCCTTAAAGGTGATTTGTACTAGCTTCAAATTGAAGACAGTTCTCTATTTTTAACTGTTTTACAGATTTAAATACTGCTACACTGCAAATAAAGTTGCCACTTCAACACATCTATACCTTTATACTTCTGCAGATTTTGATCTGTGTATGTTAGTAACATTCTATTTGGGAAGATTTTTAGACAAGATTTAATACTGTAGTAGCAATGAATGTAGTGGAATGGAAAATTCTAGTCTATTTCATGGCTCTCTAGAATACTTTATTTGCCATTAGGATTCTCTTTCACATTTCCCTAAGGGTGATTTATAAAAAAACGTAAACCCTTATCTATTTAATACATATATTTACTATGCATCTAGTAATTGAGGTGTTCTACATTCCACAATCCATAAGCAGCACCAAAATTTGGAAAAAAATATTTGCTACAGAAAACTGAATTTATCAGTGTAATATTAGAGGTATTAATGTAACATGGGCTATGTGTCAGCTACATGTTACACAATTCAAGGTCACTGCAAGTTAAAACTAGCCAAAAAAGGAGTTTGATCAGACAGCAGCACACTAACTGCCAATTTTACTCCTTTCAGCCTCTGGAATTAGTCCTAAGAACATTTACAAACTTGGACAATTTTAAGCTATGGATGCCCTCCTGAATGCAGCTGTGTAAAGATTATAAAGAAGTCGGTATAACGGTGCATGCCAATGAAGGCAGTATTAAGGTCCTCACTCTTCATGTTTAAGCAGCAAGAGACAAGGAGTGCATGCCTTGCACCATCAGAGTAATGCTATCTTGAAAACTTACACAAAATTTGGAAATCTAGGTAATAATCACATTACTTTTGTCTCTAAATAGAAAGTATTACAAGTTAATAAGTCAATTTTAAGGAATAATGAAACACATTTAAACTTCAGTTAAATGGAAACATAAGGTTTATAATCAATTTAGTCACATTTGCCAAGACAATGTTGGTTTTCACCTGTTTGCTCTATAATGCATGATGCACATGACAAGGAATGTCACATTAAATTATATTTTCATTGTGCTTTCATCAGCTGTCTAAACCTTCAAACATACTTGAGTTTGTTCAATAATCACTAGGAAACAAACATTAAAATCAACACCTTAGTACACATATTTGCAGGATATTTTACATGCTTTTAAAATAGCAATTTTATGCTTTTTTTCCAAATGGGCCTCCATAGTTAAAAATATTTTCAATGCTTCTACTCAGATAATTACTACGTTTTTTTACTATTTTACTATTGCCAGCATTCAAGATGAAAAATAAGATCAAATTAACAACTGAAAATTTAATATTCTTTGATTTTCAGCAACAGCCCTCCAGTAACTTGATGTTTGTAATTTTAAATATGTTGTCACTAAAGTTAACTTACAGGTCAGCAGGAAAGAATAATTTAAATCTGGATTACTTTATTCAGAATTATTCCGTGCTGTTTGCCTCAAGTATTGTGTTTTAAATTGTTCTTAATAATTTCTGTCATTAGCAGACTCAGAACGAAAACATTAGAGATTACAAATATAAAATATTAGTGCTGCATGTACTTGCCATAAACAATTTAAGTTTTGTTATTTAAAAGCAGCTAAGGGAACTTTGCTATTAAATGACATATATTACAACCGAGATAAACTTGTTTATATTCAAAACTTGTGATGTTAATCCAGAAAAATATGCCCATAAAGACAGTGATTTTTTAAAAATCACAGTCCCTGCCAATTCAATACTACAGAGATACCTTCAATTGAGGATTTCCCTATACCATAAAATGGAGCAAGACAGTTTTGTGAAATTTGTCCTGGCATTTCCAAAGTGTTCAAACAGTAAATTGGGAAAGCAAAGTCATGTTATCAGCACTCAAGCAAAATCTCAATTAATGCCAGTGCTATCCCAGCAGCTTTTTTATTTTACTGTAGAAGGTAGAAAAGCTGTAAAACTTCCACCATTTGGGACAGACAACTCAGTCCAGATCAAAACAGAGCAAGGTGTGGATTAGAGAGATACAACCCCCCCAAGGCAACTGTGACAAGATGACACTTCAAAACAAGAATACTAATTTCAAAAAAAGTACCAAACAATGTAAAGTGGCTCAAAATATGTACCTATAAAGTTTGCTTCATGTAGAAATAAAAGATTTCTGTGAAAAATTATTTCAAATGTTGACATTTAATGACTGCTGACTGGCAAGTCTTTGGTTGTGTCTCATCCAAAATTCTGTACTGACACAGCTTTGGAATTCATTCAGTGGGCACTCCAGTAAGGGCAAAGTGTGTGATGTGCTCAGACACTTCCCTTACCAGTAACACTGAGACTCCAGCCACTGAGATCTGGAGCCCACAGCATCAGAATGCAATCACCATCCAGTTCTGCTTACCACACAGGCAACTGAGGATTTTAAATTAGATGCGTATAGCTAAGGGCTGATTCTATATAATCTTAACTGCCCCAAAAACTCAGAAAAACATGCCAAAGTCATAACAAGTGCAGACTAAATTTTTCATTTAATTTCCTTCACAATTATGGTAGTGAAATAATTCAAATAAAGGAATGAATTGACACTAAAACCAGTTGAATTAATAAAATTTGACCTCCTGAAACAACATTTCTATTCCTCCCCTTCTCTAGTGGCATAACTTCTTCTCTAGTGCATCCAAACCATACCTCCCAATGCATTCCAAAGTTCTCCATGTGTTCCCCAACTAAAGTGAGAACCTTTTCTACACTCAGACCTCATCCTTCCCATTCAGCTGCTCCAAAAAACACTCCAACACTTAATAACCTTAGCATACACAACTCTCAATCAAATATTGCAATAATGGATCTATCAATTACTAAAGGCAATGCTACTATAGTAGTAGACAAATGACTAACTTATTTTCCTTAGGAAATCAAGTTAAAACTTGTAATTATTTTAAATAAACAGATTTAGCTGTTGCATCACAAAGAACATATCTTACAGTGAATTGAAAGGGAAAAATTGTACCTTATTTCATTAGCAATACAACCCAAAGTAATCTGAGCAGACCAAGAAAGGTCAAGGAATTAAAATTAAAATGCCAGTATAAAACAGAATTATTTTTAAACAAGAACAAAAGAAACACTTTGATAAAAAAAGTTTAAAATTGCTAAAGATAAAGTAGATTAAATTCTTCTTATTAGTCTCTTTTAGCATAACATTTTGAGGGGAAAAACACACCTGATCAAATAAACTGCTAATTAAACTCTTTAAAATCCTGTAAGATTATTTTCCTTGGGTAAAGAAATTGAACTGTTTGATTCAATGAAATCATCAAGATGAAAGCAAGCCATCTTTTCCAAGAATATCTTACCAAAGCTTTACCCTTCATAGCAATTTTAATGCTTGTCCTCTGAAAAGAGCAATGTTCTGAATAAATGAAACTTAAAAATTGGCAATGTCCTTTTTTGTCTTTTAGTTCAAGGCTTACAATGTGTGGAAGTTAGAGAACAATCCCACAGTATTAAGGCATTTCCCATTTCACTTATTTCAGTTATTTCATTAACTCCTGATTTTTCATTTAATAGTTGGAGCAGATAAAATCCTACCTCTCTTGCTTATCGTTTTAAAAATTCACACAAACATTACAAGAGTCCCTAGAGAGAAGCAGTGGTGGGCATCACATGCAAACAGCTATCAAATCTGGAAAGAAAGAGCAGTAGGAAAAGATCCAACATTGGATCATTCTGTCTAATCTAATTTGTAATGATCTAATTTGACAGTTTCTACAATACTCCATAAAATATGTATCTTTCTACAATATAGAATGCAAGAAACAAAACACAATTAAGAAAGAAGGTTAGAGAAAGCCTTGGAAAAACAAAGAAAAAATAGGAGAATTAGAGCATACACTTCCACAGCCAAGGGAAAGATAAATAAAAAATTGGTTTCTTTCAGCCATTGTGTTTTGTGTCACAAAAGTATCCATATAAGCTGTGCAGCATTCTGCTGTTAGAGAGTGGAAACTTGCATGTTGGCATAGGGAATTAAAAGAATCATGACTTAAATGGCTAAAAAGCAGAATACAATACCAACACAATAAATTAATAATGAATGATGAAGTCATAAATGATACAATGTGACATAAATCAAATGAATGACGGACACGGGGTAATGCATGGGAGGAAATGGTGAACTCAAGACACTTCAAAAATAACAACATTAAAGAACACGGTCCAAAATGGAATGAAAATATGCTGAGGGAAAGTGTGATCAACAATGGGTTCAAACCTAAAAGTAGGAGAAGAAGAAAGACTGAAGTGACAGTCTCCATTTTGAACTTGGAAAAGCTGGAAGTGACTGCTTACATTTTGTATTTTTGTTTATAAGCAACAATATGAAACACATAAAATGAAGAAGATTAGATAATGCATTGACTAAAAGATTTTGAATATTCTCAGAAAAATTAATTCTATACAGGAGACAAATGAAAGACATCTGTAAACAAAAATAAAGCCTAAGATGAACCCTACAGTTGTTGAAAGTAAACAGAATGTTTGTAAAAGGAAACAAAGCAGCAAAGCAAAGCTGCAAAGGAAACAGTCTGTTTGGCATCACTAAGAGATGCCACAAGCTGACATGTTAGCTTCCAGGTGGGAAAGCCAGCGGTGAACAGGACAGAATAGGTGCCCACATGACCCAAGACCACTATGGCTGTCACCAAACCTCACTGTTATGTTTCACTGTTTGTGCCTTAAACCAGTTAATCCAAAGACAGCAATAGAAGGCAGGATGTTCCCCTGGAGCACTTTGCTTTGCCATTTGGAAGAAAAAGCCCAACATGATTGATCCAGAACTTGTAAACCAACCAAAATAGGAGAGGTGACTCCCGAAAGTCAGAAGTATTTGCTCCTCATGAGCTTTTTTTTGAAGTGATCCTAGAGGATAAAAGTGCATACCGTCACCTATTTAATTTCTTGTTTTTCACAAGAAGATATAGAGGAGTTAACAATGTTAACAATACATGGAAAAGAATATGAAATACTGAAAACAACTGTGGTCAGTGGCAAAGGTTCAAGTCCACATAAATTGAACTAGTATGGTTCTGTATTTGATCTCATGTGTGACAGTTTTTCAGAAGATCAATGGTGATTTCTGAGTTTTTTCAAAACATTCCTTGAGAAAGAAAATATAAATGTAGCAGGTATTGGAGTACAATGATATTTAAGATACATATGACTTTCAAAACTATTCGTACTACAGTAATTTCCTTATTCTGCAGAAAGTCTGCAGGAGTTGTTTTGTGTTTTAAGAGGGCAAAATGTGAAACACTTTAGGTGCTTTGATTTTTGGAGATCTATAAACGCCACATTTCTTGTCAGAAACAACAGCACATATTGACTTATATTTCCCTGCCAGACCTGTGGCTACAGTGACTACTTGAAAAAGACACACAGCTGTCTTTTACACATGCTGACAAGCACAGCAAAGAGGATCAGTACAAGATTACAGCCATGGTTTAACTCTGGATCCTATCTGAATTCTTCAGACATTTGCATTTCTATCTTATGTCAAGTTGTAGCTGACACACTAACATTAATGATGTACTTCCACAGTTTGTTTTTTTACCTTTTATCAAACTATGGTTCATAGATAGATATAACACATATCAAAAACCTCCAAAACTCAACCATCTCACTTATGCAGCCTTTATCATGTACTGCTAGGGATAATCCAAAAACAAACAAACAAAAAGAAAATCAGTAAACATTAGAATGCTATATAATCATTCCAAACAAAGAGGTCAACGCAGGGGAATTACACCACTACAGAACAGAAGATAACTCTGATATGAAACACAAGCCAAACAGAACACTCTCAGAAAATGGAAGTGAGGAAACTTTCACTCTACTAAAAAAGTGACTTAATGAAAACAGTGTACTATCAATAGCGTGCACAAAACAAATCACAAAAGCCTGTGAAAAAAGCCACACAGGTAGAAACTGCACAGATAATGTATTCTCTATCCTGTTACACATTGACCATGATCATTTTGCCAAGATAGCAATTATTAATTCATGATGTCATCTATTCCTTATGAAAAATTAGAAATTGCAAATTTCCTTTGCCAATTAAAAGGTTATGATGAATCCAGTTGCAGAAAAAATCCTTTTGACTATCCTTGCTTTGTTAAAAGGCAGAAGAAATGTTCAACTGATGGCAGCCCATAGGCATAAAACAATTTCAAAGAGAGGTAAGGACTGCTATGTAGACACCAGATGGCACACTTGTTCAGTACAGATCAGTGAATATCTTAAATGGTATATATCGTTCCTATTCAAAAAATATCTTTGAAATAATTATTAAATTTTCCAGGAAAATGACAGTAATAAAAAGGAACTGTCAGATGAAAAGAAACAGCAGTTAATCAAAATATCATTATAAAAAGAAACAAGTCAACCATTAAGCTTAATTACATAGAATTACAATTTTTCTCTATTTTTTTTAAGTTTCCATTGTCTTGAGAACTTTTTTCCTAGAAAATCAAAAATTTTGCAACATTCCTGCTTTCAAGCAAAACTATCACTGAGTCTATCAAATAATTTGTAACTACTGTTTCTCAGGCTGAAATAAGTGACAGAACTTGAGAAAGAGCAGGATTGACTTCTATCCTTTTTAACACTAATTTTCTCCAAAGTACATGTTTAGAGAACTGAAACACAAGCAGAAAGACAAGGAGGCCAGAAAAGCTCAGTTTTCAGGCGTTGATAAAACAAGTGATTCTTTCCTGGAAAACTCAACTTACGAGAACTTATTTGCAGAATTGACAGATACATTGGTAGAGAGATACCAGTATTGACACCACTGGAATACCATTTGGAATACATTCATTTCTCCATGCCTTTGCTGCATGAAAAGCAAGTGATTTTTCATCTGCAGGTCTTTTTTTTCTTTCTTGCTTTCTTAAAAATCAAACCAACCAACTAAAACAATCCCCAAACTCCAAACAAAGCAAAACAAAACAAAGAAGGGGAAAAAAAAAGTCAAACTGATACACTCCATTTGCTTCAAGCATCGTGGAAGAGCTAGATCTTACTTCACTCTATTCTGAATTTGACCTGAAGCCAAAAGAGAGTCCTATATTATCATGTGTCCATGTATTCGGCAAGCTGAAATAATTAGTTTATATATTTGTGAGGTCTATGATGTTATGGTGTCATAGCTTCAGTTGAGCTTTTCTATTAATTGATAAAGAAAACAACGTTATTTTACGACTTTCATTGTAATGAAAACTTTAAGTTTCAGAAAGTTGACTGAATACCGATTTTTTTCTAGAGTACTTATGTTCAGTTGACAGCAATTAATCTTTAAATTCTGTATGTCACAATCATAACTAACATAGATTTTTTACTGTTAAACAGAAAAATTACTGTGTGTTTCTCTGGATTATATACAATGCAATTACAGAAAAAAGATTTTGAGGTTTCAAATAGCAAAAATAAGTTTGGTATCAGTGCATCAGAATACCTCATTTACAAGCTTCAACAATTAAGTTCCCAAAATTCTTTTATTTCACCTTTGTAACACTAGCTGGATAGATGCTTCTCAATAAAAAGGAATTCAAAATGGAATTTCCACAAAAACAAGCCACACAAAAAAACCCTCTAATATCCTCATTAAGAGTACCAGGATCTGACAGCATTTATTGGAAGATGGAATATTCAACAACACAAACACTACTTCCAAGGACACATCAAGTGTCCCTTCTACTCTTAGAGCACACAGCCAGCCCCAGCAGCACAAAATTTCTACAGAAGATGTTGTATGTATATGAAATACAGGAACTGAATCATACTTCCAGACAACTGCATACATTGTAGGGAAAGCATGGGTGATGAAACCTTTAAAATATACTTAAGTTCATTTTTTCAAAAGGACAGAGGGAAAACTCTTATTTTACAAAAGCAAGACCTCAGACTAACAAAACTATTTTAGCAATGACATGTTTGATAAAAAAATAATCTGTGTATTCTTTTTTATTCTAGGATAGCAAATGAAGTCAAGATATTTTTAAAAGCTGTGTTTTTATAATATAGATCACCTCAAATAGACTCTGAAAATCTGTACATACACAGCTGTGTAAAACCATAGACTAAAAGCATAGAGTAAAACCATTAACCTCTCAATTTACTCCTGAGAATGCTATTTGCATCTCTTTAGAGTATTTTCCAAAGAAACAATCTATTCTATAATCTTTATGAGGAAAAAAAGTGAAAGAAATGGTACAGCGTAGAAAAGCAAATGTTAAAAAACATATGCAGATTTATAAGAAATATAGACATATAAGGAAGGTGTTAATAGATATCTGGTTTATGCAATTAGCTATTGATTTCTATTAGCTACATGGTAATCATTAGCTATTAATTTCTGTGAAATTATTTAGCAGCAGAAATAATGATTTGTGATGCTTATAAAAGTGTGAAATTGGAATGATAAAGATAAAATTATAACGATTTTAAATAAACCTGGCTTTAAAAGCTATGCACTGAAATGCAAAAAATCTTTAAAAGGTCTCTACATATGGCTTGAAATGTATAAAGCATAAACAATTCATTAAATTCTGTCTGCAAATGCAGCCATTACAAAAAAGAATTAAGTATAAAGCTTAATGTCTTGTTTATTTACATTCATTTGTACAGAGTAAAAGTATGGTTTGTTTAAATTTACCCTTGTATATTCACTTATATGGTCAAGGGAAGTTCAAAATCAGAAAAACAATGGAGTGCAAATGGCTGGGCTTTCTCTCTGTCTTCCCACAAAGAGAAACACAGACAAGGCGGAGATGTTTAATGCTTTTTTTGCCTCTGTCTTCATCAGCAACAACAGGCTAAGGGGGTCCCAGTGCCCTCAGCTGAAGACCATGGTTGTGAGAATGCTGAATTCCCAGTCAGCCCAGAATTTGTGTGGGATTCACTGCTCCAGCTGGATCCCTGTAAGTCTATGGGGCCTGATGGGGCCTTATTAGAGAATACTTAACTGTCTGATGTCATTACAAAACTTCTTTTGATGATTTTTGAGTAGTCCTGGGAATCCAAGGGGTCCCAGTTGACTGGAAGCTGGCAAATATCCCAGTCTTCAAGGGCAAGGAGGACCCTGGAAACTACAGGCCTGTCAGTCTCACTTCAATGACTGGTAAAATTATGGAGATTTTTCTGGGAGATACTGAAAAACCCTCGAAGGACAACAAAATCATCAGTCAGAACCATCATAGCTTAATGAGGGGAAAGTTCATCTTGTCCAACTTGATTTCCTTAGGTTATAGTGAAGGGGGTGACATCAGACTGGTGACCTGTCACTAGTGAGGCTCCAGAGCACTTCATATTAGGCCCAATTCTTCTCTGCATCTTCAAAAACCACTTGGACACAGGACTTGAAGATATACTAAGTAGGCTTGCCAATTATACTAAATTGGGAGGAGCTGCTGACTCCCTCAAAATCAGAGAGACCCTGCAGAGGGTCCTAAATGAGAGATCTGGGCAATTGCCAACTGTATCAAGCTTAACAAGGGCCAGAATCTGCACCTGGGACAAGGCAACCCTCAATGTATGGACAGACTGGGGAAGGAGAGGCTGGAGAGCAGTGCCACAAAAAGGGACCTGGGGGTCCTGGTCACTGGCAAGCAGAACATGATTCAGCAGTGCCCTGGCAGCCAGGAGGGCCTCCCGTGTCTTGGGGGGCATCAGGCACAGCACAGCCAGGCAATGGAGGGCATTGTCCCACCCTGGTCAGCACTGGGGCAGCCTCACCTCAAGTGCTGTGTGCAGTTTTGAGCACTGTGATATAAAAAAGATAAAGCTATTACAGCTATCAGAAAAAGTTCAAAGGAGGACTACAAAGATGGCAAAAGCCTAGAGGGGAAGACATTAAAGGAGTGGCATGTTTAGCCTGGGGAGGGGGAGACCTCATTGAAGTCTCCAGCTTCCTCACATGGGGAAGAGAAGAGGCAGGCAGTGATCTCTTCTCTCTGGTGACCAGCGACAAGATTCAAGGGAATGGCCTAAAATTGGGTCAGGGGAAGTTTAGTTTGGATATTAGGAAAAGGTTTTTCACGCAGAGGGTGGTTGGGCTCTGGAACAGCTCCTCAGGGAAGTGGTCACAGCACCAAGCCTGACAGAGCTCAGGAAGTGTTTGGACTATGCTCTCAGGCACACGGTATGGTTCTTGGAGGTGACCCATGCAGGGCCTGGACTTCAGTGATCTTTGTGAGCCCCTTCCAACTCAGAACACTCTGTGAATCTATGAGTCTATATAAATATGCTGTGAAATATTTGAAAGGTAAGAGATAGAAATACATAGAGCACTCACGGGGTTCTTTAGAAAGCTTATCTAGCATTAGGATACAAAACACTGTTCTGGCACACAATTAATGTAGAGGACTGTACAAGGGAGAAGCACTTGTCCTGACTGAATAACTCTGCTTCAGTATTAGTCCTCTCACACTTCCAAATTACAGAAGGAAACTAAGTCTCTAATGTCATGCAGAAGCTGTGAACGCTAGTGTGCTCCAATTGTCACAGGTCTCTGGCCAGATGGTCTGGTTTTTGCTGGGATACAGTTAATTTTCTTATGAGTACCTGGTATAGTGCTCTGGAGTTTGGATTTAGCATGAGAATCCCAGAATATTTTATGTTGGAAGGGATCCATGAGGATCATACAAGCCCAGCTGTTAAGTGAATTGCCCATACACGGATCAAACCCACAACTTTGGCATTATTAGCACCCTGCTCTGACCAGCTGAGCTAACCTGGTATCAGCAATGCTGACAAAATAATGCTGATAACACATGGATGTTCTGGCTGTTGCTAAGTTATGTATACCTCAAATCAAGGATTTTTCTGTGTTTCATGCTCTGCCAGGGAGGAGCTGCACAAAGAGCTGGAAGGGAGCACAGCCATGACAGCCTGACTGAACTGACCAAAGGGATATTCTACACCACAGAACATCATGCTCAGTATATAAACTGGGGGAGTTACCCAGAAGGGGGCCAATCATTGGAGGGGGGAACAGTCAGTGTCAATGTTTGTCTTTTACAGAGAAGCCCTGCTGACAGGGCAGCAAAGATGTTATCTTGCAAACTGTGTGTTGAAGAGAAGCAAAGAACTGGAGAGAACTGAAACAAAGACCAAAAATTCAAGCAGAGGAACAAAATCTTTCTTAGACTGATAGCAGTGTTTTTCCACAGTGCAACACCATACAGTGACAACACAGTATGCCACTGAAAGTCAATTAATCTCTTTATTACATACTACAATGTGTGAAGATATATTATGTAACACACCACAGCATGAGGGAAACACTTCAGAGCAATCAGACTTGTCTCCATTTTGCACAGAAGAACTTTGGCAGTTATTACATAGGCTTTAGAACAAATCAATCTTGTATTCCTATGGATTTCTGAACAATGCCTTATATTACTCCTTTTGTTATTACAACTATGAATATCTTTCCGGCAATAATTTTAGTTCTCTTTAGTCCCAGAATCATGATTCTCCACACCCTAAGAGCACTACATCAGGTATAAAAAGAGAGAAGAGAAAGAAAGAAGAAAAATGGGATATGAGATACAAAGGGTTCAGTAAGCAGAACAGCAGACAAGTCTTCTTTCTGTGTGAACATAAGCATAACAACACTAAGTTCAACCTACCCAGGCAGCTGTAAGATTCTATGAGATCTTATGCTTTAGGAGAAAGGGTACTTTGCCTCAATGAGGAAAATAAAGAAGTTTCTCAAAATTTAATTTTGGATTACTCACACTCCTAACAGTCTGAGTTAAATTAATCAGCTTGGCTTGAGTCATTCCTAAAGTTCTGAGTCACAGACAAGGAAAGAGAAGCCATTAGGTAAATCAAAGCTGTGGCCCAAAATTAAAACAAACATTTAAGACTGGGTCAGGAAAATACTTGCTTAATCCTATCGGTGTACATTAAGTAATGTATCTGCTAGTATAATCATAAAATGCCTAGAAAGATTTATGAAGAAAATAAAGTTGTGCTGCATGAAAGATGAAGTTTATCTAACTCTAATGTGAGAGGTTGCAATATTTTCTGATATTAAGAAATATACTGGAAGATGAACCACTTATGTCTGAAGGGATATGGGAACACTACTCATCCCATAACCTGGACCTAAATGCCCTTTGATATTTTTATGTTCTTTTTATAGGTGGTATGACACATCACACATGAAAAGCCTTGTTTTCTGAACAAGTAGGAGAGAAAAACTTAAGGAAAAATGTACAGTGATCAATAATAAAGCACTGCTTTCAAAAGAAGGAAAGATGCTAAATATTTCATCAGTACAGGAAGCAAGAGGTTTTGCTTGTCTTCTCAAAATTCTATCCACCATGAAAGTTTAACAAAATATACAGTGACTAGTAAGACTAGGAAGCCAAACAAACTGAAATAACAGGGTCTTGTGACAGTCATAAAATGTGCAGTCAATCAGCAGGCTGCCTGTAGATAAGGAAATTACCAATTATTTTACAGCTATAATTCAATATATTTAAATCTACCCTAACAAGTGTCCTTACTACTACAGTGAAGAACAGCTATTAAAGCTAAGTTTAAGGGCAAACTGGATTTTTCCTTAAGCTTGTGCAGCTCTTCAGTTAAGTACTGTTTATCCCAGCTTTCTATTTTAGCTAAACAGTATTTACCACAACTAAAAAAGAACTAAAATGAGAAAATGGAATACATAACAAAAAGAGAACATCAATCTAATTGAAATCCCTCAATTCAAAATGTCCACAATGTAGGTCATGTGAAACAATATTATGAATATGAGCCTCAACACATCACCTCCACCATCATTTACCGTGTTTCTGATTGGAATTTTCTTCGGTTCTGTTGGCACATCCTGAGGAACAAATTTCACCGGTTCCTTAATTTGCCTCCTTGATCTTTTGGTCCCATCTGGTAAGGTTTCCATGGCAATATCAGCCTCCATATCGCTGCTACCTGCCTGGTCACACTCTGAGCATTGCCTGCAAAGCAGAAGATTTTCTTTTTAAGACTGCAGTCACAAGAGCAGAAAAAGAAACATGTTGAAGTTTTGTGTTTAAGATTAATTCAAAAGTCAAAGTCAAGACATCAAATGGACATCTAAAATGTACATTTTAAGCAACCAAGCAAAACACAAATAAGATGTTCTTATTTTCCTGACAGTACTTAACTTTGAAAACCAAGATTCTGAAAGTAGGAATTAATCTTCAGGAAAAATGTCCCCTATTTCATTATTTTCATTCTACCACATCTTCATTTTTAAAGCTGCCCACTGATCTCTAATCTATTAATTACTGTAGCTGCTGCTGCAGTTTAATTTTAGAATTATACAGAGGTTTGGATTGGAAGAGATCTTAAAGATCATCTAGTTCCCACCCCCCTGCCATGCGCAGGGGCACCCTCCACCAGACTAGGTTGTTAACCTTTACAATGACACGGTGCTCAATTCATTCCAATGAGAGTATGCTTTAGTGGCAGAGATTTGGAGGACATGTTTCTTATGAAAGTAAATTTTAATATGCATTCCCTAAGGGAGTGTGTTTTAAATCTGAAAAAAAATAGTTAGGAGAAAATTACAAATAAAGAAGCTAAACACATATATTAACAAACTTGGAACGCTAAATTGAAAAAAAAAAGCCTACTCAGTTTCTGAAAAAAATACAAAATCAGCATCAGAACTTCAAAAATTAAGGGATTCTAAAGTAATTCTATTAACAAGACAGGAATTCGTCAGGATTTGGTTTTATTTGAAAAAAATCATTTTATGCAAGTCATAAATGTGGATGTTCAGTAAAAGCATTATACTCACTGGAATAGCCAGTTTTAATTACTTCTCACACTACACTTCCCATTCAAAAAATTACAAGTCCATTCAAATAAAGTCCAATTCATCACTGTTCTTCTATTAAACAATTTTTTAATAATACCAACCAAAAAAAATCAACATAATCTTGTGCTATTAATTGGCATTAACAGGGATTAGCACATTAAAATTATCTAAATGATAGAGCAAATTTGCTTTGGAAGAAGACAAAACAAAAACCCCATGTATTTAATTATTGGAAGTTAAATTTTAATACACATTTCCAACAAGAAGGCATATCCATCCTATATAAACAAAAGCACAAAGTCAGATACACATGTTGTATTTGAGTCTATTTGTTGCAATTTACACATTCAACAGGAATAGTTCTCCTGTGAACTTCAAGTGAGGGCTAACACAATATCACGTCCATCAACTTTCTATGTTTTTTAGTTCTTTCGAAGTAATCCAAGCAGTACAGTCTCAGATCTCTCCTAACTATACCAAAGGACACCAGGAATCATCATGGTTTGCTACACAGACCAGTGGCTACCAAGTCAGAACAGAGGGAATCTAGTCATGGACTGGGTAACAGATCAGTGCAACCCTGACTAACTCAAGAACTTTCTCCTTTAACTTTTCCATATGTAAATTTTATATAATTGTGTCTACATTGCAATGTTAAAAACATTTATTACCTCTTATCTCAAAAGAACTCAAGACAGGGTGAATAAGACCAATGAAAGTACTTGAAATATTTGCTGGTCTAGAAAAGCAGAAGAACAGGGTAGATTTCAGGAAAGATAACAGTTTCTCCCCTCTCTCATGTAAGTATGGAGTCTTTATGAAAAGCCAAAGCACAAGCAAGACAGTTTATATCCTTTTCAAACGTCTGGGGCCAGCATACGAGAATATAGTCCTGCATTCTTCCTCCTTGCTCTGGTTACAGAGCAAAGGGGGATGGAGTTTTCAGCACTGTTTAATTCCCCACCATGCACATCATCACTGGGGGCGTGGGTTTGGCAGCAAGAGCCGAGCACCAAAAAGAGAAAATTTGCCATCTTGCTTGGATCTGTCCAGAGAGAAGGTGCTGGCATGAGCAGGCCCCAGCCCTCTCTCCATCGTTGCTGGTCCCCTTTTGCATCCCAAACCCCCCCCAAGCTGATGCTGCAGAAACAGCCGGACAGAGCCCGAAACCACGGCCAGAGCTGGCAGTGCCAGTGGTGCCAGTGCCGGGCGCGTGGCACCGAGTCAAGCTGGGCAAACGCTGCTGAACACAGCCCAGCACAGCGCTCTGGGAAAACCAGTGGGAAGCACAATACTTGGGATCTGGCTTCTGAGTTTCAGCCTGGCTCTTTGCTACTTTCTTCACACTGGGGAAGGGGAAGGCTAAGCTGCAAGGGCTTTGTCCAGCTTAAAGCCTTTGTCCAGCAGCACTGTTTTTGGGAAACATTGTTTTTGCACCCAGAGGTGAATACCCTTTTGTGTGAAAAACCCTCTCTCTCTCATATACCTTTTGTATTTAATATTGCTGTGGTTATTATTTGCTTTAGTAAATCTCTCCCCATTGCTCCTACATTATCAGAAGGGGTGCGACAAAAGGGAGTAGCTTACTTGGAGTTTTGTTCTCTGTGCTTGATAAAATGAGCACACTCCTCTTTACAAGTCTCAGTTTGCTACACACACAGTACTTGTTAACACCTCCAGGCCTTAAGACACTAGAATATAGAAAAATATAAGGTACAACAGCTTTCACAATGCCACTTTCTACAGTTATATGTTTGCATAAATTTGTGTGAATATACACACACAAATATGTATCCACATACACTAAAGTCAATAAGGGCACATATAGACCAAACTCCTATTATTTAAAGATTTTATGGAGAAAGGCACTCCAATGATGAAGGAGAGAGAAGCTTTAAGTAACAATATTCTCTCCAAATATTTCATGTCTGCTTACCTATAAGTTACTTTGAATTTATTTTCATAGGATGGATGCATTGTTCTTAAAGCTGTCCAACCCACAGCTTTAAGGTGAATTTCTATTTAGCAAGCATCAGAGAGCACGGCCCTTCATAACACTGCAGAAATAGTCATGTCATTAATTTATGTAATTAATTTATTAATTAACTGGAAAGCACAACTGAAAGTAATTACTATGATCTGCTTATGCAGATGCAAGCAATTTCTATGAAAATGCTCAAAAATTCTATGAGCTGTTCTTAAAAAGCATTTATTTTTTGTAAAAATATGTGCCGTGTATAAATTAAAGAAAAAGCCTCCATAACTTAAGAGCTGCACTAAAAATGACACTGTTAAAAGAGAAACAAATAGTCATAGGGTTTTACAACAGTATTTGGAGTGGAGAATCCAGTTTCTTGGATCCACCACTCTGCCTGTATGATTTAAATAACTACTCTTCTTTATCTCTGTTATTACAAGGGAAAGACACCATTTTTCTGCTACCTAGGTTCAGACAGTTCTATAGAAAATACCCATGCAGATCACTAAAATCCTGAAGCTGCACTATTATCCTATTTAAATATGTTTGTGAAGCATTGTAACTTTTATGTTACTGAGGAAGACATAAAACATCTTGACCAAAAGATGAGGTACTGCATTCAAGTTACTTAAATTCTGTTTTTATGAACAAGCTTGCTCTGAAACAGGTTGTGCAAGTGTGAAAGCAGTCAAAAATGAAAAGCAATCAAAATTACAAAAAACCTAGATCTAGAAAAGAAAAGCAAAATCATACTATGATGGAAGTGAGAGTGTTGTGTGAATCACATAACAAAACTTTATATAACAAATATATCAAAGGTAAAGGGAGAAAGGAGTTATAAACATCAACTTACAAGCAACCTCCTGATTTACCAGAATAGGCTCTACTGTTATAGTCAACTACGTCCCATCATCCCTCTTACAAAACAGACAAAGCGGTTTGTCTGTTAGCTCCCACAGAGCCACAGAAATGCTACTACAGATACACACTCCTCTGACTTGGAAACAATCTCTTTTCAGCTCTTCTTATAGTTTATTCCAAAACGGTTCTTGAATTTGAAGTACTCTTCCCATTCTGCTGTTTAATCCCAATATAGTAATAGGAAACAGCCACATGACTTCTTTTTGGCTGTGCCACGGTCATGCTCACTTAATTTCAGCTCTTCAATGACAAGCAGTGAACAGAGAACCTGTCACAGCAGGTCACCTTTAGAACTACTGCAACAATCTTTGCCTACCTCTAAGTTAGCAAGCATTGCTAGGCAGCATAAACAAAACAGCAGGAGAAATGGTGCCAAAGACTCAACTTTCAGTACACAGGTTTTGTTTTGCTTTTAGTCTAGACTTGCCTAATCTAGACCCACAGGGAAAATCAGTAGCAGGCAATAATGTGCCTACTTCTAAAATGTGCCCGCTGCTAAATTACTGGAAGTTTGTTCCATCAAGAACTCTCAGTACTGATTTGAAATCTCTTAATCATACAGAATGTCTGATTAAGCACTAACAACCTACAGAAGAAAAAAGAAATTGGGTGATTTTGTTGTTTCTTCAATCTATCTTGGTATAAGAATCAGAGATAACTTCTGACTTCACACACATCTTAAGTCAGTAGCAGTGAGTTGGGAAAGAGTATATTCAAATTGCTTAGCAAATACCACTACAGTGCTTCCAGAAAACAGTACTGGAACTGGTGTTTGGTGTTTAAAAAGGAAAATAAGCAGAGCTTGTTTTCAAAAGGAAGACACAGGTCTCCCAGACACACACTGACAAATCACTTCTCACCATGTTTACAAAGAATTAAGTCACTTTGAACACAAGAAACATGGACTACAGCTTCAAGATGACACCTATAAATTACACATGTAAATGACAGTGGTGGAGGTGGAAAAAAGATAGGGCTGCTTTTATTCTGGAGATAAAAGCAGTTTACATGAACCTAATACAGCTGTCAAAAAGCTTCAAAGAGCACCTTACAGAGTGTAAAGTTACAAAGTTTTAAAAAAAAAAGAAAATCTGCCATTTGCAACAACCTAAACATCCCTCAATTCGGACAAGTGACAATATATAAATATGTAAATTACATTAAATGCATGTAAAAATGTATATTATATTAAATGTATGTTAAAATGCACAAAAATTATTATATAAAATTATTAACTTTATACAAGTTAATAATTTTATATCATTATCCAGTGACTCAGGATGAAGAGGCTGGATCAGTACTGAATGAACAAGGTCAGGAATATGAATGAATGTCCAGATACCACCTGAGTGCTCATGGAAGTACTGGCCAGGAACTCTACAGCTCATTCTGTCCTGTGGCCAATATTCCCCACAGCAGTCACCACTAAAATAACTTGGCCTTCTAGAGCAAAAATAAAACCAACCAACCTTAATACAACCATTAGTCCTTGTTTTGTCCATCTCAGTCCCCAATATTGCATATGCTACCAGAAGTTATCACCTTTTTTCAGCAATCTCATTCCAATAGACGAAGCTAATCCTTGTTAGTAGCTGCCAAGTATTTTCTTAATGAAAATGCCAATATTTTACCATTAGATTTTGATTCATTATATTGTCTGCCAACACTTGTGCATTGCTTTAGTACCAGTTAAGAACATTCTCTACCAGGAAAATACATCCAGAATGGTCAGGAGTATAAAAACACACAAGAATGATAAGACTTAGCATTATGATAACATGTTAATCAAAAAAAGATTTAATTGTTTAAGGAATAGAATTTCTAAGAAACTGAAAATCACAAATTTTTAAATGGAAGGAAACCACACCCTTTCATTGTATGGTTAAAAAATCTGATCTAGGAACTGGACTCAATCCTTCCAACTCAGGATATTCTATGATTGTACTTTAAAAGCACAGCATCAAAACAGGCATAAATTAATGCTTTAATGTACTATTATATAAAATAGTTTCTATGTTCCTCATCTCAAATCTATCTGAAATGAGTACAGGCTTTGAACTTACTATGGTACAAACTAGTGCAGGGTGTTCTGTTACCCTGAATAAAAATGTTACACCTCCAAACATGGAAAATTCTTAGTGTTAAGTGTTTTAAACCAGTTAAACCAGTAAGCCATGAAACACTGGTGCTCACCAGGTAGAAATTCTTACTATGATTTCACTAAGACTAAAACTGTTAACTCATTTTAAATTTAACACTGAGGTAACAAAATATAATTTGTGCTTTCTTCAACAAATTAGCTTTTAAATACATAATATGCTCAAAGTTTTTCCTCTTATATACTATTGGGTTTAATTTAACAATTTCAAAACCCTTTTTGGTAAACTGTAATTTAAACTATTAAATGCTGAGCCTGAAATGGATAAAAATTATAACTACAAATTACTCTATGTAACATCACACACATAACCTGTATCGCCTAGCATCCTCAAACACAATATAAAAGGTGAAGCTGATGGAATAAACTCATGTTAAAGTACTCATTGTTTAAATAAACATAAATTAGTAAAGTACATGACTGTAATCATAAAAACTTTTACAAGGGCTCAAGTTAGGTATTCTCAGTAAATTATTAGCAGGGATAATGGAATAGAAAGAAAAATACAAAGAAACAATTGATTCTTGATTACTATTTTAAAAAAGAACTAAACTCAATGTTTTTAACCACTCTTAAAGTCTTTCAACCTGCCTAGTGTTTCACGGAATTTCCCACTACACCAATTTTATTTTTCTGCTATGTTCCTATTACATCCTATACAAATATCTGAAAATAACATGGCCCTCATCTAAAAAATATATGTCCTTTTCTTGATATCTTAATCAAAAGATAAAAATTGTATTCAAAACAGCAGGGGAGGAAAAACCTGCTGAACTCAAACTTGGATTAAGGGTTTGTTCTATGTGCTCTCCACTGATCCTGAAAAGAATACATAAAGGAATGTTCAATGATGAAAAGAATGCAATCAATGCAGCTCAATTTGTCTGCTATCATCTCACACTCCAGAATATGCCTGAGCTAATTAGAAGTAAAAGCCAAGTTTGTGATCTGAGATATAACAGAAGCATGAAATTTACAACAAAGGTAAGTTATAGCTTTGAAATGAAAGAGCTTTACTACCTAACCTGACCTATCCTTCCTTTAACACCTACTGAGAATTAGTCTTATATCTTTTGTACTGATAGCTTTTAGTGAGCTTTTTCAACTTTGTTAAAAAGCAGAATAAAAATCAAATCTCCTGTGTAAATGAAGAAGCTATCTAAAAATTTAAAATATAAAAAAAAGTTTCCACATAAAATAACTAGTTGGCAAATTTGACTAAAGAGATCAAAAGTCTAACAATACAATACATTAAATAATTAAAAGAAAATTAGGTTCAGGAAAGTATTGGTGATGGTGGAAACCTTTTTGAGATTTTCATCTTTTAAATTTACTGAGGCAAATTTACTGAGGTAAATCCAGGTTTTGTAACAATAAGATACAAAAAAGAGAGGCCTCCCATGTCATATACTGGCCATCTTGTTCTGCACACAATCTTCAAAACTAGCCAAAAAGATGGCTGAAGTAAATATTTTATGCAAGTTCTTTAATAGAAAATTCAGAGACACATGAAGAAAAACAGAAACTACTCTTTTTCTGTTAAAATAGTTTTACTGTTTTAGAAGAAATTCTTATACTTTTCTGACTTTGTACCTTAACATTCAGACAAGGTGGTGAATGACTCCTCGAGATGCTGTACTCTAACTTCTTGCCAGCTACAAACTGTTTCTGAGTTTGCTGTATGTAACACATTTCAGAGCAGTTAAAACATGCAGACTGCTAACACTATAGAGCAGAGCAAGCTAATTTTATGACAGTTTGGAAATCAGATTCTCTGCCACCTTATCATTTCTCCACTGCACAACTTAACTTTTGTTCTGCTCCACAAGCATGAAAGAACTTTAATTCATGGAACTGTAACTGCAGTAAGTACAGTTATGAACATCTGTCATTGTACATTTGAGTCCTAAGACAGCAGTAAACCCAATACTTCCCATAGTGCAATAAACAGAGCTACTTACAAGTTTATTTAAAAATATTACAAGTATTTGCCTGAAGATCTCAACAGAGAGTTGCTTATCTCAGTCCTACCATAAACAGAAAACCAAGTCTTTCATTTCCCAAAAGTATTAGCCTATAATTTCCTACTGCTATTATACTGCAGTAATAACAATCACAGATGAATTCAAAACCCAAGAAAATTACAGCTATAACCTATTTTTACACAGTGGCTAATAATGAGAAAATCTTTATAACTTCTTTTTTTTAACCTTGAAACATCACTGCTAATAACCTGAAAATAAAAAAACTCCTCAAACTGCATTAAAACAATGTGTAATCCACTCAGAATTTGCAAGTGTGTTCACATTTACATCCTACTTTAAGTACAGAGACAGCACAGGACAGCACATTAACTGTGTTCTTACCAGTAACTGTTCTTGGTCTTCCTTGGCATCCTTGTAAGAGGTGGATCCAGGCAACCAAGATGATAATGAAGTTTGCAAGTGTCACACAGTAGCAGCAGGTGTTGATCATGGTTCTTCTTGCAAATTCCACAACTTTTCATGCACGCAGCAGAAAAACATTATAATTACATACTCATAAAGAACAAACTATACACCCCAGCACATTCCCCAGTTTTAATACAAACACTTGGCAACTTCAATTTGAATTTATCATGCATTTAATTGCATAATTACATTTTGGATTAATTTTGGAGGAGATTTTTTAAGGAGCTTCTACCTATGTACAGTAAAAGCATAAAAGGCTACTAGTCAGTGTTAGCAAAAAATGGCTTTCAATTAAATTTTGGAGGACTTCTAATAAGTTAGTAATCATTCAATACTTCAGCAAAATATACCAGTGGCAAGTGAAAAAAAAATACAACAAATGCTTAAACAGAAAATTATGCTGCTAGTACCAGTCTTGGTAATCAATCACACACTTACTTATTCAGGTAACCACCTTGAAACAGGTCTGCGCTGCTGGTATGCTGGGCAATGTTATTCATTAGAAATTACACTTCCTTTTTGTTATTACTTTAGTGAAACTGAAACTTTAGTTATTCTGAAAAGACAGGTGTTCACTGATTGCACTACAACATGGGAGGAACTGAGTGCATTCGAATGAAACAGAATTGGTGAAGCAAGACTCCAATTATTTGTGTACATCAAAACTGCCAAATCCTCAGCCCACTGCCACATTTTCAAGATTTCTATCTCTGGCAGCACTAAAATTAACTTTTGCTTGTGTAAAAATCATCCTCTTCCCCTTAGCCTTCTAGCTGGGCAAGACACTACTTGCTGTGGCTGGATGTCTTGCTGCTGCTCTCTAGATAAGCAATAGGCCATGTCACTCCCCAGCCGTGGTGAGAAAAGAAGAACCTAGATGACATGTGAGTATTTTGCACAGTCACAGTCTGGGATCCTATTACATTTAATAAAAACCCAGTCAGTAGCTTCACCGCTTGTGGAAGAGGAAAAAAGCTACAGCAGAGTAAGTCAATACATTTCATAACCTTGGGAATTAATAAAAAAATAGAAGTAGCGAAATTTAGCACAAGCAAAAAGTGAGAATTCTTATGTGGACAAGTGTTTTGTGCACCCAGGAATCGTGACTGAACAGCATCATCACTGTTCTCAAAATCATCCACTCAGATGACTGCATTCAAAGAACAAAGTGCAGGTAGTTTTCACATCAAAAAAAACAAAGGACTCTTCTACTTCAGATGCAAGGAGACAGTTTTGTCCTTAAAGCACTGCTATCAAATTAGCAAAAACATCCAAACTTTACTCATGTGTGATAGGGTGAAGAATCGACTACTATCCAACTTAGCCTTCAAAAATAAGTAAAAATGTGTCAACAACTTTAAAGCATTTTTTAATTAAAACCTGAAATAAACAATTTCCTCAGAACACTTTTCTGAAACTATAAATTACTAGATACTGTATCTATGCCGTTAAAATTTAATTACTTGCCTATAAAGTACTGCCGGAAGTGTAGATGCCTTTTGTGCTCCTCCTTCCTTTTTACTCGGTTTCCTTTCCTTAGGAGCCCGTAAAATTGCTGGTATGTTCAATTTCTATTGGATTTGAAGAAATGCAATACACATGAGTCTTGACACTTTTAAAGAATATTCTTCTCATCTCAATGCATGAAGAACAAGACACATAACAAGTGGGAGATTGCTTAGCTAACTATTTTACAGGCTACACATTTATTCCACTATGACTCTGTAAAATAAAGTAAAGTAGCCTTACAGTAATTTTTTCAAGTCAGTAAGAAACACACAGAAGACTAGCTTTTAAAATTTTTCTTCAAGCTTCCAATATAGGAATGGACAAGGATGCATTTCTCTAGGAAGCTGAAACAAGCAATGGCAGATTCATGAAAGTGGCAGAATACTGAGGCAGTTTATTTTCCCCAGCATTGCAGCTACACTGGTGCTCGACAGGTTAATTAGAAAAATTATCTTATTGGACCAAGCTATTCACAAAGCAGACGAGACCCTCGTTGGGTTTCTACTATCTGCAGTGTGCTGGCTTCTCAGACAGTAACCATCTATCAAAGTCATTTCTCAGCAACCCCATGGGTCTGCATCTGTTCAACCAACTGGAAAAAAATGTCATGCAAGCTGTGTAAATGAATTCTGCTCAGCTTTTCTTTCCTTTTTTTTCAAATTGAGTAACATTTACATCAGGAACTGTATTTGCGAATACTTACTCAAAGGAAGGAAAAATAATCTTGGTTTAAAAGATATGTTATACAAGAATTCTTCTTTGCAAGCAGGAGAGGTAGGCAGACAAATGGAACTAGGAAAAGCCTGCATATCTTAGGAACTATTACGGCATAAAGAAAGTGTAAGGTTTGTTTTTGGAACAGCAGCACAAACTCAACAGCAATAAAGGGTGTACCAAAATTGTGAGTAATTCTATGTCTGCATTTCCACAGTGAACAGTTTCTTCAATCTTAAATCATAACTGGAAACCATTGCAATCTCCCTCTCAAATCCAAAATGTCCATTGACATTTAATATCTCTGACATAAACATGTATGAAAACACTGCAAAAATCTTCACTTCTCTTTTTGCCCGTGTCAATGGGAACAAAGATAATTGCTGTCAAAAGGAAGTAACCCACATCTTCTGTTGTCCTAGATATTTATATTCATTTGATCAAAACATTCTCCTCTGCCTAGTTACACATCATTACATATTGCACTTAAAAGGATTTTTATCTCATAAAAGCCATTAAGAGTTAACTTATCATTTGAAGTCTACAGTAAATAAAGACAACTGGAGATAAAAATCAGTAGGATTAACTCATGCTTCATGCTAAGGTTCATCACAAATGACAGGTCAATCACTTGCACCAAAATGAAAGAAATTTTGCAAACAATCACACTATTACAACAACAAAATTAGGTTACATGTTCCTAGTAGGTGGTTTGCAGAAGTCTAGGTACCTCAATCAGGAAGCATTATCCACTGAGTAAAACCTGGGTCTGATCAAATCAAATAAATTTATTTGGCCGTAGAAGTGGCAGAAACTAAAAGGTCTATTCTTGGAAAACCTGTTCTACTGGTTTTTTCTGTAAAGTGGGGCAAAAAACCAACCAACCTGTCCAATGATTCTACCTAGCAGAGCCCAAATTCCTTGCCCTTCATTTCGCAGTTTTCCATTCATATTTTGTAGCTCTTCCAAGGACTCACATAGCTGAAAAATTAAAAGAAAAAAAAATAGGCAACAGGAAGGAAAATCCATTAAGAGTTATTAAATAAAATTTACTCAGTCTCTTACTTACCAAGGGTGCATTAATTTATTGTGGGATTAGAAAAACAATGAAACTCATATCAATATAGCTGAGATTAGTAGAACCATTCATTAATTTAACAGAAATGAAACAAGAATCCAGAGCAACCACTTGCTTTGTGAAGTACTGAAGTATTTCAGCATGGAAATAAGGTTTCATGAAGTCAAATGGAAAGCAAAACAAAAATGCAGGAACATCTTATATGTGAAGTCCACACTACTTAGGCAGCAAGATTGTAACAAGTGAACATATAAATAAATCCAAATTTTCTTTTGCCACATTCACAGAAAAAGAAAATTTAAAAGTAAAGGCTGTAAGCAAAAAAAAAAAAGTTTCTTTTTCTTCTGGAAGTAACTGTTAGGTTGTGTATTTTGGGAGGTAACTGTTAATTTGTTTAAAATCCCCAGACACAATTTCATTTCCCTTTATCATCCCTGGGCAGTTCACAAGGATCTCCTGCTACATTTTCCATATGTTCTCACTTAAAACACACACCAAACAGCTTAAGAATTAATAGGAACACCATAGTAACATTATTAACTATCACTTAATAGGCTGTTGAATTCAGCAAGAACTGCAGCATGACATCTGTCACAAAAGGCACAGTATATCTATGTTTCAAAATAACTTTATAATAAAATATTTGGTAAAAATGCAAAAAGTTCTTTTTTAATCATAAGGATGAGTTCATAAAAAAATTATATTAGCAACACTATGGGAGAGCATAGCCGTAATTTATGGGCTTCAAATTTGTTATACCCTAAAAAGCATGCAGAGGACACTGTGGAGGTGTGAATACTGATTATTTCTGTCTGAAAAATTAGTCAAGTCATTAAACCTAAGCCCAACTGGAGTTGTAGTTGACATAAATAAATAAATAAATAACACTTTTGAGTATCACAGATTACCGGTGATCAAGTGGGGCTACAAACAGAGAATCATGCAGGTTCAAACAGGTCCATGTGCAATTTGTTAGTGGAGCTCTCAGTAGGGTCATTTAAAGAACTTGGGTCCAGTCAACATATCACATTTCAGAAATTTGTATTATTTGCATGGGAGAAGACAGACTACTGAATATTTTTAGAAGAAAAAATAAGTTTTTAAATATTACTTTGAAAATATCAATAGTTTGCATCTTATGTTTTTCTCCGAATTTTTTTCCATGGAAAGAAAAATTCTATCTAAGTTAATAGCAGCAATACTAAAATGGTACAAGGGTTTATCAACTCTTTTTCTTTACCTTATTATACTCCACATGAAGCTTTTCTTGCTCATTTTCTAACTTATCTTTGATGTTCTTTTGTTCAGCCATATTCTCCTGGATTTGAATCATGCGCATATTTCTCTCTATTTAAAAGAAAATGGCATTATTCCCTACTCTTGAATATACATTTTCAAGTTTTATGCGCTAAAAAAAGTGATGCAATCTAAAGTAAAAAACTATAGCAATACCAAGACACAAAGCTATGGCCTAGAGGTTTAATACAAGACTGAGTAGAATGAACAGTCTATTTGTATTTTGCTGCATAAATACTGTAGTTGTTTAAATTATGAACTTTGATCAGCATCTAGCAAAGAGTCAAAAAGTCATGCTATTCCACATAAAAATGGAGAAGAATTTAAGGAAAAAATATTATACCAAAAGTTACCTACTCCCTTCTTAAGACAGTTTGGTCTTCTGTTTATATTTGAAAGATTTTACTCTTTTCTAAAGTGTCTTTAAAAAAAAAAGGTTTCTGTGTAAACAGACACCACAAGCAATAACATACCTGACCTAAAATGAAGTCATAATTCACATTTATCTGCTATAAACAATTAAGTACAGGGAAAATAAAAAAGCCAATGAAATAGCATAGCACAATGTAGCAAAGTGGTACCTTTTTATTGAGAACAATAAGCTATTTTCACCCTTACCAAGGTAATAATTCACAAAGTCAGCAGTGAGAGCCGGTTGTTTATGTTTTCTTCTTCCATCAACGCTGGAACTTGTATCTGAAGTGTCCACTGGGAAAATGTCTGTGCTGATTCCCATCAGCTCGGCCTTGCGCATGAGTTTCCGTATGGCCGAAGCGCTGCTGGTCAGCGGCCGCGGCAGCTTCTCCCGGGGCACCCAGGCCTGGGGCCTGGTGGTGCGCGCCAGCTCCGCCTTGGCACGGTACTGCTGCAGCCTGGCATTGATTCGAGCCTGCAAGGAAGAATTCCACCCATTAAAAACATCAAGGAATGATTCAAAATTAGTTTTGAGCTACAATTTGGAACACATCTGCATTTTATTTTCATTTTAAGTGTTGTGCAATCTAATCAATGCCATTTTCACTCCGGAGCTCTACAACTCAAGAAACAGACGTTGATACAGACATTCCATTTTAATTCAATGTGCACACACAAACAACATTCTCCTTTCACTAGAGTTTTGGAGCTATGTACACACTTCTGGATGAGATTTCCCCATTGATGAGAGCAACAGATGACTGCTGGCTTTGAGACAACCCCTTCAAATAATGATAATTTGATAGGACTGTGAAAACTCATAACTGGTAGAAGCTTTGGTTGACCTACCACATATGCATATAGATACACATTAAATTGATGTTTATGTGAGCAACAAAAGTTGATGAAGAGCATTTGTACCATATTTGACGTACTTTTGTAGGAATTCCTTTCTCAATGCCACTTCTCTTTATAAATGTTAAACATACTGATTATAATTTGTCAAGAACACAACCCAACAGAAGTGAAGCAGACAAGAGAAGCTCACAATATATATTGTCGATGACATCTGTATATTTGTGACCATCTGGGAGATCTACCCCAGAAGATCAAGCTGTTACTGACAGTTGGAAAATGCTGTCTTGAGGGAACTCTATGAAGTGGCAATTCTGGCAGAAACTGACATCAACATACAAACCTTCAGAGGCAAGACTCCAGCTGACTATCAGTTAGAAGCTGTTTACTTTCCTGCACAAAAAAGAAACTAAACTAATGTGACTGCCCCACCATATGGTGTAAGATACTCCTGAGACAAAAGCAAAGGTGCGCATATACATACACACTATTGTTAAGGAACATCTCTGATTTCAAAAAGAATCAATGAAGGTAGTACTGCAGACAGTTGAACATATTACCTTAACTAGGTCTTGAACATTAATGACCAAGAAACAAACCAAATAGAGCTTACAGGCCAGCTCTGACCCCAGTGGCTTTTTTCTTGGATCCACAGGTGCAGATCTACCTACAGCCACTGCTGTACAACACCAAAGCCACCAAGAGTAAAAACATGTGGTTGTACAAAACGTATGCAAGTGGTCATACTTGCATCAAGGTGCCTATGACACCATGTCAAGTAACTGCACCTGCAGTTTTCAGCAGTCATTCTTCAGTTTCAAAAAATTTAATCTAAATAATTAATCTTAAAAAATTGCAAAGTTTTGGTGTGGGGAAAAGAGGAGAGAGAAAGGGAAATGCCGGGAACTTATCAGCATTATCAGCACTGCTTAATACATGCCTGAAAACAGAGCTAATATGCCCTGCTGGATCCAAACAGATATTGCACAACCAGCACTTACCATTATACTGGGCAGTGTTCATATTATTGCAATGTCTCTACTACACAGGTGCATTTCACATAACTGAGAGCCGACTATATTCAGCAAGCATTATGAAACCAGTTTTAAAACAAGCTACATGAAGTTCAATATTCCAAAAAATATTTTATTCACAATTCTTCTACAGTACGAATATGCTCATGCTCATTTTCAACAGCACAGATAATTTTAAATTAATATTCTGCTATTCAAAGATCTCTGAAGAACTGGAAAGGCAAGATATTTTTAAATAAAAAGTTTGATACTATGAAACAATATTTTCTTATCATTACACTATAATTCTCACTTCAGAAAAAAAGCAGACAGCCCTCTCCCATAAATTATTTCCATTATTTACAGCATCTGCTACTTTCTACAAATAAATCAGGCAGGTTTTGTTTAGGTAACAAGCTGCTTTTCTACACAGGTGTGATTTTTCCACGGAATGGAGTTCAGTCTAAGCAGTGAAGCAAACTATGCTAGAAATTCCTCAGAATCAGAAAAAATAAAAGACACACATTGAAACTTGAAAGTATGCAGATTCCCTCAAAGGAATTGAAACCTTTGTATCAACAGGACTTTTATCAGTTGAGCTTCTGCAGTAACTAAACAGTTTTAAATGGATCTGTCACTAGACAGGGATATAGACTTGCCTAAGGCTTTCAGACAACTCCCACGCAGTGGCACAGACTCACTTCTTTGCATACATTATTTCTTTTCCTAGGAAGTCATTACTATGAAAACACCTGGCACACAGAATTCCATTTAGACCTACAAAATTGGAAATTTAGATAGAAATAGAAATGCCTAATTTTTTCTGGCCTTTTTTCTTCAGAATCTTGAAGAAAATATTAAACAAAATCTATGAACTACAATGAAAAAGTGATTACCAACTTTTTACCTCAAAAGCAAAGTAATATTTTTAAATTCAGACAAGCACAGATATTTGATATTTATTGAAACAGATATATAATATATATGATATATAACTATATTAAATATAGAGATAATTGTTCTTAGAGACCAAACCCTACAAACAGTTCAGTGTGCTGTTAAATGACCATGCACTATCAATATATTCCACATCTAATTTTCTGCTATAATAACACTTTTACCTTCTCTTAATTTCTGTCTTGTTTAAAGTGGATGATTAATACAGAGGCATTTTTGCCACGAATACAATACCTGAGCTTCTGGTGAAAGCTGCTTTTCTCTTTCCTGCAAGGACATTTTACAGTAAGACTGTAAAGCCAAGTAGTTCTTCCGCTTCCATTTTCTGTCTAACCTGTCCGCATGCTGTTTACAATAAGCAAAAAAAGGGTCAGCTATATCCTGTTTCAGAAAAAACAAAGGGGAAGGAATGAAAATAGAGTGAGACAAAGTAAGGCCAAAGGGCTCTGAACAGCAAAAACATTCTGGCAATCAGTTCACTTGTTCAAATGGGCATGTTTTTAAAAACAACTAAAAAATATGTTTCTAAATCAATTTTGTCATGTTTATGTAATTTACAATATAAGGTGTTTTTCCACTGTTTTCATTGCATGATCCTAAACGTTTCTAAATGCATTAATGATTTAACTCTCTCCTAGTCAATCTCTCTACTACATTTGCATTGCCAGGAAAAAAATCCCAGCAAAATAAATTCTTAAATACAAATTCCTTCAACATATAACATGTATTAATTTCCTGTTGATTCACTGTGCCTTTTAAATGAAATCCTACAAGTGCTTAATAATTCTGAATAACATCAAAGGCAATATATTTGGTTTCTATAATGTTTTTCCAACCATTTTGGTGGCTATACCCTCCTATTTTTTATTCCATCATATCTGCACACTGTCATGGCTAGGTTTATAGCAACTTCAGCATCTGCAAACCCTGCAAGCAGACTACAAATATCTGAGCCATGAGGAGACATGGTCTGAGAAACACATTTAATTGCCTTTGTAATTTCAAAAGTGTACAAACAACATCATAAATCTACAGACTAACAAAAACTTAAAGCAGTTTTCCTTCATAAAGTAATACAAATATTAATAAATTACCTATCAAATTTTCCTTTATACCACTTATAAAACATAGAGTAATAAAATTTACTCTGACTTTCCTTACAAGCACATTTTATTTTAATTTAAGATTTTCACAGTATGAGACAGCTTACTTCAAAAATTAGCTGTGTCCTAAAATGAGATTGCGTGAGACCTTGATTAAAAATTTGACTGCAGACAACATGTAGCAAAATTTTAAGGTGGAAAGGCAAGCAGATACATATATCCAGAAGGAATTCACATAAGGAATTTAAAGACTCAACCTTACACATAATCTAATAAGGACAACAACAACGAGGCTATCTTCCTATTTAGCAGTCCAACAGAAGAACGTATTTTGTGATTCCTTCATGAATTCCTTAGTGGTCCACTGTTTTCAGAAACAAAAGTGTCAATATCAACAGTGAAAGTAATGCTTGTTTTTGTGTTATCTGTGCCACTTCCTAAGGTAAGAAAGGAGATTGTGATGCTATGAATATGACAGGCTTAATCCAAATGATACATATCAGGATGAAACTGGACAACCTAAAAGTACTTATACCATAAAAATGAATGAGGAAGTAGGAACTTCTAATCTGAATTGCTTTAGATCATATTACAGGGAAAAAACTGTTAAGAAAAGACATTAGGAAGTTATCAGGAGGTTATAAATACTTGCTTTTTATTCTGATTCCAAAGATTAATGTTACAACAAGGAAAGTCATATCTATGTACTAAAATTGAAGTAAATACTAAAAAACATGCATGAAAAAGTGGCATCAGAAATGTTTTTAATTTCTTAAGTTTCCTATTTGGTATGAAACAGAGATTACTGTAGTACACAAACAGCTAGGTAAGTATGTCACCTGATGTGAAGTCCAGGAAATAGAATGCCTGTCTGTATTGACTGACAGTCTCTTAAGCCAACCTCTGTGTTAACTTTCTCTGTCCTTTTTTTCCAGTTTGTTTCAAAAAATGCTCAGAGTGGACAAGTTGGTGGAGGGCTCTCCCTGAGCAGTTCCCTTACTCCCTCACTTGCTACCTACTTAAAAACTTTGTTCAGGACCTGTGAACAAAACAGTTACCATTTCAAGTCATCTCCATAAGCTTTCAATAGAGATCTTTGATTCTATCTTTTCCATACCTACCTCTTCTGCTGCTGCTTCTGAGAGGAGGCCTTCCTTCTGAGCACAGGTCACATGGAAATAAGCTCTGCACATCCCAGCATCACAACTAATGCAAACACCAGTTCTGGCAAAACGAGGATCTTCACAAAAGCTGCACTCCTTCATAAAGAAGAATGGAAAAGGCCACAGTAAATTTTTCAGGTGCACTTTGCCTAAGATTTGATCATTTACGTCATATATAGAAAAAACTAAACTGGTAGGTGACTCCTGTGTGGTACAGAAACCAAGTATGCTCCCAACAGCTGACACTACTTAAAGCTTTCTGCTTTCTCAACTCCCACTATTAATTTCATTCTCAACAATGCTTAAATAATCTAAACAGCAAGTTGGATGAATTTTTATATTAAGCTGCATGTATTGCATGCCCCTTCAACAAACCAACAAAATACCATCAAAGCAATTCAAGCACAATTAGTTGTATAACCACAGTATAAAAAAACCACCACTCCTCAGCAAATGTTCAACGAGTTCTGAAGACAAACAAAAATAAAAGAGCAGAGCTCTGAATGACTGGAAACCATAGATAATTATGTACATGTCCCTTGATAAGCAATGACAGAGACGTAAACAAGTGACAGTGCAGAAACAAACACTCAAAAATCATAAATATCAGTACGGATGGATGTGATTCACTTAATTAAGAAACCGTGGCTTCAGATATGTGCATTCTAGGCACAGTCACTTGAAAAACAACCAACTGACGTCCCCAAATGCAACGTGGAAAAAAACAATTAACTTGTTTTTCAGTCAGATCAATTCCTCAGTGTCTTTCTCCACAATTTCAGACAAATCCCTGCGCCAGCAATCTAGAGAAATGAGCAGATAAGCAGGAAATGGGAACACACCCTGCTTGAGCAGGGCTGCTATCCAGTGCATAATATACAGGCATGCATTTCCTAGACTTCTACTTGCTGAATAGAGAGCAAAGCTGTCTATCACCTAGAGAAAATATCTCCATGCAGAAAGTTAAACAACAGAATGGAATGGTAAGGAAAACTCAGTGACTGAAGAATCTCAAAACATCACATATGCTCCACTAGAAAGGCACCCTTTAGCTGTGTAGCTGCAACACTTAACAGATAAGAAATTAAATGAAAAAACCTAATATATTAAGCTGGTTTTGAAGGGGGAATGTAGCAAAATAAGCTGTAACTTCCACACTTAATATAGCAAACAAGATTTACAGCTTTCCAACAGCAATGAGTCTTCTTCACCTGTACAGGTCACTCTCACCTTATTCACAGCAAGAAAAGATGCCCAAATTCTTTTCCCTGATCCTATACATCACTTATTTAAAAAAAAAAAGAGTATCATTCATTTCAACAACAATTGGCAGAGTCTGGCATGCTTGCCCCAACCTTTTACAAACATTTCTAAACAAGGCTAAATGCCTCAGCAGGCCCAGGCTCCTGATACAGATGTATTGTACACGGGCAATCCAAAGTGTTTTACTTTTTTTATATATTGTATCCATTTTTAAAACTGCACTACATATTTTCATTTAGTATTCTATTTAACAAGTAGAAAAAAAATCAAGAAAACAAAAGTGACTTGGCAGAAATGAAGCTTTAGAGCTGCAGACTCAAAACCAACCACATTTCCTCACATTGGCCTGATAGACATGGCTTCTCCACACTGTCTCCATTAGCCAAACAGTATTTAGCAAACTAATGAGTGATGTCCTCTGCCCACCACAATGATTTTCTGTATGGTTTGTTCATTACTTCTTTTGATCTGGACTGAAAACATTTACATGTAAAACAATTTTAACTTTAGAACCATGTATCAGTTGAAGTTGAGGGCCCTGTGTTGCTGCGGATTTTGGTAAACACTGCTTTGGAACAGCCTGTTGTATGCATACTGGCTTACATATAAACTCTAAAGTCATTCTTACCGAAGTACATCTGCCCTTTTCTTAACCAACTTAACCTCCCACTTCTCATCTTATGAATCCTCCTCGCTTTCCATTCACATTTTGTCAATCTGCCACTGACTTCAAAAGAAATTAGCACCTCTGTAAAAAATCAGGGAAACTGAGCAAAAACAGTGACAGAAATTATGGAGAATGGAACAGATAGAGGGAAGAGCAGGTGGGCTGTAGGTATAACAACCATTTAATAAACTTTATCTCATTTTTAGTCCTTAACCACACTACAAAATTGCTACCAAAAAAAAGAAAAATAAAGTTGGGAAGATGCATTTTATTCTATTACATGCAAAAACATAAAATATAGCTACTTGTTGCCACTACATCTCTTCTAAACTTACCTTTGCACCATACTTGGAATAATTCATTTCTGTTAGTGTTACTGGCCTCAGCTTGTCAATATCTCCAAATGCCACTCCTGGAACATAGAGGGCACAAACAATGTGGACCCACCTAAAACAGCAGACAAAATTAGGTTACTGTTACCAACATTTTGATCCTATATTATACTCACCATTTTCAGATTTCAAAGTGCCTTGTAAATGTTGCAGATGCTAGCTGAAAGACTTGAAGGAAAGTAGATTAAAAGCAGGGATGGAGTGCCTATTTGGAATTCAGGAGCTCAGACACTGAACCATGGAGTAAGGCCTTTCAAAGGCACTGGGATTGCTCTGCCTGTCTGGATCAAGGGCTGGGCTACCACCACCTTTACATTCTGATGGTTCTCCCAAGGGCTCCACACACTTTTCAAGGAACATGAAAGGTGTATTAAGATTTTGATATTACTTATAAAGCTAAGGCAGACAGATATTTTCATAATGTGGCAGGGGGTAGAAAGGGAACAAACAAAATTATACAGGTAGTCACAGCTAGCCATGAAGCACTTAGAATACAGACTTTCCACTGTTTGTTGCACTTGTTAGTTTCACCAAAACAAACTAGTTTTAAGCAACATCGAGAAGACTTGCATTCAGGAATAAACACATCTGAGTAGTATAACAGAAAGGCCTATCTGAAACTCAGATAAACAGACTTAGTTTCCCTTCTTCACTGGCCATAAAAATCTAGGGAGTAGGAGGTCTAAATCTTCAGCCCTGAGTGGCAGAAAATGAATCTGGACCTCAGAGCATAGTAATCAAATGCCACACAATGGTAAAGACTTAGCCTCAGGACTGTTCTTGACAGGCATCTTCTTTACCTCCTGAAGCTCTCAGCTACTCAAAAATAGCCTTGCAGCAGAAGAAAAATTTTCCTCTTAGTCTTCTTCTTCCATTGTTTTTGTAATGAACACTTTCTAAAAGATGCAGCTCTCACTGTCACAAACCATCAGTTAGCAACAAATTCAAAATCTGTTCTGCACAGCATGCATGACTCAAATTAACTGAGACAAACTACTGCAAATAATCTTACTGTTTTATCAAAATTCAGGAAGCATTTGCTACTCATTGCATCAGGTGGGAAAAAACTAATAGACAGAGGGTCAAGATTGCTATTTTTTTGTTATTTTAAGATATGCAAGAAAATGGCCTTTCAATTGCAGACATTGTAGCTAACACTCTGAACCTATAAAGTCTCACATGATATATAATACAACTAGAGACTTCAGACATAACTGAGCTGAAATAGCCTCAGCAAGTGTGTTAATTCAGCACTTTACAATCTTCCCAGTCATTACTGTTTAACAGTAAATGTAACACTAGTGAAGACTAAAACTCTCTTTTGTTCTAATCAAATAATAGAATCTACTCCCTGTATTCAAGAAGACTCATGATGATGTGAGAAACACTTCTTCCCTTGTCTCTCTTACAGGGATTCAGTACAGACCTGTTACTACCTGCTAAAATCTGCACCTGTGCTGCTGTGCTCTTTTTCCCAATCTTCTACCACTGTTTAGCCTATGTCTTCTCCCTCCTCCTTCCTTTATACGTCAATTTAAAAAATGCAGTTATACTGAATTATTCAGCAATAACATCCTGGGTTCAAGTGCATGTAAAACAGCTGCTGTTATTAACTAGATGCTTACAGAGGAGAGAAATACTGAAGTTTATGGTTATACAATTCAGGAGCTCCATGTAGCCCTAAGCAGCACACTTCTCATCAATGATCCTTAGACCTACAATGCTGGTCTTTATCACACTCAGATTTATTAATTTTCATGTTATTTATGAATCACATATCCCGTCAGAAATTAAAAAAAACCAAAATGTGAAAGGTTCTGTAGCAAGCTCAAAAATACATTTATATTTCAGTCTTTACAAAAGAAAACTATGATCTTTCAATTTACAAAATTGGTGAATAGACTTTACTTACCATTTTCCCCCAAAACAGTCCAAGATATTAACTGGATAACAGAAAAATCCCAGTAACAGTAAGAAACTACTTAAAAGCCATTAAATTGCTTCACTCTGTAAGAAATTTCCCAGTAAATCTAACAAGCCTCAACACTGACTCATCCCTTGTGTCATATCTGACAAGATTCTTTCCACTTGTGTATTTAAAAACAAGTATTTATTCTGTGGTTAAATCACTCACATGTGGGATGCTAAGTAGTAAACTGCCTTAAAACATATAAACTTAAAACAATTAGAATGATGTATATCCCAAATACACATTTATATGCAAGAACTGCATTGTTTTGCCTCCACAAATTTTACTAGTGTTCTTCACATCCACAAAATTATTTGGTCACAGCACTGTTACCATAGGAAGAAGCAAAGAAAACTTAAAGATGAGTTACAACCTTGTGTTTAAACAATCTAGTACAAATATGGCAGCCTGCTAGCTGCCAGAGAACAAGCTGAGACACTCAAGTGTTCTGCCAAACTTCTTGCTGCTCAGAAAGGGAGAAAACCTCATCAGTGGTTTTATTACAGTAGAAAGACTCCAGCATGCCCCCACAAATCTCTAACTTAATACAATGTCACATGTAAAATATCAGATTATTCTCATTAGTAGATAAAAAGTACATCTTCTGTCTGACTCTCCAGAAAACCAGTGGAGACACAACCTATCCCTGCAGGGGAGCAATGGAGCACCAGGTACCACCTCTGCCCTTCCATGCTGTATCCAGGAGTGGCAACAGCTTGGCCTAAATCACCGCCATACTTTTATGAAATGTTCCTCTACTAAAAAATGCATATGTACGTGCTTAAATGCACATTTTGGTAAACATTATGATTTACTAAAATAAATACCTCATTGGCATGGGCATATTGTACTTGCTTTTAAAAGGAAATTTAAAAAAAAAGCAAAATATAACACACAGAATGAGACCTGCAACCTTGAGATAAATAGACTTCTTGTTTGTAAATAAAAACATCTGAATTCTGTACAGCTTCTTTTCTATACTCTTCCTTTAAATTAAGGTGTGTAATACAGAACAAATCTTTATAAACAGAAGTTCTATATCTCCCACAATTATTATTCTTAACAAAAATCCAAGGTTCTGGTTGGAGATTTTTGATAGTAAGTTTTAATACGGTCTACTAAACATACTCTCTGAAATTCAATATAAAGATACACATCTACAAGCAGCTGCTTTCTCAATTTAATTTGCACAGTTTTTTCATGCTCCACTGGTGTATTTAATGCTGCTGCACTCTGTAGGAGTTTATCTATGATAAACCCAACAACTGGCTGCTTGCTTCATACTGACCTTCTCAAAATGTTTTAGTACATGTCACCCAAGTATTGCAGCACTACAGATTTAAACTGCCATTTCTGTGTGATTGGCACACAAGTGCCTCATTTCTTTAACCACCTATATGTGAACTCAGACCTGAATCTTTATTAAAAAACATACACAAGTCAGTCAAGTTCACAGCTGAGGCAGTTTCAGCTGCTTTTAATACCAGTTCTAAATATTTTCCTGCTCATTTATTTAGCTGCACATGTTTTAGAAGCTTGTAATTAAGACAAATTGGGTAATCAAAGAAGAATAATCTTCCTTGTTACTTTACCATCCATTTAGCTTGGAGCGATGATGACAGATGTTGATTAGGAAGGAAGAAAAACTCCACACTGAAACAAGGACAGAATTTATATTTTTGGATAATAGCATTTTGAGAAGTAAAATTTCATAAATTCACATTTATACTTGTGAAACTGAGAGATTAATGTGAAAAGACTTCCGCTAAGAAATTAAGCACCTCATTATTCTAATTATTCACCTTTCATGTAAAAAGACAGAAATTATTCCAATTCAATTATGAAGAGAAACTGACTAGGTTTGGTTTGTGTTATTTTGAGCACTGATGCGTATGGAGAATTTATTTTTAAAAGGTGGTAAGGGGATGAAGAGCAATGGTGAGGTAAAGGAATCTGTTACTCAGCAGTGCCTTCCTAACACATCAAGAATAGCACTGAATTGGATTACAGTTAACTGAATATAATGGAAGCATAATAGACACTGCCCCAAGACCCTACCCCTAGTCTATGGTGCTCCCCTACCCTTGAGAATCCAAATTTATAAATAAATAATAAAAAGAGAGCACAGGAATTTTCACATTTCAACTAGTAAACAGCAAATTATATTTGTTTTTTTCTAGTATATAACCTTTTCATCTGGGAGAATAAACTTACCCAGGATAGCAATATCATTATTATCCACCAAATAAAGATACAATAACAATAATAAAATACTGTGATAATGCCCACTGTCACCAAAGCAGGCATGTGCTTCTGCACAGACAACCAATGTAACAAAGAAAATACTTCCAGGTTAACTAAAAGAATACTACCCCTTCACAAGGAAAAAATTTAAGTAATTGTTAAAATGCTGACTTATAATTTCTACTAGGATAGCATGGAAAGCTATATTTATAGGGCTTAAACTGTTTGTAGAACACAGGAATAAAAAGGTTGAAATAAAATTTGCCAGCTGATATCAAGTCTCACATTTCCTGTTACACAATTGACTTATAGGCTTTAAGAGTAATGTTCTTGCCTATAGAAGCATTATTATCAAAACAGAAAACAACTGGAAAAGCACAACTTGCTTAGTTGTGTAAAGGCTTTATAAGGAAGATGCACATACATTCTTAAACCTACTACAGACCAGAAACAAGGATCTGAACCCTAAAACCTATTTATTGCTTTTTTAAAAGCATTAAAAAAGCACTAATACCTCCAAGGTTCAAAATTTTTCACTACAAACCTTGACTCATTTGTGTAACTTTTTTTTAAGCTTATGAAAAGCCCAGCACCGGAAAACTTTGCTTTTTACCACACACAAGCAATTTACACAACAATAAAGTGTATGGAAAAAAAACTTAATTTTCATGGTCTATTGAAAAAAACCAACCAAAGCAAACCAAAAACAAAAAAGAAAAAAACAACAAAAAAAACCCTTAAAAAAACCACACCCATGAAACCATGCAGCAAAACCTAGCAACACTAAGCATAAATCAGCCAGCACTGATAATGCAGCTTTTGCCTTTAGTACAGATAATTAGTTATCATTAATATGTATATCTTATTTTCAAATGTGACAGGAACTGAAGATATCATGAGAATTAATCTGCTTATTCTCAAATTAGACATGAATTCAATCCTAAAAAGAAGTAAAGAATATTCTCAAAAATCAAGAATAAAATCTTCATAATTCTAAATAATCATAATATACAAGATCTGTCTGAATACCTGTAGCACATTCTCAATATAATTTTGTTATGCTACTTTTTCTCATTGCCTGGCATTACTGATCCAGTCCTTTGCTCTACTAAAATAAAAACATGCAGTTTTTCTCCCACTTGGAACGTACTTGAAAGTAGGATGAGCAGAGTCTCTACAAGGTATAGGAAAAAACCCAATATTTTAAGGGTTAGATGACACCAAATTCAAAACATCATTTATTCAGTCTTACCTGCCTGCATCAGTCTCCTTGAAGATGCCATCCTGGTTGGGACACAATTCACAGCTAGGTGTGACACCACATTTGCACGCATCACAAAACCAAGGCTCTGTGGAATTTTCTGAAGCTGAACTCATGATAGAGTCACTCTCTCCATCAACCCCATAGCAACCTACACACAGGACAAATGGAAGATCAATACAAGAAGAGACAATTGCAGAAGCAGCCACTTGCCAGTTATAACTTCAGAGGGAAACATACACATACACAGATTTGGGGGAACAATTCAAGAGAAATACTGAGATACTCAAGAAAGTTTACAATTACTTTTGAAATTATTATGGTTAGAGCAAAATTTACATTTTAAAGTGATTTTACATTTTACTTTACATTAAAAATTTTACATTTTCCTTTACATTAAAAAGACACCTGTTTTATATGATTGTATTAGATTACAACTAAAAAACAAGAAGAAAGAAGACTGTTTCACTTTATTCTTCTAGCTACACTTTGTGTTCTTACAGAATATCCATTAGGAAGAAAAGTAAGAAAACAAGTCTTCAAGCAACTAAATATTTTTTAAAAACTCAATGCATTTTATGAGTAAAGAAATATATTTCAAGAAAAAAGCAACAAGCTCTTCTCCCTGAAAATGAACATTTTATGGAGGGAAGGAAGAGTGCTTGGATTTTCTTCTAGAGGTTCATTATGTCAGTAGAATCCAGTCAAAAATATGCATTCCACTTTTCCACTTTGCATTCAGCACACAAATCAACTACAAAAGAATATACACATGAAATAAAGACTATTTACCTACTTTATGAATTGTAGAACTGACCTTAAGAACACTTGTGCAATTTCAAAACCAGAGTACAGTTTGTGGAGTACAAACTTACAATTCTGAGACACCAGAATGGTGATTGATGAAATATATATATTTTTTTAAGCACTCTCATTTATACCTGGTTTTAAATTATAGCTAGGCTCAATCATTCACTTCCTCCATTCCTCTTCAGTACAACTAGGGTATTCTTTATGACTGCTTAGGCACCTCTGCATGCTCAATTACCACAAATTTAGGAAAACAGATTGTTTAAAATGATTTGTTACTTAAATTTTGCACAAGTGCAAAAGTTGTATTAGTACTACTACAAATGACAAAAAGATACTAAAGCTAATCACCACAAAACTGTTTTTTCATATCCCACATTTTGAACATTTAGCTGCTATTCAATAAGAGAAAAAATACCTAATTGTCAACACTTAAAACACAGTGAAGACTTTACTAAAAAATTACATTCAGCTATTTATCAAATGCAGCAATCAAGACAAAATTTGTGCTTTCAAAGCAGTAAAATTACTCAATTGTGCAATTAAATAGCAACATGATTTTTTACTTTGTTTCATTACCCACTGGCTGTAATAAAATAGCAACAGTGCTCCAGCTCCCCTTGGGACAGAAACAGAGGTCTGCATAATATACTGCAACCACACTCTGAAATAAGCAACACTGCAGGAACCACTTAAGAAACATAGTCTTCCATTACAGGATGAGCCTCATCAATAAGAATTAAAATAAGATGACAGAATGTTTCTTTTCATAATAAAAAGTGTCCTAGAATGAAAGGACAAGTCATGTGCAGAAGTGCATTCACAGACAAATTTCATTAGGGATATTCAAGATCATATAGCTCATGCATAGAGTCACTCCATCTTCCTTATAATGTGGTATCAGCTTAAAGCAACATTCCACAAAGTATTTTTTTTAATTCTAATAACACAATTTGGAATAGATGCCAGCAAATCTCCTTTTCAGCAATAACACTAATGTACAAACACATGGTCCATTGATATCATAGAGCTAATGAACCTATTAGTAATTCCTTTAGACTTCAAAACATGTTAACATTTTCTTAAAAGTACTCACTAAAAATTTCTTAACATTACCAATGAAGCAATTCTGTCCTCAATCCACATGGCAAAATAAAATCAGTTTCTTTCAAACGCTGATGCTTCTTCACCAATTGAAAGTAGTTAGATTTGCTTTTCTAGCCTAAGCGCCATCAGTCTACTAAAATTAGAATGATGACCTCCCCAAACTGTCTTACCTTCATTCTGAAATGGTTGCTTTATAATACTTATCAGTCATTTATACCTGATCGTTTTTATCTTTCCTCCTAGAAAATGACACAAATGTGCTGCAATTATTTAGATCCTTATCACATGTGCTGGCATTAAACATTATTTCTATAACAATATAAACATATTTCAGTTTTTAAAGTGGGGGGAAAAAAAAGTCCATATTTTTAACCCAATTTTTTTGCCCCAATTTGTATATAAATCTTAGTGTCAGCTTTAAAGAATTTAAGATCTCTGACAGATAAGGAGACATTTACTCTTCTACCTACGTGGCATTTAGTAAAAGCTAAACACCACATTCTTACAACTAAAAGGAGTGGTCTTTAGCTGGAGAAAACAAACTAAATTACCATTAACCATTGCTGATAAAAACATCAAAACAATCTGGTCCAACCACAAAGCTGAAGGAAAGGAAATCTAGCATGTAAGACTGTTGCTGACCTGGTGTATGCTGCCATATAAAGTTGCTGAATCAAACAA
This sequence comes from Ammospiza caudacuta, assembly GCF_027887145.1. Lineage (NCBI taxonomy): Eukaryota > Metazoa > Chordata > Aves > Passeriformes > Passerellidae > Ammospiza > Ammospiza caudacuta. The sequence continues at coordinate 27,709,555 of NC_080593.1, read as the reverse complement.
TATAAAACCTTGTTGGCTCTAAAGCTAGGTTTCACAGAAGATACTTTGTAATTGTTCTTGAGTGACTTCTGGTAAGAGCCAATTTCAGTATCCTCCAAAGTCTAAATAAATCATTAATATAAATATAAATTAAATTTAGCATTTTAGAACCCTTAAAATGCTGAATACAACAAAGGTTCAACTTACTACTACCTGCCTTATTTTGCCATGCTGGAAAAATTATTTTGTTCCTATTAACAAAATTTTAAAAAGTATTATTTTCATGACTTCAAAATGCATAGATATGCAAATACAAAGCTGCTACTTGGTAAATCATTCCATCCTATACTGAAGATCAATTTAAAGTTGATCAATCCCATGATTCTGAATGAATTATTGGGAATTGCTAGTGTTGGAACAGAAAGCAACCTAAGGGCTTACTTAGTAAAAGCATCAGGAGGTAATCTTTAGGCTCCCTCTAAAAGTAACCCAGTTGTACAGACAGTGTGACAACTTCAGGCCTGAAAGGACAAAGGGGGAAGGATACAGAACCTGTAAAGGACATTTTTGGTTTCAAGTATTATCACTGCACCTCTGACCTATTTGGCATTAAGTCAACCAGCTGCCCCTTTGACTGGAAAATATGCTGAAGAAAATGAAGTAACTTTTAAAAACTTTGCTTGAAATGTATGCTGCCTTTCCTTAACATTCACAAAAATTCTGAAGTCTGGATCTGCAGAACACCCCTAGAAGCTCCTTTTGAACTTAAGTTCATTAAATCCTCATGCCTGCATACTCTTAGATTTCTGCATCATAAATCCATTTCTGACACCTCTTTGAACACCATTAACACTAAACAATAAAACCAGTTTAGCGTAATACTAACCTATGAATTCAAATACATGAAATTCAAGAAGGTAAAATTTTCACACCACTTACTAGAGTTCCATTAATGCCATCTATATATTACAATTACAGCCAAGTTGTCTGTTGAATGTATGTCATTAGATACAGAAAACAGACCTTTTTATTCCCTAATTTTGATGTCATTTTACTCGGCCAATAGCTTATATTTTCATGTGATTGTCAATAAAAAGAAATTGCACACACTCCAAAATAATACCATTAAATAAAACAATTGTTCTGAAATTTATAGCACTGAGAGAAACAGAAATAGAGACCTAGTTCTTTTTGTGGCTGCAGCTTGTCCTCTGTTTCTCTGGGAAGGTAATTTTTTTGCCAAGGAGGATATGCACCAACTACATCTAGATATACTCTGAAACACAAACTCTACGGTAAACCCTACGTTTGCAGAATTAAATGTTGAGAGATCACAGTATTCAAAATATGTTTCATTCAAATTTTAACTGGACCAACAGTACAAAATAAATACATTAATAATTTCACACATCATAAATTCAGAACAATATTTTTATTTAGTAAATGGAGAGTACTAAAGTATGTGATTTTGAAAAATGGATTTTTATACCAGACAGCAGCAGACCACAGTAAGGGGCAAAATTAAAATGCAGAAATGTTTTACTACACTGTAGAGCATATGGCAACTACACTCGCTTTTAGCAAGAGAATTTTTAGTCTCTGACATACACATCAAAGTACAGTAAGAAACAAAGATAGGAGATGAAAAAGAAAGCGCTCAAAAAATGTAGAACTTTTCTCATTTAACTCACAGCAACTAACCCAAGGACAACAACTGGCAGGCATGCTACCTACACTTGTGCCACATGCTACGATGTGTGCCAGACATCTTCAGACACACTGCAATCAAGATGTCAAAAAAACTGACAACACAGTTGGAGGTGTCCTGTTATTACAAGATCTTCGCAGAAATGCGTTTATCCAAAATGACAGACTGGTGTCTAAAGAAGACTTTTATAAAAAGAAATGACAATTATCTTCATACAGAAGTAAAAATTCTGAAAAGCAACTATACAAATTCAGTAAGAATGATTTTTTTTTCTTGTTTTTGTGTGGGGGGAGAGGGAAGATGTGACAGCGATAGGCTGATATGTGAAATGAGAACACATTTTTAATTGATGGACTTATTAATTAATTACAGGCTTTTAAAACTAACAGATGAATGCATTGTGTAAGAGTGGGTATGAAATTAGTATTACACATATGCTACTTATGCAGTTTTAAAGGCAGTTACAATTCAAACCAGTTATTTACTCCACTAACCACAGATTTTTGGACACATGTCTGCAGTGCAAAGACAGCTTTTGGACAAGTGACGGAGGCCATGCAAGTGATATGAACCTCACAGAGTAAACAGTTGTACTAGAAAGTAAAGTGAATTTCTCACAATCTCAGAACTATTCAATCAGCAAGTCAAGTAAAGGTTTATTAAAGGTCCATGACTTTAGGTCTGAATGAAAACTCCCCTCGAACTCTTGGCCATGTTGCTCCCTCCATGTAAGCTCTGACACATGTTCCCAGAGGAGCTATCATCCCTCTTTTTCCATGGAAGACCTTATGTAACAGCTCATCAATGCAAGCAAGCAATCCAACAGGAATACAAGTCACAACTCAACAGGCAGCTGCTGCACCAGGCCCTCAAAAGGAAAAGGTGGTAGCATCAAATACCCAGGAGGGAGCCCTGGTGTCCAGAAGAAGTAGGTTTGACTCAGAGGAGTATTTTCTCAGCTAATGAATAACTTCACTTTAAAACTGAGGTGGCTGTCATAGAAAAATCTCTCTCAGTCACCAGAAAGGTTATGTGGACAGAAATTTTCACTTGAACAGAGCACCAAGGCGTAAGTCAAGCATGTAGGAACCCCTCCCAGTGAAGAAAATAGCAGTCAACAAGGAGAAGGAGAAAATAAGGTTTTCAGGGGAAGAACAAGAAATTGTCAATACCATCATTATGTGGGACCCTGGGTGGGACACCAGTAGGGTGTGAAAGGACATAATTATTTACCATGCTATAGAGAAGAAGAGAAAACAGGCTCATTCATAACACAACTTGAAATTGCACATAAAAACTATGAAGAAAACCCCAGTGGTATTCCACCAGCTTGCTTTGGGCATTTTGGAATAAATCAGATTGCAGGAAATTGGCATATTTCTCTTCCTAAGTACAGGTAAACATCACTACATTGATTTCTATCCAATTCATAAATAGGAGATTCTTCCCTCAATGCTGTGCCCTGAAAAATTCAAAAGCTCAAATATTTTAACAAATTTCTGGACACAGCATGATACCTGCAGCCACAGCAATATATCTACTAAAGGAAAAAATAAAACCAAATTCTTGGATTTCAATGTGTTTACAAAACACACTCGCTCATTTCTGGAACTTATTTTTCAAACTACCAAGCAGCTGCACATGAGAATACAAAGGACTATAAATACAGTCTATGTCTGTGGTCTGGGTATACATTTCCAAAGTACAGATCAAAGCCAATGCTATTAAGAGTAAACCTTGCTTCTATTAACATTAAAAAATATAATTCTCAAAGTTGCAAGCCATGTTTATATGATTAGATAGTAATTACCTTTTCAATTACTTTTCAATTTATTTTGGAAATCAGCAAAACTGAATGGTTAGGCAGACAGGACCAAAAAGTAACTGCTCCATTGCATTTTAGTTTTGACTCCAACTTCTTAATGACAGGCTGTCTTCAGAAGTAAATAGTCAGTCAGTGACCACTGGACAGGAGTGCAGAAATCTCCAAGTCATTGAACATATGTGTATATATAAGGCCACTGGTCAAACTAAAGCTTCAAAGGTTCCATTTTTTTTAATAACTGTTCTGCTTTTGGCTGGAGTGAAATTAATCTTCTTCACAGCGGCAAACATGCGGCTATGTATTGGATTTGTGCTGAACACAGTGATGATAATGCAGAGATGCTTTTGTTATTGCTGAGCAGGATGTGCACAGTGCCAAAGCCTCTTCTATTTCCCCTACTGCCACACCAGCAAAGACGTTGGGGGTCCATGACAGGATGGGAGGAACCACAGCCAGGACAGGTAACCCCAAGTGACCACAGTGATACTCCAGACCATGTGACATCATGCTCAGTACATACAAAGTGAGGGGAAAAAGGAGGAAAGGAGGGATGTTTAGGGTGATGGAGTTCGTCTTCCCAGGTAATCGTTACATGTGATGGAGCCCTGCTCTCCTGGAGATGGCTGAACACCTGCCTGCCCATGGGATGCAGTGAATTAATTCCCTGTTTTGCTTTGCTTGTGTGCATGGTTTTTGCTTCCTCTATTAAACGGTCTTTAACTCAACTCACAAATTTTCCAGCTTTTACCCTTCACATTATCTTCTGATCCTGCCAGCAGGGAAATGAGGAAGTGGCTGTATTGGGCTTGGTGGTTGAGAGGGGTTTAAACACAACAGGAATATTTTTATTTGCTGCAAGCAAATATTTAAAAAAATTACTGAAAAAAGCTCAGATTTAAAATAGCACTTGCCCTTACTTATCATTATAAAATATTCAAGTACAGAAAAACACAGCAAAATAACTGTCCATTTCTATTGACACTACAGTCATACATATGTAGCAATGAAACACACACAAAGTGTCAAGTAAAACTCCAAATTGCTCAGCTTCAAATTGTTGCTGTGGAAATTTACATTTATATCACAGTCATCATTTACTTTCACATATACAGCTCGCTTATTTTTCTCTAAGACTTCACCTATTCAAACAGAACTTCGCAACTGCTTCATATACACTTTCAAGTATTCATTGTTAAAATTAATTGCAAAGAGCTAACTAAACATTTGACCACAAATGTGAAAAATTAACCAACATGTATAGCCAATTACCTGGTACACACTGTAGAACTTATCAGAACAAACTAAAATTAAATATTTTTAATTAATCTATTTTACTTTGTTGCAATGACAACAAAAGAAACACACACATTGCACTCTCTGTATCAGTGGGACTACAGGGAATCTTTGCCTGGAACACTGGAAAAAGAAGAGCAGCAATTACTTTTAATCAGATTTTGAACTACTAAAATTTTAATGACTTTTGAACTATGGGACTACTTTCGTCTAGAGGAAAGCCAGCTATAATCTTACTTTTGTAGGCACAGAAGCTTAGTAAACTAAGTAAAATGAGGACGTGATCTTTTGGAGATTTTTAAAGTACTCCTCTTGAATAAAAACAAAAAATTGCCATCATTTCATTCTAAAGTGGCAAAGGATTATTTTTCTATCACAATCATTCTTTACTTTAGTAATTATTACAATCTTTTAATAAATCTTATGGAAAATTTTTCAGGGAGCTCCAGAGCATTAGAGTTTGGATGTATAGACTGGATGTAATGTTTGGGGAACTCTCAAGGATGCATTTATAACTATCAGCAAAAGATCCTCTTTTTGTTCCTTGTGAGTTAATATTAGACTGTGCTAGGGGAAAAATAAGATCTATCAAGATTCTATAAAACTGACTTTTAGATATTTACTGTATCTCAGATGAAATATATTCTACACATTACTTTCCAAAAAACTTCATGGATACAGAAGAAGGAATTCTGCACAACACATAAATTTAGGAGTTCAGAAGTCCAACACTTCTAGAAGGCAGTAAGACCTGACTAATGCCCTCAAAGGCACTTGGAGTGTGACCCAGCTCATCATAAAGTAGGTGTCAACTGCTCTCTAAGTAACACTGGCAGTATGGATTAGCTCTTCAAAAGACCACAACAGGTTCAAGAGCTAGAAGCACACATGGACACACAATGTAGGGCATGTGAACAACAGGACAGGAATTCCATCCTTGGTTTCCTAAGTGACATCAAGCAAAGAACTGAAATACATCCCAATGCATGACAGCTACTGTTCTCAAACAGTTTTCTATCTTGTATGAGAAAACTGAAGTGTGAGTATGGGATTTATAAAACCACTTCCTACCTAGAAAGACATTCTAAAAAGGTAAAAAAACCCATAAATTAAGGGAGTCACATTAAATGAATGCTTTGTGTGCTTCAGAAAAATAAAAGCCTATTTTCTTTTTATTTCTAGAATTGAAGTAGTTTAATCTCATTTTCCTGGGAAAACTTAAAAAAAGGGGTGAAGGCCTGAAATGTACAGGATATGAGGAAAAAAGCCCCAACCTGATTAATGGAAAAAAAAGATTTTGCTTTTTAACAAAAAAGATGTGCCTCTCTGTGTTAGTCTCTCTAGCGTCCAACCTCAAGAGAAAGAGCAATAACACACAATACAGTCTTATCTTCCACATAAAGCTGTTAAAATTCCATACATTCACCTAAATTATTATTCTAGAGTATTTCTGTAAAACCAGATCACCTACATTTATTACACACACAGTCCAGATATTGAAGGAATTAGCAAAACAACACCTTGAATATGTTCTAACTTCAAAATTCTCCTCTTTCACAATGTCAGTGGAAATTATGAGGAAGTTGAAGACTAGCTGTTTTCACTTATAAATGCATGCCATGGAGAATACCCTTCTTCTTCCCTTCCTCTATGCCATTTTGGTATAGCACAAATATAGGTGAAATAACCTTTCCATTAAGAAGGCCTCCTATTCTCCTATCTCCTATTTGATAGCATAATTACCTTTTGTAATTATGCTATCAAATTCATATACTAAAACAGGTAAGACAAAACACATTAATAGAATATCCTAAAGAGAAAATACAGTGTATAGCTCCAATATTTGCACGCTGTCATTCACTGTGTCAGTATCTGTAGACTACATCCCATCCCACAGGTTCTTATATTTGCATTGCCAAGTAGAAGATGGGTGTTATAACACTAAAAAAATCAACACAGTATGACAAAAAAATACCCCCCAGTATTGAAAGGTGTTGTTTGAAGAAAGTGAGTCAAAATTTTATTAAAAGCAAAGCATATGCTTTCCTTCTGCAACAAGAATGAAGGGTTGTATTACCTTCATGCACTGTAATTCCACAGTTGTCACACTGGATTATTTCATCAGCATCTTCACTGTTATCTCCAAGACAAACGCAACAAATCAAAATATGGTCCATTTTCTGGGAACTCCAATTTTGAGACTTCTCAAGGATCAATGAGTCCTGATATTGAAAAATGGAGATATTGAAAATGGGTTATGTCAGGAATTTCAATTTTATTTAAAGCAAGCAGAAGAGCTGTTATTTGCTCAATTTTTAAACAACAATCAAAAAACCATGGAACATTATTTTCAAAGGCTAGAAGCTTCTTTCTTGTCAAAATGCTCAAACAGTTCCTCCATGAATACAAGAGCTGGGATACATGGATGTCAATGCAACCTATAGACCTGTTAAGATCCAGAGCTCAGAGGAGAGTCAAGACAGAAACCTCAATACAGAATCCTCAGGACAGAAATGTATGTCTTTGAACCATTTATAGTCTACAAAATGGAATATCTAAGAAGCCATTTAAAATCAAAATTTTAAAAAGGCCAAAGTTCCAACATTCAGAAAAGTTGCTTCATCTTCTTTAAATTTAAAAAAAATCACATGGCTCTGAAAAATCCAAGAATACACAGCTAATGCAAACCTGCCAAGTTTTCACTTACAAAAATACAACAAATTATTGACTCTGTATGGTTTTGTTCTAATGCAAATTTATGCATATCTGTGCAAAACCATACAATAATCTGTTAAAACTATACGTTCTTCTTCCGATTACATATACAGGAGTAAGGATTTGCCCTGTTCTGGCAACCTACAATATGAACCACAGCTCTTAAATAGATTGTGGGTTTTCATGGGGAATTTTTCTAAAAAAACGTGGAGAAGTGCTTCATAAACCAAAGTTTAATGTAAAATTAGTTTTCTTAATAAACATTGCCTTCTTACTATTACCATTGTGAGACAGGGCCACTGTCTCTACTGCAGTTTCATGGCCTCCATACATATTCACTTATTTTTATACTTGAGCTTGAACTACATTTATTGCTAATATGAAGGCATATAAGGAAGTACGAAAATAAGCACAATAGTGAAAAATAACCACTGTGGTAGAAAAATAGAAAAATAGAAAAATAACAGTAATAGTTTCAAAGCAGAGGCTGAGAGTTTGAATGAGTTTTCACACATTCAAAATGTGTGAAAATATTCCACAATTGCTGTGGCATCTAAAAAAAAAATCAGGGTGAAAGATGCCCTCTCAAACATTTTTTTCTGTTTCCACCTCACCATTTATAAAATACAGCACCAACACTATGCCTCAGGGAACAGGAGCTGATGTATAAGTAGAAAAGAAGTCCACATCCACATCCACAGAGTCACATTGCTTACAGGAAGGCAACTAATAGTGAAAAACAGAAGAGTCCCTGATATGGAGCTCAGACTTATGGAGCATCTCTCCCAACATCCTCCTTTTAGGACAAAGCATTTTGAGGAAAGAAATAAACCTGGACATTACTGCAGCCCATCATTACCCAAAATACCCATGCTCAGCTTACCACCCACATTACAGATGGGAAAATGGCAGTGCATGTCCTTAACTTTTGCAGATTAACTGTGCCATGGCACAGATTTCTCTGACCCATGTCACAACTCAGATCAGCTTTTGCTGAGAGTAACTTTGATTTAAACTGTTATTTGGCTTCACCGAGAGAAGTTTAAAAGACACTGGTAATCTCTACTGTTATAGAAGCTCAAGGTCTGGTAATTAAAAAAAAAAAAAAAAAAAAAAAAAAAAACCAAAGTATTACTTTAAATTAAGAAACAGCAATGCATTGTAAAAACACTGAAATAACACCAGCTGTATAGGCAGCGAGAACATGGGCCAAAAAACATGGACCAAAAAACCTAAACAAAAAAGCAATGATGAAAGGGCATCACATTTTTGTTCTAATGTTAGGATCCCCAGCCATTAAGGTTCACCTCATGGGAAGACAGCTACCCCAGGTCAAACAAACCAGCTGAGCAGCTTATTTTTTCATGCAGGCACGGAGAGGGAATGATCTGCAAAGTGTGCAGCTCTCCTCTGCTTTTAGTCAATATAAGCACCTGAGACTCATCCAAAACATGGAAACTTGTACATATAACAGTAACTGCTGCAACTTCTGAGCAAGTCCTGCTCCCTACTGAAGTGGGAGAAATTATTTCAGCTGGATCACTAAGTAACTCCCATTTCTGTGGTATTAATGAAGAAAGTGAGCCTTTCAAGCTATATGCCCACAGACTTTTAACTTTAAAGGGGAAAAAATTAAAAATACAACCACCACCTCGCTGAAAATAGAAGAGTCCTATTTTTATATGAAGTGGTCCTATAATTATGAAGTGGTCATAATTATAAAAACAGAAAAGCACCATTTACCTACTAATGATGCTTGACCTCATTAGGGAAGAAAGCTAAGTTTATATTCTGTGCAAAATACAATAGAGAAGTGTGTAGTATTTAATTACAGTACATTAAAATCAAAATACTCTTGTAATATGAAAACAAATAAAAACATCAGGAAAACAAGAACAACCCCTCCCCAACACCCTCCCTGGTTTCCATCCTCCAAAAATAAGCCAAGGAAAGAAAGGAAGAATGCATATAAAGGACACTACAATATGTTCAGAACTAATTACCTGGACATTCTTTCCTAAATTTATTATGGATTTGACTAAGAACTCAGTTTTCTAAGAACTCAGTTTCTGCAGTGTGATGAGACTTTGATAGATATATCTGCTAGACAAGATGTTTTTTACTCTTTTCCATTTTTACTACTTTAAAATATTGTAGCAGTGGAGAGTATACTGTTGCAATACAGTCTACTGAGTATCAGAAATCTGAACCTTCCAGTCTAGAATTCAGTCTACAGATATACACAGTACAGCACTTAACATGCAAAAAAGATAAATTATCAGTTACAAAACTATAATCTGAACTTCAAAATTTCAACTTTGATTTTATGTTCTGATCACTGTTCTAAATCTAAGGCATGAACAGAATATGATATCGATGCATCTACTAAGAAGCTTCAAGGAAGATACATCAGAGACAACTCTGGGTTTCTGAAACAGGTCTGCTTTTCCAAGCCAATGGAAATTAAACTGAAGAATATATCACTAAAAATGTAGTTGCACATCTCCACTTTGATATGGGAAGCAACTCTACAAGAAAACTGCCTCTCTCTGTTACAAGTTCTGATCATTAGTATTGGTAGAGTACTTTCAGCTCCTGAGCCAAGAAAATGGAGGAAATAATAAGAGAATCACAGAGCCTAAGGAAAGAAGGAAAGAAGATAAGGAAAGAAGATGCCTATACAAAAAGTTTAAAAAAGAAAAAAAATAATCAAACAAATCATCCTTTTTTTTCAATCCCAATTACTACTAATAGCTAAAACAGCTCAGCTCACTTGCAATAATAAATAAATATAAATATATATAATACCTATCAAATTATCTAAAATGGACCAAATCCAAACACTGTTTAGTTCCCTGTCATTTTACACATTAAAATAAAGTTTAAAGGGAACTGCAGAACCTTTAATAATATCATATCACTATCATTTCTCAAAGGTTATGTTGACATTGTGATTATATCCCAAAAACTGAATATAGATTTTATAGCAGTTCTTTTTATTTTGTTCAGAATTTTGCTATTGCAGAACATGAAGTCAGCCACAGTGACAACCTGGTATCTTAATTTTTCCACAGGCACAATCTTCAGGGCAATTGTAATTGTGCACAGGGAAAAAAAGGTTACTTTATTAAACATATATATAATATTCACATTCTGCAATCAGAAAATATTTAATATAATAATCCTAGTACCCAAATGCTTTAGTATGGTAAGATATTAGTTCATTTGTGACTATTATGAGCAAATCCAACATAAATTATCGTAATTATTCTACTTGATTTTAAACCTAGTGTGCGTTTTTCCATAAGTGAACTTTATTCAGACTTTGATGTTTGTCGCAAAGAATAATGCCTCATTCATCTATTTTATGATTATGTCACAGATGCTTTTAACTTTCATATACAACACTTATACTAAAACAGAACCAGAATACTTGCTAACATATGTTGGTTTGCATACTGGACCTCCTATTTGTTTTAGTACTAGTCCAATCTCTGTAAAGCCAAGAGAAGTCCCACTACTGACTTTAGTGGCATTAGATTGGTCAAATGGTCCAAGCAAGGTTATTTAATATGCAGTGCCTATTTAGCATAATCTTTCCTGCTTCACTTATTATTCACTTATTATTGTGTGAACACAAGTCCAGCTAATCAGTTTAACTCCTAATATTAACAGCATAGCTACTGGGGAGTAGTTTCCATTTGTCAACAGATATATTATAGAAAGTTGGTTGCACTACCTCATTACTCTTGCTTTGTGAAAGAGCCAGGCTATCATTTGTCAATTCCTCATCATCTGCATTATTCCTGTTAAGAACTTTACTCTTCTTCTTCTTGGATCCGCCATCACTAGCCGTGCTGCTATTATCTTCCTCATTAGCTTCCTCATCATTGTCATCCTCATCACTTCCACTCCCGTCATCTTCATCATCTTCATTATCTCCATCACTCCCCTCTTTTTTCAGCGCGTTCTTTCCTTTTCTTTTCCCAGCAGTAGGCCGCCAGTCATTGTCATCTTCGCTGTCGTAGTCATCCATATCATTCAGCTCTTCCATCGATACAAAATCCAGCAGCGGTCGGTTCCTGCGCAAATTCCATTTTTTTGGTTCATTTGTTTGCTCATCAGCCACAGGATCGGGTTCAGTTGCTTTCTCCTTCTCTTTCTTCTTTTTTGGCTTTTCTTCTTCATCTTCCTGCTCTTTCTTTTCAGTTTTAATTACCTCTTTGTCTGTTGTTGGCACCTCTTCAGTGGAGGCTTTCGGCTGTTGCTCTTCTACTTTCTCTTCGGCCGGTTCCTCCTCCAAGATATTTTCTTCTGATTCAGTACAGGAACCTTCACCACTGTCCTTAGATGCATCTTCACTCCCATGACCACTTCCTTCAGAATCTGTTGAGCATATGAAAATTTAAAAAAAGTTCCGACACAAATGAACCCCCAAAAATAAAATCTCTTGAAGCAAGTTGTTAAACAAAAGAATGATGCATGTTCCTCCCTCATAAGGTATTCCACCTATTTTTTCAGCTGATGTCCAAATATTGCTATTTCGAGTGCTATGTTGAGAATCTGTTAAACATGTGTGCACTTTAAGATGCAAAAAAAAAAAAAGATGGTAGAACTTATTAAATGAGCATTGTATGTTCCTTTGAACTGTAGCTCATATTAACAAAAAGCAGTAGCAGTAATTTCCATGTGAAGTCACATCTTAAAGAAAGAACATTCCAGTTTTTAATTTCTGGAGGTGTTTTCTACATCTTCAAAATAAAAGAGCTATCCAATAGAAGAGGTTTGAAATTACAAAATGAATGGATTATATAGCTAGTTCTAATAATAATACAGATAATCCCATACCTTAATTTTTAATACATCTTTGTTTTTCTGGGTTTGAGGGCTCGTTTAATTTTTAAGGTTAGTTCACTTATTAATCCCACATAAACTATGCCTCACTCAACATTGCAGCTGCACTACAATGCACTAACCTTACACTACCCATATGGTACTATTCTGCATGTACTCACTATTTCATTAATTAACACACACCAACATGAGCAACAGAAAAGAACAGAGAAAATTATTTCTATAAAAAAGAGACATTTTTACTATAAAGCATATGTAAAAAATATTGAAAAATTACATGTGAACTTGTTAAACCTTATAAACAGCATCCACCTTGCTATCTCTCATCTTATATGAATCTACTGTTTTTCATTCATAGTATTGTTTTAATGAAGGAAAATTCAAAATATTTTTTTTTTAATTTTAAAAAGAAAATATAGTTTCTTGATCCAATGCAGAGATTAATTAGGCAGTGGCTACAGTTTTCAGTTTGCTCAAAGCCAGCACTGTTCTTGATCCACTGTCATGCAGATGCAAAGATGGGACATGTCGATACTCACAAATTTAAAAAAAAACCAAACAAACTTAATTTCTATAGTTGCAACCCAAAAAATCTCCACCGCTCAGGATCACCTTACACAGAGAATTTCTCTGTACACTCAGCTCTGTATAAATCCAAATAAACAGACACTGAGGTAGGTGTGCACAGTGTGTCATTTCCTATGGCATTTTTTTCCACCCCAAAGAACATTGCCAATGATTAGCAAGTAGTTACTTCCAAATAATGGTCAGTTTTGCCTGCTTCTGCATATGCCTGAATGTGGAAGCATTCAGTGAGGAGATTATATAACTACTGACAAAAAAAAAAAAAGCCCTAAGTGCTACTATTACTGATCAGGACAACAAAACTATCCATCCCCTTACCATCTAATAAAAACTAGAAGTTTCCAACATATGTTCTAACATTTAGAGATCCAGAAAAAACACAAGTTTTTTCCACAGTCTTTGACAAAAACATAACTCAGTCATTTCTCCATACCTATTAGCCTTAATTGTAGTAATCAAAGTACAAGATAATTAAGAGAAGTTTTCAAAGAGTAGAACATGAATCAGGCATACACAAGAAATAAAACCAGTATTAACTAACAGGCAATCCAAAATAACTGCTTTCAAGTTACAATAATTTATTTGGCTACAGAATCAGAGGATGAGTAAGGCTGGAAGGGACCACAGTGGGTCATCCCAGAGCACACTGGCCAGGATGGCATGCAGACAGTTCTTGAGTATCTCCAGTGAGGAAGACCACATCTCCGGACAATCTGCCCAGTGCCCAGCCACCTGCACACTAAAGAAGTTTTTCTTCAGATTCAAGTGGAACTTCCTGTGGATCAGTTTCTGCCCATTGCCTCTTGTCCTATTGCTTGGCACACAAAAGAGCCTGGCCAATCCTCAACCCCCTCCATTCAGATCCTGACAGACATGGATGAGGTTCCCCCTCAGTCGTCTCTTCTTAAGGATGACCCGAACTAGCTCTCTCAGCCTTTCCTCATTAAGAGAGAGTACCTCCACAGAAACACCACAAAAATGGTGAGAAGGCTATAACACACCATGAAGACATAAATTTAGGAGTCTAACTGCTCAAAGAGTTGGGGTGGTTGAGCTTGGAGAAGAGAAGGCTCCAGGGAGACCAGAGCTTATGAGAGAGATTTTTTACTAAGGCCTGTGGTGACAGTAAAAGGGGAACCAGTTTTAAACTGAAAGAGGGTAGGGTTTAGATTGGACACAATAAACATTTCAATGTGCATGGTGAGACACTGTAACAGGTTGTCCAAGGAAGTTGTAGGTGTCCCATCATTGAAAATATTCAAGGCCACATGGGATGGGGCTTTAAACAACCTGGTCAGTGAAGTAAGTTTCTGACCAAGGCAGGGGGTTGACTCAGTTCATCTTTAATGTTTTTTTGATCATGGGTTAGTTTATAGGATACCAAGCTTGCTGGCAACAGACAGGGCACACCAGATACAAAGAGGGGGAAAAGGATCCTTGCATAGTTAGCAGGGCTCACTGAAAGGCTGCATTAGACTTGAAGGGGGAAAGGAGTAAATCCAAGTTCCCTAGAGATATGCCTGGGGACAGCACACCACTGTTTGGGGAACAACATGCTAGAAAGGTCTAGCATGGTCTGTCACCTCAGTGGAGGTAGGGAATGGAGATCCCTCCAGCAGTAAAGACACAAGGGTTATTACATGTTAGAAAATATCATAGATTGATAATTACTGAAAATGATCATGGTAAGACTTAGAGCTTGTTCCCCCAAAAAGCTGGAGAGATCAGTAGCCCAGCTGAAGCGCCTCTACGCCAACATACTCAGCATAGGTAACAAACAGGAGGAGCAGAAAGCCACTGAGCACCAGTAAACCTATGACACAGCTGCCACGCAGTAGACATTAGATAACATGGACAGCCAGAGTGCTGCACTGGGTGACTATAAACCCTTCAGAGGAAACAGGCAAGGAAGGAGAGGTGGTGGGGTAGCCCCATATGTTAGGGAGTGTTTTGACTGTCTAGGGTGTAAGAACAATATGGCTGTTTAAGGGCAAGACTCAGTAAAGTCCAACAAGGCAATACTGGCGGGAGTCTGTTAAATACACCCCAACCAGGATGAAGAGGAAAGCAAAATAGTCTATAAGCAGTCCATAGTCTCACAACCACTAACCCTCATTCTCACAGTGGACTTCAAGTTACCAGATGTCTGCTGAAAACACAATACAGCAGAGAGGAACTGGTCCAGAACATTCCTGGAGCATGTGGAAGGTAACTGCCCGACATAGACAATGAGGGAGCCTACTAGCAAAGACTGCCCACAGGACCTGTTACTTGTGATCAGAGAAGGCCTTGTGGGTGATGTGATGACTGGAAGGTGTTCTGGGCAGAGTGAACTTGAAATGATAATTTTCAGTTCTCAGAGAAGCAAGCAAGGGGTCAGCAGAACTTCTATCCTGGACTTTCAGAGAGATGATGCCCTGTTGAGAGGCTTGGTCAGCACACAGTCTCTTGGGAGGCAGTCCAGGAAGGCTGGACATTCTTCAAGGAAATCTTGAAAGGACAGGATCAAGCCATTCCTATGCACTGAAATATAAGCCAGCAGTGAGGAAGACTGAACAGAGAGCTGAGAGCTTTGACTGGAACTCAGAAGAACAAGGAGAATTTGGCTCTTTTGGAAGAAGGGGCAGGCAACACAAGAGGACTACAGGAATGATGTGAGAGAGAAACATTATTTTCAGTGAAAAAATTAGAAGGGCCAAAGACCAATTAGAACTTAATCTGACTACTGCTATAAAAGATAATAAATACATAATCAAAAGATAATAAATACATAATCAACAAAATGAAGACTAAAGACAATATCCACCTTTTACTGAACGAGGAAGGAAGCAGCGTCAATGGACGAGGAAAAGGCTGAGGTACTCAATGCCTTCTTTGCCTCAGTCTTTAACAGCAAGACCCATTGTTCTCTGCATATGCATTTCCCTAAACTAGAAGACCAACACGGGGAGCACAATGAAGCACACAACCCAAGGGGAAATGGTCAGTGATCTGCTACATCTCTCAGATGCACACACATCTGTGGGCCCACATGAGCAACATTCAATGATTTACCAGCAATCCTGGCTAACCAGGGAGGTTACACATGATTAGGAGTTTAAAAAAAAATATGATACCCATTGCAAGAAGGAGTATCCAGGGAACTCCAGTCAGTCTGCCAGCCTGACCCTGGAAAGTCATGGAAGCACATCATCTTGAATGCCATCAAGATTACAGAGCACAACAGACTGGGGCAGAGGGGCTGGAAAGCTGCTCAGTGGAAAAGCGTGGGGGATGCTGGCTGACATTTGGCTGAACAAGACCCAGCATGTGCACAAGTGGCCAAGAAGGGCAGTGGCATCCTAGCCTGTACCAGCAATAGTGAAGCAAGTTGGACCAGGGCAGCTGCTGTCCCCTTTACTCAGACTGGTGAGACCACACCCCAAATCCAGTTGTGTGTCCAGTTCTGAGCTCCTCAATTCAAGAAAGACACTGACGTGCTGGAGTATGTCCAGAGAAGGACAGTGGAGCTGGTGAAAGGTCTGGAGCAGAAGTCTTGCACAAAGGAGGATTTTTGAAAGACCTTATCATACTCTACAACCGCCTGAACAGAAGGCATAGCAAGGGGTGGGTCAGTCTCTCCTCCCATGTAACAAATGATGGAACAATATGAAACAGCTTCAAGTTGCAACAGGGGTGGATTAGGTTGGTTATTAGGAAAAACTTCACAAAAAAGGCTGCTCCTCAGGGAAACAGCTGAGTCACCACCCTGGAAATATTTAAAAGATGTGTAGATGTGGCACTTAGGGACATGATTTAGTTGTGGGCTTTGCAGTGCTATGATAATGGTTGGACTCTACCTCAAAAAGTCTTTTCCAGAGTACACAATTCTAAAATTTTATGATACTCGCCAGTTCCCATAAACATTTTACAAGTAACTCCTAAAGCTATACTCTCAGACTAGACATATCACAGATTGTATGCTCAAAGCACAGTGTATTTTGTATCTCATTTCACAGGTGCCAAGTGCCTATGTGCACTATTTGCCTTACTGCAAATAAGGTAATACAAAATTGTGTCACGTTAAATTTAACTGAAATTTTTAACTTAGCTTTCATTATTTCCCCACTGTAAATCTATGACAGACGTTTGTTTTGATGCTTTAACTGTGCTGATGCATTTCTAAATAGTCTTAGATTTCTTGTCAATTTAAGCTTTCATTTTGTTTTGGAGGGAATAGCTTGGTATAGTTCGACCTCTAACAGCCCTCTAATTTACTAACATTGATTCATGTACATCAACAATACACAATGCAATAATTTAAAGCAGAGAGCAAATAAGCACTATTTCACTCCTCTCCTTCAATTTCTCTTGCCTTCTGCCTGCACATTTTGCTTTCTACTCTCCTTTATACATTCATAGACACACCAGAGATATCTATAGTAAGAGATATCTCTCCTTGATCTGAATGCATCCACTGTGATAGGTGCTTTTCTAGAAAGAGCTATTCTGTGATAACAGCAATTTTTGCAGGTCTTCTTCTGTCAGCTGCACTTTTACTGAGGAAGAGGCTGCAGTATACAATTTTCTCCTTGAAAGAAATGCTTAAAGAATGGCTCTTTCAAATTGGCAACCATATCATGTCATTCCCTATAGGAGAGAAGTAAAGCTACTCTAAGTGAAAGATGGGGCTAGATACACCATCAAATAGTGAAGAATACAGAGTTCCACTGAGGACAAATAGGAGAGATAACATTTGGGAGAAAGACATCATTTATTCCTCTATACTTCGTATCTTTGGCTGTACTAAGCACAACAGCAGGTGGCACTCAAATCTAAAGAGGATAATCCTGAAAAGAACAGAACATTATGCTACAGAACTAACATGCAAAAAAAGAAGTGTAATAAAGAAACACTCTGCTCTGCTGTGGAGTCTTGTATATAACATGTATGAGGCACAAGACTTCAGGGTAAACCTACTGAAATCATTACATGACTCAACAAAAAAAATCCTCCCAGGGTTTTTCGCAGGACCATTTTATAATTTTAAATATGACACCCCACAATTTCCAGGTATTTTTTCAACATTCTAAGAAAATTAATGCATGCAGAAAGCAAGAGCTGCACTCCAAAAGTACCTGGCCAACCACTCACAGGAGACAGTCTGGTTCTTCAATGCAGTATTTAGCTTAATAAGCAGCTCTTTGAAAAACAGCTTTATTGATTGTCTTAAGTGAACTCTAAAGGATAAGCTGGTTAAAGGCAATCATGGACTCAATTTTGGACTTGACTCTTCCACTAACAAAGCTTAACAAATTCCAAATAGTAGACAAGAAGCACTTGGAATCATTTTAGGAAGTTCTTTTATTGGCACCAAATCCTATGTGGTTGAGTCTTTCCGAAGTTCTCAAAGCTACCTACAACAAATATAATCAAGGATCCTGGAACGTTGAAAAGTTCATCATGCAACACAGAAAGCAACTACCAAGTTATTGCTGCTAAATAATATTATTCAATAATAATCCAGCTACCACGTGACAAATATGCTACAGTGGCCTTACACTCCCTTTTTGAGAGTAATGACAAAAACCAGGATGCAGGTGAGGTTAATGTCACACCACCACCACCACCATCTTATCTATTGGTCCTTTACCCTCTTTTTCCCCCACCACAAGGCAAACAAGTAGCCTTTGACAAGATATGTGAAATTACCTGGTGATCTCTGCTAAAACACCATGTCAAGCAACACGTACAAACCCCCACCCAGGTGCATCCTGATGGATGGGAAATGTGGAAAGCACTACTGAAGTGTTTATCAACAGCCTATGGCCATAAATTTCCTTACAGAAAAACAGCTCCAGTACCACAAAATATCTTTGGCACAGATGCCATACCAAACATGCAAAAGTAGCTATACTTCCTACACATCTGATCTAGATATCACAAATAAAGACTCCATAATACCTCAAGGAAATGCTTAAACTAACTAGAAAGCTACAATATAATAACTGGGAAAAAAGGAGGCAGGAAAACCTAGGTCATGTATGGAAAAAAAAGAATTTTTAAATTACCAAAGGCAGAGTTGTGTAACTGGTAAAATCGTGACTACATTTGACTAGTCGACACAGAGGTCCATTATGCTACAATCAATAAAACTATAAGCAAGAACTAAAGGCTTAATACCTCACTTGCAACATAGTTCCAAGAAAGAGAATCTAACACACCAGTTAGATACATGCCCCTGGCTTTCTATGCTATTTTGCTGCATATGATGATTAAACACTGGCAGACTACCAGCAATTCAACATCAGTGGTGCTGGCAGCTAAAAAAATTGAACTGTCCAAAATAACATGATTAAAAACACACAAAACCAAAGCATTATAGATTAAGATGCTACAGCCCTACAGAGAGAAACTTTCTTCTCAAATAATGTTTTGAAAAGAAGTATCTAAGTTTTATTAACTGCAGATGGAGACTGGGCAGAGCAGGAGATGAAACTGACCACGGAACCACAATTACACATCCCAGAAAACAACTATTTAGTTTTATAGAAAAAATGATGGAAAGAGAACAAAGGAAAGTTATTTAGTAAGCAGCTTCCTCACTTTTACAGTAGCAGTAATTATGTCACATGGCATTTCAGTAGATGTACTGAAAACCACTCAAAACTAAAGATTGCCAATTTTGACTTAAGTCATTAGGAAGTGCCTCATTTACAAGGTTAGAACACTGATGAAATTGGGTTCCCTACCAATTGCTTGTCAGCAAGCACCTGGAATAACAGAAATCTCAGTGTTTACAATGAAAATGGAGGCTGAAAATCTTGTCAGTGACTCCAAAGTTTTACTTAAGAGTGGCAGACATAGGTACAGACAAAAGTTTTACCTGGAATGAAGATACTCCAAAATAACATATATGCTGATATTTTCCATTTTCTCAATTAGAAAAAACTCTTGTGAATTCCAGCCTCAGGAACTAGACATTAATATGGAAATACATCATCATTTACTAACAATTAACTGGCCAATATCTTCTTCTAACTTCACTGTCTATTAAACACCTTGCAACTTTACTCTTGCCTAACATTTTAGTCTAAAAAACAAATATATTTGTTTCTTCATCAAGATTTCAGTACTGTTAAACACTACAGTATTTTGATCATTCACAATCATTTCTTTATATTACAATATTCTGCATAGGAAAGGAAAAGTGTAATCTCCACTGTGCTAAAAGGAAACAAGTTACATAAAGATAATGATATTTGCAACTTTTTATTTCTAGATCAAGACACAGTTTTTTAAAATAGATAATATATGCATTTATGTAGATCATTTCTTGTTTTAAAAACAGATCTTCCACTGACTTCAACTGCAAGAAAAGTACATAAGTACATAATATATATGCATATCAGGCTTCACACTCAACACCAAAAAAAAAAAAATTTAGTCAACAAGTCTAGTAGCAGAAGTAGTGACAGGATTGAGTTCTTCACAGGCAACATTCAGTTATTTTTTTCTCAGCTACACTGCAATAGGAACCAGTCCTTAAACTCACGCGTGATTGTTGCTCAGGGACCACTACATTCCTCTGTATGATTTCAATTTCAGTAAATGCACTGAGAAAACTGACTGAATTTACTGATGAGAGAGAAGAAAAGTGGTAAATTCTTGCTTTGCAATCCTGCTGGGAATTACTCTAAACCAGTACTCTGATTTCTGACATCAGTGTATCTCCAGCTGCTCGCAATGCAGGAAAAAAAAAAGGACTCCCCAAAGCATGCTGTAGTTAACTTACAAGAAAAACTTCAAATAACTGACATGTATTGTAAAAGATACTATTAAAAGCTTTAGGTTGAGTATATTTCAGCACCACCATTTCAAGTCACATGTTTGTACATTCCTACTCCAAAGGGACAGTTCTTTTGATTGATCCCATATTAAGATTACATAGGACAGTTTTTCTAATGGAACAATTTTTTCAAAATGTTTACAGAAACCACTTCAGAATATGGCATCACTAATGGAACAGAGAAGCCATTAAAAATTACTTTGTTCAGTATAAACATAATGAAAATCCCAGAGGCTTGAAAACTATTTACATTAAGTAAATTTACAAGAATGTAACAGTTCTAAATCAATTTCTATAAAGAGATGTCAGAATGTTGAGATCTTTTAAGCAGAAAAGGCCAACTGATTGCTGGTATGACCTAAATCCAAAAGAAAAGAAATTAATTACACTGAAACCAAAAGTCCATGTTGCCTGTGGAATTTTTGGTGGAAATATGGGCTAGGTGATTTGATATATTTTTTATAATGAAAAAATGTACCAAGGTGCCAGGACTCTGAAAACAAAAAATCAGAAATGCCTGCTGCTTCCTAAAAATACTTAATAGCAACTTCTCCAAACCTTACTGCCTTGCATATTGCCAGAAATCTGGCAGAACAATGAAGGTGTGTAAAAGTTGAGGTCTTCTGGGTTTGGTCCCTATACATTTGCATAGTATCATTTACTAGTACATATCACTTTTAGGAGATCCTAAAGCTCACACATATGGACACAACACAGACATCAGGGAGAAAACAACTTCAGAATTCTTTTAACTCCATAATTAAATAATCCTTTAACCTAATTTTCAAATTTTTTTGTTGTTTTAAACACCTATACGTGCATTTGTGAATGAAATAAACATAAACCTATGTCATGGACCTGTGGAATTACCAGAGTATAATTAATGCTCATACTCAATGCAGACTGTTTCTTACTTCTGACACACTTCCTTTTGTAAGCAAACTATACAATGTCATTTTGAACTCAAACAAATACTAAACACTGATTTGCAACAGACTGCTCATGGAGAGTCCTATATTTGTATGTGTGTGTGTATATGTGTATGTGTGTGTGTGTAAGAAAATCCCTTTATTTAATCACTTCCTCCAGCCAAATTGAAATTGACTAAGTGTAAACAAATTTAAAAGTATGTTATACCAGCTTCATTTTAAACCAGTACAGATGTTCTGATTCAGATTTCCTGCAACTATTCATTTAAACTTGTATTACATGTAAGAAACTCTTATTTGTAGTAACTTTCTATCCCCCAACTTCTCCAAGCCCTCACAAATTTCCTTTTCCACACTGATAATCTTCATATAAAGTATAAGATGTCAAATTCTCTTGCTGTTTCAAAGTGTTATTAGACAGAACATTAATTTCTCCTACAAATGACAGATATATGTTTGGAAATGCTAAAACAACACTTCATGAGATATAGCAATGCAAAACAGCAATTAGAAAAAACATTTTTAGTAGAACTTGGTTTTTTCCTCATATGCTTGTTTCAATTCAGTGTTGCATATTTAAAGGAAAATCCATTCAACTTCCTCAAAATGAAATTGATTTTGAAATACACTCAAGGCTAGATACTGACCAGCCCCCTCTGTACATATACAATGTCCTAAAAGTCAAAAAGGATAGCAATTACAAATTAATTTTCTGCACTCACAAAATGTTGAGTCAGAAAGCTGTACACATTACTTTTAATAAATTACTGTCCTTTGACCAACTAATATACTGCTCTGAATCATGTGTTCATCACCCATACTCCCTTTCCAATCCTCATCTTCCCTTAAATCCTGCCTACATTATTGTTCCAAAACACAGAGATTTTCTTTAGTAATTAAAAATCATTTTCTTTCATGGCAAATTATATCCTAATTCAAAAGAAAGGATCAAAAAGCCTCAGAACAGAATTAAAAGAGTAGATGAAACAAGCCCCCAAAAGTCTGAAAATGAAATTGTAAGATGACATCAGTTTTACTCTCTTAAGCCACTGCAGCCTGCTTACCAGAACAACCAAGGGAAATATATCTAAGTCTAGGGGAAAAGGGGCTGAGAAGAACAACACCAACCACCCAAACCAAAACAAACAAGGAGCACTAGGGCATACTTTAAACCTGACATTGGGTGAATTATTATTAAGAATTTTTAACTTCATCAGAGGAATGCAGAGGAACCTGCCAAATGCTAAAGAATAAGCCTTTAAATGGGAATATTTTTGCACTATACATTCACACAAAAGATACACCAGCATCCCAAATGCAGAAATAACAAAGTCAAGTTATCTGATAAGCTGTCGTAACGCTTCCCTCACATCTTATACATCCTGCATATTCTTGTTAATTTCCCTCAGCATACACCACAGAACATCTAATGTGCAGTTTATTGACCAACGTGGTCCTATCCCTTCCTCCCCTTTCCTTCAATATACTTGAGTTTACTGATTTTATTTTGGCCATCTTGTCTATTTTCAGTTTTTGTGAATGCTCACTGCAGATATAGGAATCTGCACATATAGAGAAGACTGCAAAGCAACAACTCTCTGTGATAAGGACTTCCTTTTAGTATGAAATGTGTACACTTTTCTGCATATTTCTATCTGAATGGACATCTTAAGTTAGTCTATTGTAAAAAAACAATAAAAACCAGAACAGATTATCTTTTTGCTTTAGGTTCTTACTCACCGAATAGAATTAACCTTGAGAAAAAGTCAAGTTCATAAGTCCAAAACAAACTATTATCCAGACTTGTTCAAAACAAAATGGCTTTAGGTTCTTATTTCAATACTAAATACAGTGACTATTCCAAAAACTTCCCTACACTGAAGAACCCAAAAGCAGCAAATACAGTTAAGGCAGTCTGCACAAAAGCTACTCAAATGTTTCTACCAAAACTTGCTTCACAATCATGAGGTTTCTGTTGTAAAAAAATAATCACGACTGAAGTATTGATTCCCAGTTATCCAGTCAAGTCACTCCCTTCAAGGGGCTCCAAGTCCCAGCAGACTCACTACAATTCTGCCTCCTAAATGATATTAAATGAGCAACCATAAACCAAAAATGAGATAATTCTGAAGAGAGGAGATGAGAAAACATATTTACCTGAAGCATCTCCAACTTTAAAATCACTGTCATCAGAGCTATCATAATCTAAAGCTTCCAGCAGCGAAGCTGCCAAAGGCTTCACCTGTCTCCTCTTCGAACTGCGGTCCACTGCAGGGAAAAAAACAGTGTTGTTACTGGCTGGCATAGAGAGCGCTCAGCACCGCTAAGGGCATTTAAATTACAGGCAGCACGGGCGTGCCAGGCAGGGGCAGTCCCAGAGCGGGAGGCAGATGCAGCCGCAGGGTCCGGGGACAGCCGCCGCCACAGGTGAGGCCGGGCAGGGTCGGCCCCGCCGGCGGAGCGCGGCTGCTCCCTGCAGGCGCCCCGCACCACCCGGCTCCGCGCACCGCGGGCTGCCGCGGCCCCGGCAGGGCTGCGCGGGCGCTGGGGAACATGGTAGAAGCATGGTAGTAGCATCCACCGGGAACGAGCCGCGGCGGGATCCGCCGGGCACCAGACGCAGCGAGACGCGCACCGGGACCGTGGGACGCCCAAGGGACGGCGATGCGCCCGCTCCCCCGGGGGCGGGGGCGCTCCGCGGGCACGGCGGCGCCCCCGCGGGGCGCGGCCGGCAGAACCGCTGCGGATCACTTACTAAAGCCTGCGCGGGTGGGCGGCGGGCGGGCAGGGGCCCTCGGGTGCAGCGCCGCCGAGCCCCGGGCCCCTTCCCCAGACAATGGGCACGGCGGCGACCCGGATGCAGACCCGCGCCCGCCCCGCCGCCCGCCCCGCCGCGCAGGCGCCGCCCGGGCGCGTGCGCACAGCGGGGGGAAGCCGGGCAGCGGCGGTGCCCGCGGGCCCGCCCGGCCTGGCGGGGTGGCGGCGGCGGGGCCGCCCGGAGCGGCGCTGATCGCACACGCTCAGCGCGGAACCGCTCATTGTCAGGGCACTGCCTGTCAAAAACAGCTCTAAAAACCACCCCGGCACTGCTCCATTTCCCCGTGTGGAAACGAGAAAGCGTTAAAACAGCTGTTCTCATTTATCCCCTGCTCGAGGAGCTGAGTTTCTCGTGGGCTCTGTTGCATTGGCAAGCTCATTCCTGAACTTTTGAAGAACAGCAATCCAGTGCATTGGGAAGAGAAAAAAAAATTGGGAAGAGATGTTCAAAGATAGGTTGGATGGGGCACTGAGCAACCTGGTCTATTTGAAGGTGTCCTAGCCCGCGGTTGGAACTAGGTGACCTTCAGTGTACCTTCAACCCCAAATCGTTCTGTGATTCTATGACAATACAAATTGTTTGACCACATCACATGAGTCTGGAAATTTAAAAGCACAAAACAGTTAGAGGTGGACAGCAAAGCCAGCAATGTGGGCCATTGCCTTTGCAAGAGTCCCAGCTTTGCCTCGGTTGCCAGGGCTGTCTCTGGCCCCTGCGTGCACACTTTCCAGAGTCCCCTTTGCCTCTCCCAGCACACCACCAAAATGAGCCACCTGCACAAAAGTTTTAAAGGAACTGATGCTCTGGCTCACAGCTATTTTTAAGAGCTTGAGAATTGGGAATAGTACTAAACAGGAAAGCTTCCAATAGGATTGTAATAGCTTTAAAATTGGAAAATGTGTGTCTGAGAAACGACTGCTCACTTTTTAAAATTTTAAAGGTTTTTTTTAAACCTTAACAAAAAATATAATAAAAAGACTAAATAAGGGAAAATTACAATGCAGGGAGCCCCTCTGACTCAGCCACATGCTCTTCAAAATGGATGTTTCGCCTTTTATACCTCTAGCCCCTCCTAAAGTCTTGCCAATTGACTCCTTCCTTGCTGTCTAGTGGTGGAGATCACTTTCTTACATCTTGATTGGAGGTCGATATTACTATAGTAACAAGCCAACCCTCCCCAGATGCCCTACCACCAAAGCCATCCCATGATAACAATGCAAGGGGGAAGGACATATTACATTAACATAACTATGCATCTACAAAACTTCTCTTTAAATACATATAATGTTCACCCCTTAATTGTGAGAGCCAACTGCCTCATCACTCATCTATAACATGTTTAATGATGGATAAATGTAGGGCCAAACTCGTTCTGTGGCAGTACGGAAAATCACGCTATGAAAAGCCAGTATCCATAAAGGAGACACAGGAATCTGTAACTTTATTCAAATAAAGAGAGACAGTCCACTGGGGCACACAAGCCCGCAGGATTTTCTCTCTCAGGGTTTCAGAGGGCACAGCGTCCTCTTATCCTAAACTCCCAGCTGTGTGTTGCTCTGTTCCTTTCCCCATTGGCTGAGGTACTAGGGAGGTACAACTGCCTACCACACATTCCCCCCTTGAACCAGTCATTTCACCCCAAAGTTCAGAAGTTCAGGTTTGTGCAGACCGACTTCTCTGTTTCAGGAGTCAAATTGGGCTCTGTAGCAAATCTGCTGCTCAAAATTCAGTGCAGCGGTGTGTATGTGGCCACTAAGGCGAAGTCCGGCTAGCTGAGGTGGCCGACACCCCAACTGCATAAAGTGCCAACCCCCTTTGGCGTCCTGGCCTCAGGCTGGGCTGGATTGCGGACTGGACTCACTGCTTAAGGATGAGAAGAAGGAGCCGCACACCTTGCTGGGGGCGAAGGTCGGTTTATTCGATGACACAGGGGCACCAACCGAGGAACAGCCAACCAGCAAAATGGCCCCGAGGAGCGGGAGAAGTAGGGTTTTAAAGATAGGGGGGGTGGATAAGGGAGGGATTCACAGCAGACCAATAGGGAAAGGTATAGGGAGGAACTTAACATAATGGGCATACAGAAATATCCAATAAATACAAAGTAAAGGAGGGGCCCCGGGACCACAGCCAACCACAACCCCCAGAGAGAAGAAGGTTCTCGAAGACTAGGAGGAGTGGGGGGTGATTGACTGGGCCCAGGGAGGAGAAAAAGTTTACTTATAAGGAGAAATAAGGGAGGAGAAATCACATAACTGACTGACAAACCCATGGGCAGGGGTAACCATAGCAACAAAACTGTCAGGAGGGCTGTGGCGGGAAAACTGGGGAGGACAGAACCATCTTACATTGGAAAGGGGGGAAACAATACATAAAATGGGGGAGCAATACAAAAAACTTAACAACACATTACAACAATTCAGAAACTCCCACTTGTTCCAGGAGCCAAGCTGAATGGGCTTTGTAACAAAACCGTGCTTGAAGTTAGTAGAGACATTAAGACCCATTTCAAAGATGTTAATTCATATTGCTAATTCAAGTGAACTCCAAAAATCTCTAATTCACCCATACCTTCACTCATGGAATTGTTTGTAAAGACATTAGCACACATCTTCCCTATCATGGTGAAGAGTGGAGGGGACATAAAGTTTGGCAAGTATATGTTCTGTGGCCAGAGCTTGGGCTACATTTAGCATAGTGCTGCATGTACCAGAGCCAAAACTCCTCCTGGCATTGCAAAGATGAGTAAGCTTGTTGGTGGTGTATAAATATAGCACAGAGATGGCTGGTTAGTATATGATATAATTATGCAGCTGAAATACTTTCAACAATAATTTTCTGTGTCTCTGACTTTGAGTATTTTGGAAGGACAGAAAATTCCAAAGGTAAGTGTGAATTCTGTTTTAATTCTATGCTTGAGTTTCTTGGAGTTTTTGTAGCATATTACTACATCCACAGCTGATGTGTTCACACTGCTCCTGCTCCCTCCATCAATTCTTTGGCTACATAGGAGGTGTGGCTGCAAAGTGAATTATTTTCCTGAATCTGGTTTTGCCAGCCCTACCCAAATATGCTATTGGCCAATGAACTCTAGTATTTTCTTCCAAACTGACCAGCTTTCCTGTTCAATGAGGAGTTGTGTATGTCAGCTTTTCACTCCTTGTGTATTTTTTTTTCCCTTTTGACTGGCAATCCCTATCCTACTATTTCCCTTCACACACCATTTCAATCTTCAGAGACAAGTAGCAGGGCTCAATCCTTTTGTTGAGACTCTTCAGATCCATGATAATGGAACGTACTGTGCAGCAGCACGTTCTGCTGAATCTCCTCCCTGCCAATGGACAAGCCTCTGCTTTTGTCCCATGCACACTGATTGGCACGACAGCCCAAATCACATATAATAGGAAGGAACAGTAAAAAGAACTGCCTCCAAATTTGGCCCACAGAGAAGCTCAGGCTGAGCAGTGCAGGCAGCTTCAATGAATGAGAGTTTTCAGCACAGACAGTGGGAGAGGAGCACCCTGTAGAACAATGGAGGAATTTATGAATCCTTTAAATAAGAATGTCAAAGCAGATGTATGGACTTTCAGTTCAGCCCTCTGGGACAGGCTGCAATGCTAGGATTATTCCAGACTCTAAGGATATAGTTCTGGCAGGAATAGGTGATCATGTTGCCCGATTGATAAATGACACAAAACTCGGCTAAGTTTTGTGGGTGCTTTATTAAGGGCCCAGGGAGCTGGGGGACTCACGTCCCAAAGCCCGAGCCCCCGATTTCATGTATGGGTGCTTCCCTCTTATACGTGCGATTCACAACAAAGTCTCCAAGAAACAGTTCCCCATTCCCCTTGCCTGGTCACTGACCCCTTGTGATACATTCCTTGGTTCACAAACAAGATCATTAATCTTCTGCTTATCTTATTCTAAGAGCATTGTATGCTGCCTCCAGACAGGTTAGCATTCTTACTTTCCTGCACTAGTTTAAATGTTTATTAAATCCCTAAGACTACCTGCTAGGTTACACACAAAACCCAACACACTTTCAACGGCTACAAAACTACTTTTTAACAAACCAGTTCACACACAACTCACTATAATTAAACATTTTGCTAAATTTCATTTCTTTTCCAAAAATCAAACAGAAGTTAATTGATGGCTGCCTGCCTCTGCTCCTCAGTAGCACCTCACATTCCTAAACTGCTCCTTCCTCCTTTTCTCTTTTGTACTCTGTCCCATGACTCAAGCCCTCTTAGCCCGTCTTACTTTTTCTTGTCCCAAATATTTTTCCCTCTCCTTTTTTCCCTCCCCAAAGGCATATTCACACTTTCATTTCTGAAAATAACATACACACACTCTTTGTTATCTTCTGTAGTCAGCTTGCATGCTTGCCCTCATTCCTCAACAGGAAAAAAACCCACATCAATAAAATGAAAAGAACTGTAAAGTGCCTAAAATTTATTCACTGTTTCTCTAACCTTCTGAGCACTGCAAAGACAGGGCTTACTAACAAATCATCCAAATGTAGTAATTAGAAGTAAATAAAACATACAACACAGAAATTAAGTAGAACTACCAGTTTGTATTTTGTTCATCATTCTTTGGAAGTTTCTGGCTATTAAAACAACTATTAAAATGTAATTCCCCCTTTGTAGATGCTAGTGGAGTCAGATTATTTCAAGTAAGGGAAAAAGAAGGCAAAATTCATGCTCCAAATAAAAGAAACATTCAGAATGTCTGATTTTATTTCTGCAAGGCCTTTGCCATTCTCAGCAGAAACCCTGGGATGTTGAAATGTTCAGTTGCCTTTTTGGTAGAAGAAATGTGATATTACTGGCAAACTGCTGGGAGCTGACATTGCTATATATATCCATTAAATAGATTCTAAGTGTTGCCAGTTTAGCACCTTCAAGTACTACCCTCATGCACATACAAAAATTCATCTCAAAAGAGAATTTTTAGCGGAATATTGTAAAGATCTGAAATAGTATATCTAGTATGAAAATGTCATGGGAGCTCCATCACTAACATAATGCCTAAAAAATGCCTAGAAATATTTCAGTATTTCAGGTCATGTCAAACACATCAAGTCTTTGAATTATCTCAGCATTCCAGTGGTTGTCTTCAGGCTGAGCCTTCAGTGTGCAGCCTGTTGCAAGAGTAGATATCTGAATTTTCATTTCAGTGCTGCTGTTCAACTGCTGGAGAAGGAGAGAAAACAGTATCTTCTGCATGTACTTTTGCCTTAAGAAAAAAGGAATCTTTGTTGTGGCTCAATAAAGACTATTTTAGAAGGACTTACACAATAGCAAGTCAGCAGAAAATACAGTCACACTCAAATAAATTATTCTTAGTTTAATGAAATTGGTGAGTTTTCAAAGGAAAAAGTGCAGTATTTCCTCAAGTAGGGGATAAACTCAAGAGTAAGTCTGTTTTTAACTTATCTGCCAACTGTAAATGGAGAATAATAGTATGAAATCTTGTATCTGTTTTTTTTCCTTTCAGTGAGCAGACAGTTAAAGCCATGACCTACCTGTCTGAATCCAAATGGCAGACTCTTTTTTTTGTCTATCCAAACATCACCATGCTTAGCATGGAGACTGACCTCTTCAAATATCTTTCCAAAGAGAAATCTTACAGCTTTTACACTTTAACTGTGCCATTACAGCAAAGTCTTTCAGTGATCACTTTTGTCTAGTATTATATGGTAAAATATAAAGAGAAAAAGACTGAATCAGATGTTCTTGCTTTTTAAATTACAAAGGGGAGAAAATTCAGTATGAACAGTCTCTGAACAATAAGACTTTGAAATAAAGTGCAGACAAGGTCTACTTCAGTCAAACACTACCAGGAAAAGTTCCCATCGGACATTGAGAGATTTCTTGCATTCCTAAGGAATGCTCAGCCTCAGTCAATTAATTATGAGGGGGTTTTGATTACATGGTACACATGTAAAAGAGTCCAGGAAAAGTGAAAAAACCCAGTAAAACCCAACAGTATGCATCTTCAGTAGAAAAGCTTTCTGAACAATATAGATATATTTGCATACATATTACCCTGGCTGTA
Organism: Ammospiza caudacuta; assembly: GCF_027887145.1. NCBI lineage: Eukaryota > Metazoa > Chordata > Aves > Passeriformes > Passerellidae > Ammospiza > Ammospiza caudacuta. The sequence goes on along the minus strand of NC_080593.1, from coordinate 27,678,961 downwards.
TGCCTACCTACTTAGCCACTATGAGACTGTCACTGTCACTCATACCCATACAGAGGACATCATCCTCAACTCAAACCTCACTGCAGATTCTGCCACTGAAGTCATGCCTGAAACATTCCATGTAAAACATACCTCACATGCAGCTTTCCTATCTCCCATTCAGCTAAAATTCTTGTCTAGGCTCATCTCCCTTCTTGTTTCCATCAATCTTCTCTTTCTCTGGTTTTCAAAAATGCAGCTCTGATATTGCCATATCTATTGTAATGATTCTCCTCAGCTTCTACCATGTTCCTTTTCCATTTTTATCTTTCTGGTGAATCTGCCTCTGCTACATCAGTCATAAACTTTTTGAGTTTGATTTCAGTACATTTCACAGATTACTCCTTCTTACATCTGCCATTTCTTAACAGCAGATGAGATTTGCCATATAAATGTGTTTAACACAATATATTAGCCTCTAGTTTGCTGTTGAAATTTGTGGGCTCTTTTCTAATCGTTCATCATATTTAAAATGTATTCAATGTGTAAATACCTGCAAACTGGTATTCATTTTTCCTCACAAATACCCTTCTACCACCATGCTCCCTAACAATTTTGTACAACCAAATGAATATTGTGTCTCATGTTGTCCCATCGTTTATTTGTAGAGCTGTTATACAAATGTAGCAGTGTAGCAAGTATATGCTGCTATAGCTGCCTCAGTTTCTGATTCTTGTTCTGTGTGTGTATTACCAAACCATTTGGGGCAGACTTAGTATTTCAATTATTGTATAGTTTTTCTGTCTATGATTTATATCAGATGTGGCAGAATTTTGAGTCATGATTAAAGTTCCCAGACATAAAAGCTATAAGAGGAATATTAATAATTTTGTCATGTGACTTTCAGACAATGAGCTCATCCAATAAGCCATGTTCTTCTTGTTTTAAAAATATAAATATGTCCTAAAATATTGGGACACTGTATAAAGAGACTAGAATACTAAATAACAACAACAAAACAAAGTATTATGAAAATTTTAAATTATACAGGTGTTTTTCTTGTTCAGATTATAAGGTATATCTATCCTAAGTGGACAGCCAGAGGGAAGTAGGAACAGAGCAAGTATATATGATATTATACAGTAATTTCTCAACTTCTGGTTGTTTTCTATGTTGTGTCTTGTTTCTTTTGTAGGTTGTCCATTTAGTGGCCTGTAATGGGTCTTTCTTTTAAAACTTGTCCATTCTCCCTTGTAACCCATGTAGAGTTCTTTAATACCTCAATATTATTACACAGAATCTACTATTTTCTGTTTGAAAACATTGCTTTGTTTGCTTTGAACCTGGCTCATGTTATACTATACCTCTCAAGTCATCTCTTTCCCAAGCTAAAGAATCCCAGCCAACACAGTCAATTCTGTGTCTGAGATAGTCTTCAATTCCTCCAATGCCTTGAAGTTCCTTCAATGAACTCTTCCCATCTATATAGACAGCCTTTTGGTAGGGAGAGGAGAGCACTGGAATGCAGGCAAATAGTGCATTTATTCAGTTTAATAATAATGTTTTCTCTTTTGTTATCTGGTTTTTGTTCTCTGTTTCTTCCATGTGATTTTTTTAGATTCTTTTTTCTTGGGGCATTAAGGGAACATTGACTGCACAGAAATGACACTTCCATAAAACCATAATGATCCCAAGGTCTTGTTCCTAAGCCAAAGCAGTCAATTCAGAGATCGTCATTTTATGTGCAAAGCTAGGATTTCTTGTCTTCAGAAGCATAGGTTTCTTCACATTATCTATACTGCACTTTATTTCCTTTGCCTTTTTCTTTATTGAATTTCATCTTCTATTTTATTTACTGTCCAGTCAAGTAAGAATTTACATCACTAGTAGATGAACCACTTTATTCCTGAACTCTTTTAGAGTTTTTGTGGTTGTGCTGGTTTCTATGTATTTTATGAGACCATTTTATATTTTTTTTAAATATTTTATCTGTAGCTGCTTTCACAATAACTTCAAATTCAGACAGATTGTCCACTGAGCCCTCTCCACCCAGAGGACTGTACTTTAGCATGGGAACATCTTCATTTATTTTTCATGAAAAATACTGATGGACAAAATTAATCTCTCTGAGTACATTTCATACAAACTATCTGCTGGGGCAATGAATGCTGCCTCTTTTTTTCCTGTTTCAAATATATCTTATGACTAAATCTGATGGTTTTATCTTGTTGATTCGCAAATTGTTTTTCCATTTTGACAAATTAATCATATTTTGACATTTAATAAATTAAACCTTATATTCTTTTAATTTTCTTGTTTTAAATACAATTTGAAAGATTCCTTCCTGCTCACAGTAGTCTCCCTAACTTTGCTGAAAAGTGATTTCGGCTTCCTTTTATATTTCCTCTTTCATTTCCATAGGTGGTAAACACTAATGCTGTGATTCCAGTATAGTGTCATCCAGTAGCTTACATGCCCATCAGAATTTTATTCCTTGGACTATCCTTGGAAAGGGGAATTGGAGGCACAAGAAGTAGAGATCATGGGCTGAGATAAGAACAATTTACTGGAAACAACAATGAAACAAGAAAATAAACAGTAACAGCAACAATATTAATCAAAAAATGCACAAGAAAGAGATGAGTGATTCACGTGCAAAACATTCACCACAGGGCCCAATCCGACCACACCATACTTCCCCAGCCTGGAAGTGAGACCCTTCCTCAGTCTCCAGAAAATAATGTGAGGTGCTACAGAATAACCTTCAGGTGCTAGTGTTGAAGTGAGGGGGAGAACGACCATCCTATAATGCATCGAACTCCGATTTATTGATCGATCAGTCACTTTAAATAACAGTGTTAATTAACTTCATGCATATTCCAAAATCCAGGTTTACGATAGGCTGACAGAGAAAACTCTAACCACTCCTTTTGTTTTACAATACTGATAATTGTTTACACAAAACTAAACCAGTGTTCCCACTGTGATATGAAAGGTTCCCAAAACTTCCACATCTGTTCCCAGGGTGCCATCTTTTCCCAGAGAGGGTGTTACACTTGTTATGGGAAGACTGTCTGAGAACCTTATTGTTTATAGAGTGATGCCTGATAGAGTCTAATTGTTTATAGTAATCAGGCTGGGAACTGCTTTTGGAACTGCTTTGCAACTACCTTTTACTTTTCTCTCAATTGCATGGCTTCATGGCCTTTTTCTTTAAGCCATGCTTGAACTAAACTCCCGACATGCTAGCCATCCCTCCTCCTGGCTACTTCAAAAACTACCCCTGGCCTGGCCAAAATGCTGTCATAGAAACCTGAGTCTTTAGCTTCCTTGTTTGCTTAAATGTTCTTCCCTTTTGTCAGTAGTACTGGTACACCACAGGCAGTGGTGTAATATTGATTAACACCTTCCCAGCAGGTCTTAGGAGCCTTTGCAGACTCCCCAAGGGTGTTTGCCAGCTGGTAGTCACTGTGCAAACCTGAAAGTCTCATGGGATCCCAAGCCTAGCTGTCCATAAGTGCCATGACAGATTCTTCTGCCAATACAACCTTTATCTTCCTCACTGCTGGAGAAAGAACTTATGGGCAATACAAGTAAAGAATGTCATTCCATTATTTTTTAATAATCAAGACTTATTGCCTCTTAACAAGATATGAAAAATGTGAACATAAGCCAGCGATTCCCACTGATTTCAGTGGGCTCTGGCTCAGGCTTTTAATGATGCTGACGGATACACTTTTTCCAGATGTAGTCTTTCATCCATCAAACCATTCTGTTGTTCTGAGGAAATCTGGGATGTAAAGAACATCTGCCACAATGAACATAAAAAGCACAGACCTGCTGTTACTAATGGGAAGTATTCTAAGGGTTTGGATTAAAAAAAAAAAGTTAATTAATTTTACAAGAATAATTACTTTGAATGTGAGTGCCAATGGCCCTTCTCACATAAAGCTTTTCCAATACAATCTTGTTTTGGTCTTGCTGAGGACAAAAAATGGTTCACTTGTTCTGACAAAAATCTTTGTGAATAGCTGTAAAATAAATTCTACTGAAGGGGTTTCTATAGCTTCCTTTTAAATTCTATTTACTTATTATCTGTAAACAAAGAAGCTGATTGGCTTGGATTTGTATGATAAATTATAATGAAATAATAAAACCTCTAAGCAATCAAGAAAGGAAATAACTGCTTTTAATGTCCTCTGTTAAAATGTAATTGTGACATTTAGGAATCAATTTGCTGTTTTTTCTAACATTCATTATATCACTCATTAGCACAATGTTTAGCAAACACAGAAGATGTCTTTTACTATAACATTTTATAGCATCTAATCTCTTTTTAATCTGGTTTTGCCGAATTGTGCAGGTTTTTTTCTTGGAAATTTGTATTTTAAGAATTTGAGCTGATTTAAGATCCAATTTATTGCAGAAGAAAAGACAATCAGTTATGCTAGAGCTCCCCTTCATCTAGACATATATACAGTTTCCTTTGTCTTTTAAAAGGGAAAAGCAATCGCCAAGACATGTCTTTGTTCAGGTTCCCTGCTGGCAGCATATGGCAAAGTTACTGGCACCTTGCCTGGAAAACACAGCAAGAACTGGTAGATCTGAGCTCATTCTGGGGCTGGGGAGAAAACGGATTACCGTGAAGGCCCCTCTTACAGCCTGTGACCATCCGTGGCTCGGCAAGAAACACAAGTTCCTGAAAACAGATCTGGGAAGGTGAAAGAGAAAGAGATTTTACCCTCCTGAGTGATGGCACAGCCCCCAGAAGAGTCCATGCTAGAGCAGGACCTTCAGAGGTCTTGATGTAATTCTGGTTTATGTGCTACTGTGAAATAAAACTCTCAAGGTGTAAATCTTTAAGAAATAATAGCATTTAAATGTGTACAAGTGTTTGAGAAATAATACTCTAATAATAACAACAATTTTATTATAAATAATATTATAATAATATTTTTACAGGTTGGTCTCAAGTTTTTATTGAGAACTGTGATGAAATCCTGCAGCTGCAGAACTTCTGAAAAGAACTGCTAATTTTCTTTCATACTGTCATATTGCTTGAACCAGACATTAAGAGTGATGATCCATTTGATGTAAAAAATATACTTATTTTTTCTCATTTGAAATTAGCTTGGCAGTATGCCGTTTTGAAGGATGGGGAATCTGCTGCAATTGTGATGTTTATTGTGACAGTGGTCACAGGGGTTCTTGGATGAGGGAAGAGATGAGAATGTTGACTCCATGTTTCAGAAGGCTTGATTTATTATTTTATGATATATATATATTACATTATAACTATATTAAAGAATAGAAAGAAAATTCCCTCTCAGAAGGCTAGCTAAGCTAAGAATAGAAGAGAAAAGAATGATAACAAAAGGCAGCTCTCTCGGACTCTGTCTGAGATAGCTCAGCCTTGATTGGCCATTAATTATAAACATCCAAGATGGGCCAATCAAAAAATCCACCTGTTGCATTCCACAGCAGCAGACAAACATTGTTTACATTTTGTTTCTGAGGCCTCAGCTTCTCAGAAGGGAAAAAAATCCTAAGAAAGGATTTTCACAAAAAGATGTCGGTGACAGTTTATTACGCAGAAATCCTGAAGAGACATGAACATCGCCAGTCCCAAACTTGGACAAGACTTATAGCAATAAGAATCTACTCCATTCTTCCATGAAGATACTTTCATGCTAAATAACATCCTATAGCAAAGATAATTTTTATGCTTTTACAGATTTAGTAACCATGACAATTATAGGGAACGGAATTGATTTCCAGATTGCTTTAATTATTTTTCAGACTTTAAAAATTCTGTAAAAATTAAAATAGAAAGGTTCTTTTCACTTACACTGGCATGATTTTTTTTTTTTTTAATGAGAATGTCCAGCCACAAAGATGTCTTCTTAGTCCCAATGATGGCAGGGTGCAGTTTCATATGAAGTCTGGTATCTTCCATTCTCACAACGTGACCCCATGGCCTCCTCCCATTCACTGATACCAAATTTTGCAATTATCAAACCACACACTGAGCCAGTTTGAGATCTGACCCTACCAAGGAGCCCTGTGGGTCTAAGACCAAGTGATCCAGTGCAAGCCAGGGGCAGGGACACAGGGTCAGGAACATGAGAGGGAAGCAGCCAGGAGTGCCCAGGGCGAGAGCAGCCCATGTCAGATCAGGTGACAGAGCTGCTGGCAGCTCCACGGGCAGACCAGTCAGGCCTGCAGTGAGACAACACAACCCCATCACCCCCTCCCATTCACTTCTCCTGCATGTTTCCTGCAATTATGTCCTTTACATTTGCAATTAGCACTGACCTGGAACTGGTCCAGATAAAACCTTTTTGTTCATCTCTTTTGCACAGCCTTATGTGAACTGGTGCTGAAACATGAGCATCCAAGGTCAAAGGATAGATAAAACTACCTCCAAGTAGCACTTTCAGCTTACTGTGAATTAAAATGACTGTGTCACTTTGGCCTAAGCAATTCATTGCATCTTTTACTGTTCCATTTAATAAAAGCATACCTGTCCGTGTTCTCACTATTATTTATTTGCATTCTGTGACTCAAGGTGGCTCTAAAGAAAAATGATTTGTAAAACTCACAATGCAGTCTTTTCTACTGCTCCTCAAATGATTCTTCTTTCTCTTCCAGATTCTGCAGTCATGAAACTGTATACCAGCAAATCAATCTAAAAAAATACAACTGTGAAAACCATTCTACTTCCCCTTCCAAATCAAATAGGAGAGCAGAGACGTAGAGACATGGAGCAAAAATTCCCACTGTACTGATTTGTTTATTTAAAAATGCAATGTGGATTACTTCTTTTAAGACTCATTGCACTGGAATGTCCTGATTTGAAAATCACAAGTTATTTCAATTTGGCCAACTTTTAATGAAACAACAAATATACTGAATTCAAGTTTGATTAGACAGATTGTTCTTGTAAGGACTTATTTATTTTAGTTTTAAAAAAATAGTTCATCTCCAGACTGGCCTCTTGCAGGATTTTTTTTTAAATTAGTTAATGTTTCTGCTGAGAAGAGGTTGTATAAATATATCCCTATATTTTTGACAAGTTTATTACTTTTTAGAGCTCCAGCATTTTTAAATTATGCTTGCAGAAGATACCAGGTTTTAAAATTTATTAATTTCATCTGCATCTGTTCTGCATTCCACTGAGAAAAGTCAAAAGTATTGGGTGCTTGGATGAGATTTTTCTCCAGCCTAGGTTTGTGGAAAATAGCTTGATCAGAATTATGTCTCATCCTGTCCTCTAAAGGGTACTACATGTGTTTGTTAAGACAGTTCTTTCACATAGTGTTACTATTCTGTTTATGTCTCCTTAAGTAGGAAGGCAGCCTGAAAGAGGTGTTTCTTCAGGGCAAGTCCCAAAGTGGAAAAACAGATGGGCAAAGACAGCACCAATGGAGTAACATCTCAAAGTATACAAGCTTGTAAGTTTGTCAGGTTACAAATAAATAGGTTAGTGAAAGACAGGAGTCAACTGTTCTGGACCACATATGTTCTGAAACCAGCAATAAACAAACAAAATATTCTGTTGTCTTTAATCTGATTTCTTGTGTAATGTAAGGAGAAAACAGCTTTTTACAGAAAAAAAAAAGTGTGCTATGAAACTCCTTTGTAGTTAAATATGCTAACTCTTATGTTCTGCCCGTTCCCAAAGAAAAATTTTGATGGCTTAGTACACACAAGAAGAAATATCAAGACATGCTGTAGTTTTCCCCTTCACATAATTTTCATTTCAGTCAGCAGTCTGCTGTTCAAATAAAATAAATTCCTGCTCAGAAGTCTGATTACAGTTATATATTTCATGCAATCACACAATGTGAATCTTACAGATATGCTGTATACATTATTCAAAGGAGAAGGATGAGCTCAGTCCGACATCAAAGCACATTATTATCCTTTTCCCATAAATATAATAACACAATTTCCTACATTGAAATGAAGCTGTATTTAAAGAAAGGATAGTATGGAAATACTACTTCTCGATAAGTGGTACATCACACATTTTTAACCAAGTAGGAGTTTCAAAAAAGAGTAAGTAAAACTCAAGAATAACCAGAAAAATTACTTTCATGCACTTTTTGATATATTTATTAAGGAGAGATATTGGGATACTTTGTATTCTTAAGATTAGAACATTAAGTTTTATACTAATCTAGACAAAAGCATAGACAAAAAATGTCATTCTTCAAAATATGTGGATGCAGCACTTGAATTTGCATCCAGGCTGAAACATGGTCTATCTTCCTTCTCCCAAATAGAGAGAGTACAGCATATTTATTTATTTATTTATTTATTATTTACCCAGAAAGGAGACAAGCTGGATTTCATGTTCCACTATGCCAGAAATTATCTGCATAAAGTACTAACCATTCAAAAAAACGTAATAATTTGAGATATTGAAAAAAAACAATGGCTTAGAGCTTCTTTACAAGAACTTGTCACAGCCCTCCCATGCCAATTTTGTTTATGTCCAAATTATACTTCATCTGGCAAAGCCACAGAAAGGTTTAAACCATTGCTAACATTGCTAACCAATTGCTTTTCCCCAGTTATATGCCATGTCTGTAAAATCAGGCCTCTTACAAAACTCATCAGCCATTGCAGTGTCTGATGTCATAGCCCTCATAGGAGGAACCCTAAAACCAATGTTTTTGCACAGCACAAACCATGTGAAAATAGCAAGAAACAGATATTATTAGATGTTCTGCACAAGCACTCCAAGTCTCCCCAGGTTCATATCAGGATACTGCAGATATCTTGGGTTTGCTCTGAAGCATAATGTAAGCATGAGATTTACCCAGAAACATCTTCTCAAATGCAATAGAAGTCTATCCCTGTGCATCAGCTTTTATCTCCAGTGATTTTGGCAAAGGCCAAATATGACTTCCTGAAAGAGTGATTTATCCTAATTCTACCTTGGATTGCCTCTGGGAACCACCCATATCTTTCTACTGATTTCAGAAGCAAACTTGCTTAAACTAAACTCCTAACTTTTGCATTTCTAATAGAATGCATTACCCCCAGTGCATTGTCACTCACTGAAACACATGCAAAACACACTCCACACCCATCCTTTTCAGATGGCTCTGTGCTACCCAACAGTGCCAGGATCTGCAACATGATCCAAAGACTCCTAAAGTAATCAATAATAATTCTGTCATCTGGTATTAGCAGCTGGAATTATTATCTCTTCTTGCTGCAATGCATAAAACATACTGGATTTCTCAACTACCTGAAAAACATTCTATAGTGATATTTACTCAGTAATCCTGTCTAGTTTGTAAATACTAACCTCCTTCTAAACATACAGCAGAAAAGAGTGGCAAATAATGTACATGAATAACATCCTTACTTCCAAAATAGCAGTATCTGTCCTGTTCTTAAATTGCAAGAATCCCTTGTTACCCTGTCCATAGATAAACCAAAAGCATGCAGCTCTTGTTAGTGGAAGACAGATGAGATTTTTCTCCAGCCTAGGTTTGTGGAAAATAGCTTGATCAGAATTATGTCTCATCCTGTCCTCTAAAGGCTCTATCACTGTCGTAAATGAGAACAAGTTTTGGCTTATTGAAACTGTTAGATTTCGAAGCCTTATTCTTTCTACAAATTGTGGTTCCTTTAAAAGTACTGGCTTTCTCCATGGCATTAAAAAATACAGGAAAATAAATTAGAATACAAAATCTATTTATTCTTTTCTAACTGCATAATCCTTTGTTGGCACAGCTTTTGCAGATAGTCCCACAGCAATAAGACTATACTTTATAAACATGCAGTTTTCATGTTTCTTTGTTAATACTATATTGTTCTCTTTAATATTTGGAATGTATAGTGAATTTGTGACCTCATGTATCATTCCTGCTGCACAATTATACTTTCTGTATCTGTGTGTGTGTGTATTTCTACATTTCAGAAGCTGCCTGTAAGCAGTTCGCTCTGTTCCCAGATTGTCTGAGTCACTCCTGTGGCATCTGCAGCAGTTTCTCCTAAGCAGCACTACGTCCTGGAAAGGGCTGTCAAGACCAAACTATTATTTTCTGGCAAAGGAGAACAGCTTTAATCAAAGAGCTAACCCTGATCAAAGTTTTAGAAATCATTAGCCAATAGCTGATGAAATATGATAGTTTTTATTAGTGTCACTCACACTGTCATGCCAGACCTGGAAATCCATGACTTGTCTCAGTTGGATAGATTCCCAGCATTTAACAAAACAAAACAAAAAACCACCAAAAAACTACCAAAAAAACCCCACCAGCTGAGATGAGAGTACATTTTGCTAAAACTATGAGCAAACAAAAGATGAACCAAAGGCCAGCTTAAGTTTTGAAAATGAGAGCAGAGGACTCATAAGAACTATCTATTTCTTCTCCAGCATATGTAGAAGAAATTACCCAGAATGGTCCTGAACCATTACTCAAGCATGTTGCTCCTTACTCCATAGCAGAAACTAAAAAGCATACTTAAACCTTCTGTATTAAGATGAAAGATCAAAAGCCTTGAGACAATGACAGGAACTAGAAGCACCTTTAATTTACCTCCAGTAAGCTGTTGCTGAATAGTTGAAGCAGCATCTAGTTAAAAAGAGTTTCAGGTACCAGTCCTGCTTACATTTTTAGTGAAGATTTGGAATTTCTATTGATCCATTAAACTCATCTTTTATTTTTAGAGTCCAGATAGTTTTTTAAATCAAACACAAGATAAGCTTACAGGGAAATACCATTTATGGATGCAATTCCATGAAAGAGATTATCTGTAAAAGGGTACTGGATCAGTGTAGTTTTTAGGGGGACCATTCCAGTAATTTTTTGCAGTCTTCTGGTCACATTCAAGCCATCCAGTTGGGTGAAAGCTGTGTGAGGCCTGTATTTCTGCATCCTAAGTTTTGGCAGATTATATAACTTAAAACAAAGTATATTTTAAATATAAACATCAGCTGTTTTCGTTTGCTATTTTGAACCTAGAAAGTAAGCAACAACAAGGACCACAATTAATTTAAGTATTTGATTATTGGCTATTATTCTTTTGCCCTGTCCTTTATTTTGTGCACTTTTAATGGATATATGGAGACAGGAACCTTTATCAATACATATTTTTGACAGACATAAATGAGAGAAGTAGAATATTTCCATACTATATCTCAGTACCAATAATTTTTAATTTCTTCTTTGTTATATCCCTTGTGCTGTTAGTTTTCAAATTTCCAGTAGTTTGCTTCCTTTCACCGTAGTTTCTTAAATGCTAGACATATTTTTGTTGCAGTTTAAAAAAAAAATCTTGTTTCTAATCTTAATTTTTTTCTTTCTACTTTTTCTTTCCTATAAGCATAGCATTTCAATTAACTAACATTATGAAATTCTTAAGCCTTTTTTTTTCAGAACAATTGCAATGTTTACACTTAATGGAAGATTTTATCACAAACTGCTATATTCAAATGTTAGTGCCTTTATCCATCCATCCATGTCCCCCATGTCTCCTTATGGCCACTAGACCAAGCATGCAAGAACAGAATATGCAGCCATTCCATTTCAGAGTTAGAGCCCAAATATGAGTCAGATGTTAAGGAAGATGTCACCCCAATGGGCTTGGCAGAGGTCTGCACACATAGATCCTGTTCTGCTGTTGCCTCCTGCTAAGTACAGAGAAAGGAATATAAGTATGTACAACAGAGGGAACAGACAGTAAAAATAAAATAAAAACAGTAAAATAAAATAAAATCACAAAAATCCCTGTGTATTTATCACAGGTAAGCTACGCTTTACATTTTTACATATTTTTGAGGGTTTTTAATATATTTTGTTCTCCTAGAATTCCTTTTCTCTGCTAAGAACATTAGAAGTCTTTGCCTTTTTAAAAAATCTGGTGAGGCCTACAGAAATCCTCAGTTTATTGTTCAGATTAACAGAGAAATGTCCTGATGCTATAGGACAATTCACAATGAATTTAGTTTCTTGAGCACTAACCAGTTGGAACATCTCCAAATCTACTAATCTTTCCTTCCTATTTTCCTCCAAGTAAAATAAGTAACTTCAAATTGACTATAATTTTGTCCTTTTTTTTAATGAACTGACTTTGTCAAACCTTAAAAGTGCAATTCTTCAAGTAACCTGATTTTATTATCTGATTCTTGTTCTTCGGGAGATCAGACTTGATTACATTTGTGGCTAAAATCAGTTGCCTTAAACTAAGAAAAATGAGACATACCATACTTGTTAAACAGATTAGAAATCTGCAGATTTCTATGAATCAATTCATATTGGCAGGTAAGGTTTGAGGAATTAAGACTTTAGAAACAGGAAGACCACCAAAAACTAAAACAAATCATCTGGAATAGAAGAAAAGTTTCAGAAGTCAAAAGCTCAAATGAGCCTAAGCACAGGAACAAGGTACAGTGACAATCAAGGAGGGACAGTGGGAGACAGAAGCCATGACGTGAGGCTGTACAGGAGAACAATAGACAAGAGGAAAAAATAAATGACAAAGCATCAGAATAACCTGAGGACTTGATTTTTGAGCAGTGCTGAGCACTACTGCACGTTTAGCCCCTAGTTCTTAATGGGCTGGTTCATCACAAAATCTTGCCAAACTACCTGAAGCATTTATGCATCCACTTATTTAAAAAGCAAAAATCTACACAAAAATAACTTTACTTAGATTAAAGGAAGCAACATGTCTAAGTAAAGACATAAATAATTTAATAAATTTATTAAATTTATTAATAATAAATTTATTATTAATAAATTTAATTGTCAGGTGTGAACATAAAGGTACAAAACCTTAAGAAGGAATAAATGTGTTTACTTTCAGCTTGTGTAGCTAAGTGACAGATAAGAGAGTGGCAAAATTATCCACCTTTATCCAGTGTTTCACTGTCTTTCTGGGAAAGGGTTGATAAGTCACAGAAAATTGCTAATCTTCAAGTATGGCTAATCTATTGACAGCATTACTATAAATTGACCCATACAATTTATATAACCATAGCATAGTACAAGCACTCAAACTTGGCAGCTGAGTAGGTATTTCTCAGAACCACGGATCCATCATCAAGATGCCATGAGGTACTTTGAGTTTATACTCTGTATTTTGCCAAGTGATGCAAGTGAGGGTTTGCATTTTTAGCAGTGCCGCATTGTGTGAAATTTAAAAATATTAACTTGCAATTTTCAAAATTAGAATGAAAATATCTGATTTCTGATTGTTTTTAAACTGTAATTTTTTTATGTCTGCAAAATGCATTCCCGTACCCAAAATTCCAGGTGTTATAAATAATAAGGCATGTATATGAACAACAAAACAGCTGAGCCATACAGACCTAGGCAATAAAAGCTGACATACAAAATGACAAAAATTTATGAAAGCCCATGAAATACATGACAAATGTTGCAAATTGATCAGGTACTACACCACTTTAAATTCATAAAAGCATAGGACAGGAAAAACTATAAATCACTGTGAAAAAAATTATACTGAAAAGCATATAAAAATCATAATGTCTTTCCTAAAAATATGTGTTCAAGACATAGCCTAGTGGAAATAATGCACCTCTGATGCTCTTCCCTTAGTAGTGTAGAAACAGGATACTTGTAGTCTCCAAATTTTCCCACTTAGCCATATGTTGGCTGTGCATAAGGAAGCAGACTCTTGCAGTCTGAGCAGAGGTTTGCTGAGCAGCCCCAGTTTCTGGTTATCCATCTACCCTTTGGTTGCTCCCTGGTTTTCCTGCAGCAACTGGCATCTCCTGCAATCCAGGTATATGGTGAAAAGTTCAACTACTCTGCTAGAAAGGCAGCACTGTAACCTTCCAAGTTACTCTTTCATGCATTTCTCTTTTATAGAAGAATAGCAGCAATAGTATTATTTTCATAGTTTTAACATAGGCAAAATATTCTTTCCATTAAAAAAAATGGAAAAGTACTGTTGTCGTGACATAATGAAGACTGGAACAGAGTAACAGACTCCTGGAGCACACCAACTATACATTTTTTCTGTTTATGAACTCTGAAACAAAAGAAGGAGACAAGCAAAAGAATTGCATTGCTCCAAAGATAACATTGTTAAAACTATTTTTTTTCTTGTGACACACAATGACTTGTCAAATCCATTTGTACAAGCTCCTGAACTTAGCTGTGATCCAGGTTAAACTCTGGCAATCTGAAAAAAAAAAAAAAAAAAAAAAAAAAAAAAAAAAAAAAAAAAAAAAAAAAAAAAAAAACACCAAAAACCTAACTGTTTTGCCTCACCTTTAAACCACCCTTTCGAGTTTTAACCCAGGTTGGTGAGTGCTCAGGCCCTGTGAAGGGAGCCCAGCTGAGGGCAGACACAGGCGTGCAGGTACCCATGGCTGCAGAGAAGGGAGCAGGCAGGCGCCTCACGAGGCCATGGCAGGCTCTGCCCCAAGAGGCAGCAGCTCTTGGGCGGTGTGAGGGCAGCACCAAGAAAGTCCTGGTGGACAACGAGCTGTCCATGAGGCAGCAGCGTGCCCAGGCGGCCAAGGAGACCAGCGGTATGCCGGCGTGCATTAGGAACAGCATTGCCAGCAGGCTGAGGGACAGGATCCCGCCCCTCTATTCAGCCCTGGCGAGGGCTGCACCTGGAATGCTGTGTCCAGTTCTGGGCTCCTCAGTAGAAGACAGGTCGCTCCTGGAATGAGTCTTGTGGAGGGTTATTGAGGACAATTAGGGGAGCACGTCTCTTAAGAGGAAAGGCTGGGAGAGCTGGGCCTGTTCAGCCTCAAAACAGAATGACTGAAAGGGAACTTAATTGACGTCTATAAGGGATATCTAGAGGATGGAGCCAGGCTCTCCTTGGTAGTGCCAAGCAATGGGATATAAAGTAACGGGAAGAAACCGATGCACAGGAAGTTCCACCTGAATACGAGGAAAAACTTTTTTACTGTGCAGTTGACCACACACTGGAACAGACTGTCCAGAGCAGTTGTGGAATCTCTTTCACGAGAGATATTCCAGACCCGTCGAGATGCAATCTTGTGCCATGTGCTCTAGGATGACCCTGCTCGGCAGGGAGGACCAGATGACCCACTGAGGTCCCTTCCAACCTGTCCCGTTCTGTGACAGGGGCAGCAGGCGGGTGACCCTCCGCGCCGGGCGGCCGCGGCTCCCGGGCCCTGCCTGCCGCGGGCATCCCGGGCGCAGGCGCTACCCGGGCGCAGGCGCTGCCCGCGCGGCAGGGGCCGGCGTGGGGCGGCGCTGCCCGGCTGCCCCGGGGTGCCCGGGTCGGTGCCTGCCGCCGCCCGCGGTGCCCGCGCTGCCGGCGAGACGGGGCCGCGCTAACGCGGGGGTCACACGGGCCGGGGAGCGTGCCGGGGCCGGCGCGGGGCTCCGCTACGCGCGGCGGCCGGTGCGAGTCGGCGGAGGGCGCGCAGGCGAACGCCAGAGCTGCTACATCCGGGCTGCGGCGGCGGCACCTGCCGCGGCGGGGGCCTCGGTGACATTGGGGCTCGGTGGCTGAAGGGGGAGGCAGCGCTGCGGAGCCCGCAGAGAGCGAGACCTTCGCCCGCACCCACCAAACCACCACCACCCCGACACCGCCGCCATGGTGCTGAGCACCATCCTCACCCACGCGAAGAAGCACCCGGCCGTGAGTACCTGAACCCGATACCCGGCCCCGCGCCCGCCCTTCTCTGCCGTGGCTCGGTGTCCCCGGCCGCGCCGGTCGCCTCCTCCTGGCCCATCCGTCTCTGGCATTCCTGTGCGTGTCGAACCCCTGGACTGCCCGGAGCTGGCCGAGCAGACACGGCCAGGTCCCTTTGATCCACCGGTTTCTGCGGCCTTGCTCGTGCTGCAAGGCTTGAGGTGGCCTTTTCCGATCTTCTTGCCCACCATTTCCCCCCACTCTCGCCCTGTCGTGTTTTTGGTTTTGTTATCCGAGCACAGACGGTAGGGGCCATTTTGGCGGTAAGGGACGGTTGTCTGTTGCAGAAACGCGATGTAACGGAATTTTTGGTTTGTTTTGGCGTCTCTGTTGTAGGACTGTTTTTCTCATCCCTGCCTCTTCATAGCTGCTAGTTCTTCAATGACCCCAGGGATACCTTGCGAAAAGGGAACTTATCCCAGGGGTTTAGAGGGCCACGTGTTTGTAAAATCCGTAAGATTGTTCTTTAGCCTGCCATAGCTGATGCCAGGAGTGCTGTGTATCAATACTATTTTGCTATATTGCAGGATGATACTTAATTTTTTTTGTGTTGTTATTCCAGTTGATCCCTCTGTTTGTGATCATTGGATCTGGAGGTGTTGGTGCAAGCCTGTATCTGATGCGTTTGGCAATGTTCAACCCTGACGTCAGGTATGTATTCAGTAATTCCCAGTGCCAGTCCTCATGCTGCATATGTCACTCTCCACTGCCTTGGGTTTTGTGTTTCTGGACAACTTAAGTCTTGGTCCAGTATCACCTGGCATTAGGTGTGTGGAGCTTTCCTTGATTTGGAGATCTCTTTGTTTACCATGATACCTAGAGACTGCTGACAAAGGACAGTGCCTTTTTCTGCGGAAACTTGCTTGGATGGGTGATTCGATGACCTAATAACCACAGTACATACTTCTTTTTTTTTTGCAATTTGAAGATAGTGTTAATATTCTCTCACATCTTGCATTTCTCTCAATAGCTGGGACAAGAAAAATAACCCAGAACCTTGGAACAAAATGGCTCCCAATGACCAGTACAAGGTAAAATGCGAAATACAGATTTGCAGGAAGCATCATATTAGAGGTGTAGCCTACTGCTATAGGATGTTTGATTATATGGGAAAGTAGTTGGATGAGTGATGCATTCCTTTTGTGCAGCATTTGTCTCTAGAACTCTGAACAGAGATGGCTGAGTTTGAGGTTTAAAACTCTCCTAATGGTGGTTGATAATGGGGTGAAAGGCGAATGTATGAAAATAGTCATATTTATTGCACTGTAAGGAAAAGAGAAACTATAAGTGAGAGAAAGAATTTACTGGCTCTTAATGCTCAGAAATAAACCACAGGGAGAAGGACAAAACCCCAGAAGAACTGAACTACAGTTTTCTAAGCTGTTGGCCTTTACTCATGAGAAGCAGTGCAGGAAAATGTCAGTGTTTAATGTAACCATGAGTTCAGGTCTGCAGGTCTTGATTTTTTGAAAACAAAACAATGTTAACAAAATTAATATCCAGTAAGTAATTGGATGCAATATAAATGTTCCTTAGCTGATATTCAGCTAATTTCATTGAACTAATGAGGAAGCGTGCAAAGATGTCTGACACTTTTGGTAGTTTACAGGTGTTCTGAAATCGTAGACTCATTTATGTTGGAAAAGACCATCAAGGTTATTGAGTTGAACCTTTGACTGAACACCATGTTGTCAACTAGACCATAGCACTAAGTGCCATGTCCAGTCATTTCTTCCACACTTGCAGAGATGGTTACTCTACCCCCACCCAGGGCAATCTGTTTCAATGTATGACAATCCTTCCAGTGCAGAAATTCTTCCTGAGGTCCAACATGAACCTCCTCTTGTCCTGTTGCTGGTTGCCTGGGAGAAGAAGCCAACCCCTACCTGGCTACATCCTCTTTTCAGGGAGCTGTAGAGAGTGACAGCCTCCCCTGAGCTTCCTGTTCTCCAGGCTAAACAGCAGCAGCTCTCTCAGATAACCCCTCATTTGATTTACTCTCTATACCTTTCACCAGCTTTATTGTCCTTCTCTGGACATGAATCATGTTTTAATCATGCTTTACAGAAGTGCTATGTTACTTGATTGCTGTTAAAAATATTTTAAGATTATTTTCAAGCTTCAAAAAAAGCAAACCTACTGTGTTTTCTAAGCTAGTGTCTTGTTTGGTACCATATACTACTACGCCAATCATTGAAATAAGTAGAAAAATCCCACACTTACAAAATAAGACAGGTTGCAGTTCCCTTAAAAGTCCAAAAATAAAATTTCATTCTTTGTTTTCATTGCCAGTTCTGGAATGTTGCTGGTTTGTAAATATCTAAACTTGGCAAATCCTGCATAGTGCACAGCACAAATTCTTTTAAAGACTGCATGACTTGTGTGGCATTCCCCTTCTGCCTTAACATACAAACACAGCCTCAGTGTTTGCCATATTTGGGTGTGAGAATCATTGGGGACATTTTTTCCAAATCTGCCTTGTGGGAGATGAAAAGGACATATATTCTAATTTGAGGATGACTTTAGTAAAAAGTTCTTGCAATACAAGTCTTGCTTTTGGTGGGATTTTTTTTCTATTGTAAACTTCTCTTTGTCATATTAACTTCCTCCCTCTTCTTCCAAAGAAAAGAATTGATGACCTGAGCATTACTGTAGGAGTTGCAGACAAAGCAGTAATTTGAATGTGCTGTAGGCTGTTGTGTTTTCTTTAAGAAAATTTAAAAATATTAAAAATTGGGTGTAACTAAAAATAATCAAAATTATAGTTATGTGCTTTTCATCTTTTTGGTTTTTTTAGAAAAACTGTGCTATCACATGCTTGCTGTCAAGTCAGGCTGGGATGCCAAAATAGGCAGTTTGTCTGCAGTTAGTCTCTCATGCATATGAGTTAGTAAACTCATTGTCGTCCATCACTTTTTGGGTTGTTCTGGATTGCTTGTAACAGGATCCAATTATAATAGTATAAACTGAGCATGTGAGAGGATCCATTCTGACTTTAATTCCTCCTTGTCATCCTTTGCAGTTCTAGATGCAGCTACCTAAGCCAAACTTGGCTTTTGTAGCAATGCTTTAAATGCTCCTTTGTGCCACTGTCTGTTCACAGATACTGTGCTTTGCACCACATGGCAAGCTGGCTTTTGCCTTCAGTATACAGGAGCCATAGATTTTGAGCAAAATGGATAAACTCATCAGTACTGTAAAAAGTTCCTCTGAATGGGCTTCTAATTCTGGGGGTTAAGAGGAGACACTGTTGGTTTCTTCTAGTGGAAGACATGACCACTCATTTTAAATGCAGAGCTTCTAATACTGGGTATAGAATAAATAGTAAAAAGTTACTGTTTATCAAAGGTTTTTGTTTATTTATTAGTGCCCGGTTCACAGACTCAAAAAATGTTTTCAGTTTCCTGGTGTAAGTTCAATGATGTATATTTTTAGTAAATACCAGGGAAAATGTGCAATCAAACTTCTTAATTAATATTCTTTCCCTTCTCTTTCCTAGTTTGTCGCGGTTAATATGGATTACAGTCGCCTCAAAAAGGACCGTCCTGACTTCTGAAAACACAACAATATCCATAAGCTGCACAGAAAGGTCTTCCGGAAGCTGTTCGCACAAGTGTCATGTTTAATCATCCAGGAAATAAGTAAATTTGCCTCACACAGCACCAGGTCATGTGTTTAAAAGTGTTTTGATGAGGCTTAATAAATGTTTAAAACTTGAAGTGTCTGCTCTTTCATTTTGCAAAATGACAATATCCTCCTGTTACCAGTTTCTGCTGTATGGTTTGTCAATAAGCAAAAGCCAATTCATGTTTCCTCTACAAGAAATCAAAGTTGGTGTGAAGTTATGCTCAGTGTGTTGATCTCAGAAAAATAACTGCATACCCATGCAGCTATACCAAACTTCAAGAACTTGAAAGAATGTATTTATATGTATGCATATACATTTTTTCAATATACCTAAATTTATGTACTTGCCCTTTTAAGAAGTTGTGATTGCAGAAAAGTCAATGCCAACAAGTCATTATCCATCAGGGAGGGAACAGATGTTGCCATATGTTGCTGGAGGGAAGAAAAAAACCACACTGAACTCTCCAAAAGGTTGTGTTTCTTTTCTTTCTTTTTTCTCTTCAAGTTAAGCAGCTTTTTTTTTAATAAACAGAAAGACAATTTTCAATATTTAAAAAAAAATTTCTACAAAACATTGTCATGGTTTCCTGTGGATCAGGAAATGAATGCTTCCCCTTAATGAAGGGAAGCACGTAGCAGAAGAGGGTACAGGTTTTGGGAAATAATTAGCTATTTATGTAAGAACAAAAAACACCTTTTAGAAAGGGCAGAATTTTATACTTTAGTACTTGGCTGAGTCTTGCTATAGGGAGACTAAAAGAAAATATCTTTTCAAGTCTGTAACTTATGGGGGGTTCTTTGTGCTTTATTTCCTTGGATAAGGGGTACTAATTCTGGACTCTCTGACAGAGTACAGCTGTTCTTGATACTCTCTGCTTAAAGTTGACTCCAAGAATATAGATAACTATAGCAACTATTGCAAGTAATAAAGTCAAGTCAAGCAGCAAGAACTTGAAGAAGCAAGACTATGCTGTGGTAATTGCAAAATAACAGATATTTGCAAAGACTTCATATTTTATATGGAACGACCTTGTAGGTAAAATGATGTGGTTTATTTGGTAGCAGTTCATATTTTCCTTTTGTTATGAACTGAACCACTGGATTCACTCCCAGTTTTCATTTGCTTGAAAGGCCCTCATGAAGTCTGAATAAGAAAATGTGTGTTAAGACAAGAGGCATGGTTACAGTGGTGGGCAAAGCCTGTAGGTGTCATTGGGGAATGGTGCCTCTCTGGATCCAAATAGAACTGTTGCAACACTTGTTCAATTTTAAAAGTATGTTGTAAAAACAGAAAGTGTATTTTATAACTTGATAGCTGGCAGTTCATTTGAATTTTATCCCTTCAAATACAGATTCTCTGAACATTTAGAAAGATCAATATTCAGGAAGTAAATCTGATTCTTGGGTGAGAAAAGGTTATTCCTTTTGTACACAGCTGATGAAAGCAGAGGTTCATGTCTTTCTTAATAAAGGCACTTCAATGCTTATTAAAAATATATTTTAACAAGTGCTTAAGGTATTTAAATCTTTAAATACAGATAGACTAAAAAACAAAAAGCAATTAATTCAGTGTTACTTGTCTTTGCCTATTACAGCATACTTGCTCCTAAAAATACACAAAACTTAAAGTCTTCTAAGTTTAATTATTCTAGAAGTTATTAATCTGAGGGGACACTTCCTCCTTTTTCTTGTAGGGGTATACTTCTGTTCTATGTTAAATATAGTGGATAATAGTTGCCATTATTTGCCAAACTTAAAAGTAATAAATATTATAATAACCTTTCCTTCATTTCCTTCCTTCCCTCCCCCCCTCCCTTTCTTTTGTAGCATGCTGTTGAAAGAGAGCCAGCTTGGCAATATTTTGTCTGCATTAAAATACTCAAGGATCTTTAGAACTGCTTCTTTAAAACCATCACCTACCTCTTTCTTCATGAAGCCAAAGATGGAATTCCCTGAAAACACCATGAAGAAGTGACTGCAGTTTGGAATCTTAGGGTTACGTCTTACATTTACCTTTGGCTATTAACTTTTATGAAACAATGAAATCCCATCTTTAGTAGGAAAAATTAAATCCTTCATTAACGTCATGGCTTGTAATTTTGTTGAGCAGATGTGTTATCTGAAAGAGGCTGATATTCTGCTATCTTAGATTTCAACTGAGATGGATACAGCTGCTTGATTTCGTTTGTGGCACATTTTTTTTGGAATGGTGAGTGTAGATTTCGTCTTCATGTCCTTTTCATGAGTCACATACAGAAGAGTCATCTCTTATTTTTGCATTAAAGCATTGTGCATGCTACAGCATTGTGCTTGTATCAGATTTCTGTTAACAGAGTCATTCTGTGCCTCCTTATCAGTGATCATGATTATGCAGCAGGGTGATTAAATCTGAAATTAATTCTGCCCATCTAGGATAGAAAAATTTACAGGGTTCTGTTGTTCTGGCACAGGCACACATATTTTATACAACATCTTCAAAAATTTATTTGCCTGCAGTAAGGAAAGTATAAAATATCTAGCTGCCTCTAAGAAGTTAGAAGGGCGTGCCTGATATTAAAAGAATAATTTAATTTTTTTGTAGGATTTATAGGCAAATGTCATCTGAGGAATACATTTCAGATCTGTTTTCAACCTCTGCTTTACCTTTAAAGTTAATTTGGAGTGTGACAATTGAATGACCTTTAAAATAAGGAAATGTATGTTTAATGCTGACTCACTTTTAAAACTTTGTCAGGAAGAAAGATTGAGAAGTTATTACAGGAATTTTAGAAATGTATTTTGAGTGAGCTAATTGAAAAAATTAGAGATGTGCAAGTGCAGACAAAGTTATTGTTTCTACTGACTGGCCAGCCTTACTATGGATGCAGCTGCATGAGCTGTAGAACCATTTCTTCAGTACAAAGTGAAGCCCAACAAGTCTGTGACCACTACAGAAAAGAGGTGTTTATTAACATTGTTGCCACAGTAGGGTTTTTAAATATTACTTAATACAAAACTTACTCTTCAGTCCTCTCTTTTGAAATCCAGAAGTTGGTTGACTTGTTGCTCTTGTGTTCCATTCACTTTTCCTTAGAAGTAGTCTTGAAATCAGTATTTAGCCATGAGAAGTTTCTGTGAAGCTCAAATCATTTCATATCCTCCTCTGATCTTTAGGCTTCTTAAGACTGTCTTTGGACTCTGCTATGATGCCATATTTCCCAAATGTGTGCTGGTCCTGGTGCTGTGCAGTTTGGAAGAAATTTGTTGTGTTTGTTTTGGGTTTTTTTTTTCCCAATAATTTCAAAGTGCTACTATCTGTGATTGGTAAGGCTTAACACTTTCTAAGGATGACATGAACCAGTATAGAGCAAGGAGATACAAACCTCTTCCATTCTTGAGAAGTAAATCCATTTTTAGCATCCAGAATAATGTTTATCTGAAGCAGAAATATAATTTGCTTTTTTTTATTTTTCTCCTTTTTGAAAGTTTCATTTAATCGAAAATATAAAGTAATGTTTAGACTTTCTAAGCTAACATAATTCTCTCAGAAACAAGGTGAAGAGGCTAGGAGATCACCATTCTTCAATTTTCTATTTTTAGTCAGAATCAGTGGTGCTTTAGGTAATGTGAACATGAGTATGCAAGTAAAGGCAAGAAAAATATATTCAAACTTTTGATGGTTTACTATCAGCATTTACCTGACATTCATTTCCTACTAGAATTGACACAAGACTGGCAAGTGGAAGAGAGAGCAAGAGACAGCAAGTTCTGAAGATGATCAGAAAATAGCTTATTAAGACATGGCAATGCATACATTGCAAAGAAGAAAAGAAATTCTGCTGGAAATATTCATGGGTATTGTCAATGCTTTATAACAGTCACCTAAAATAATATTTCTAGGGTCATTAATTTGAATTACTTTGGACAAAATAATGCACTACACCATTTACAGTTCATCACTATAATGTAAAGACAACTTCACAAGAGAACTGCACAAGCCATAATCCAATAGACAAATTTATAGACTTGTTTTTTTCACATTGAAAGCAAACTAACTATGAACATGAAATGTTTTCTAATTTTAGTTTCTCTACTGCAGGCAAATGAAACAAACTGCTGAGAAGGTAATGAAAACAGATTACTTAATGGTGAAAAATTTGAGTGCCATTCTTTTTCTACCAGTGGTGCCACTGCTGGAATTTAATGGAGTGGCACCAGTGTGTCTGAATAAAGATTTTGATCCCAGCTGTTTAAAAATAGGGTTGAATCTAATAAGATTTCCTCAGTACTGATAGCTTTTTTTTTCCTCCCTACACTGAGAGCAGGAAGATAGAACTTGTTATTAACATGAAGAAAGTGGGATTTCATCCCAGTTTCAAACTTGCTGGTCTAGTTCCATGATGATTTATTTCAGATGTTCTTCATGTTAGGTCAAACAAATTTAACTTCCTAGATTTTTTTGAAGATTAAGGGAGAAAATTTCAGCCCAGCAATAAAGATAATATGCTTAAAATGACCAAGGATCATTGAAGCCTTTTTTTAAAATTTTCATGTGAAAGTCATCTCTCTCCTACCCCCTTATGAAAGCTAGGTAAGTTCAGGAAGTATTCCAGGAGGAAAAAAAAAGAGCAACAGACATGTGATGGGATAGACAGATGGAACTGCATCAGGTTTTACATCAATTACAGTAAATTCTTGGATTTAGTGCAGGAGCTTTCTTAGTTTATGTCCTTCAATTTCTGCATACATTTGTCAATGCAGAAGTTGTTTATTACACCAGCCATGACTGCTTGGCCTATTAGGATGCAGTGAGAATTAGGCTGAGAGTAAAGACAAAAGCATGATATTCCAATGGGTTTAAATTACTGTGCAAAATAATAAAGCAGTAGCAGAATAACTGCAGAACAAGATCTGGTGCACTGTCTTCTGAATTTAGATTACTAATGACAAGTTTGTATTAGTGCCATAGTGTGAAATAAAAATAAAAAACAATTTTATGTGTCATTTTGAAAATAGCATTCTTTCTTTCTGCATTGCCTCATAGAAGCACAGTTTCGAAAATGTTCCAACAATGTAAAATAAACACATGAACTGTGTCTGAACTGTATGCATTTTAGTTTATGCTTTCTCATAATGACTTAATTCTCAGTAACCATTTATATTAGTTTAAGCTCATAGTATTTTACGTCTCAACCTATGTTATTGTTTCTGGACAAAACTTGTCTTACGCTTTCAAATACAAAAGGATTTCAGAAGATCTTTCATCTTAAATCTAATTTTATTTTTATGTATGAAAACTAAATCCTGCATCACCAGAAAGAGTTTTTCAGCAGATTGTTACTCAAAGCATTGGAGCAGGTACCCTCTCATTTTTTCTGTAATGAAGTGTAGCAAAGGAGGCAGTTGAGTATGACTCTCCCCAAAATAAGGAGAGAGAAAATTTCCCGGAGCTGTTTTATGCTGGTGGCACAACACCTAAATATGAAAGTACTCTTTTTCACAGATGGATGGATGGATTCTGAAGAACCACTACCTGACCTCCTTTTTATCCAGGTCCCTGGCAATTGTTTGCTTTTGTCAATCCCTGGCAGAGGGGAATAAGGTCAGGGGTTGACTAATGGCCCAGACTACAACAGCTGGGTACTTAAAAGTGATCTAGACTGCCAAGCAGTGTTTACAGAGTGAGGATAAAAAAGATGACTCAAACCTTTCCTGTTTCTCATATCAAAGCAAATCTTTCACAGCTGGCCTGGTAGCGGGAGCAAAGAGTTGAGTTTTTACAAATTCTACAATTTATTAACCTGTGTTGGGCTGATAATGCATAGAGAACCATGGGCAAAGTTAAAATGAGATCCTCAAATTTAGAGCACTTTGCCAAATAACTATTTTGACCACAGAGCACAGTATGCAGTGGTCAGGCAGCAGACATGATTTATACTGTACCTAGCAGTAGGCCTCCTAATCCTGAAGTGTAGGTGCTTGCCCCAGCAGTCAAATAAGTCACGTAGCTGCATTTACTGCCTCATGGAGTTTCAACAGTCTGCTTCAGGAACAGTGGAGCTCTTCTGAATGAAGCTTAATATTCCATTATCTACCTGTGTGCACATCAAATGCAAAATAAACAGTCTGGTATTGTATCTGAAATTCTATTTGGATGTGTTTTACTGTTTCTCTGTCATTACAGAGAGCTTTTATGTGAAAGAAGAATGAGATTTTGGAGGCCCTAGAAAGAGAGATTTGTTACATCCAAACCAAGGAGAATGGAGAGACAGAAACAAGCAGCCTACTCACTCAGGCATAGGAAAGCGGAGGATGTAAAATGTGCAGTGGAAGCATAATGAATTTCTCCATTACAAATTATTGTCACAGGGAAATGTTTTTGTACATGAATTCTGACATAGAAAATTGGATGGATTTTTTTGTTTGTATGTTGCATTTATTGAAAATGAGAAAAGTTCAGTGACAGCAGTATATGAATGTGTATAGGTATATTGCTTAAGGTCTCCATTTTTCTTGTCTTCAGTCTTTATTCTCTCATCTTCTCCTCAGCTAGATAGCCAGGGTTTCTGCTTACTACCCTGAGAAATCCACTTCACTCATATATCTTCCTCTTGTCAGGAGCTTTCCTTCTGTGAGGCTATGCTATTTCCTGACATGCTGGAATCACTGGCTACTTTTGTGTTAAAAAGAAATAGCACCTTTCCCCATCAACATCTCATTACAGCTGTGTCATGGATTTCTGAGTAAGCAGAAAAGTTAAGTGATCCAAATAAAACTTTTTAGAATTTGCAATAGAAACCTCTCTAAAATATTTACCAACAAATGGATGATCTGATGGAAGCCTAATCTCTCTGAAAGAGATGAGATCTCATATCCTGGGAAGAACAGTATCACTGTACATTAAACAGATAAAACATTGTCACCTCTTTCAAGATTGTATGAGTGTGCTATTTGGTAGCATAAAACCAAATAAATTTAGTGCCATATACAGAAAGAATATAGTAAATATTCTATTTAAAAATGCAAGAGTAAAGGACACAAAGATATCTGTCTTCTGTATTGTTTTGTTTTCTACTGAAAGACTGTTAATACCAAGTAGAAATCTTTGTAGATCCAGAAGGGACACATACGGTGTTTCTTGTCTCAAACCAGATTTTGTATTATTGTATGAGGTACCTGTTGAAATTAAAAGACAGTTCCCCATCAGCTGCAGCAGGCTTTGTATTAAGAGCTTGTTGACTATTTTGGGGTTCTGTGAGGAATGATGACATTTCCATATGTCACTGTAGTACAATGAGATCAGCATTTCCCTTTAGGACTGGATTTTCAGTAGGATTTGGTGGTGATACAGTCAATTTTCTTCATAGTATCTAGTATGAAGCTGTGTGTTGGATCTGTGCTGGAAACAACGTTGAGAAGGATGTTTTAGCTGTGGCAGAGCAGGGCTTGCTCAGTCAAGGCCTTTCCTGCTCCTCATCCCACCAGCGAGCTGGGGATGCACAAGGAATTGGGAGGGGACAGAGCTGGGACAGCTGATCTGACCTGAGCAAAGGGGTATTCCACACCATATGGCATCCTATCCAGCTTGTAAAGCTTGGGAAGGAGCAGAAAGAGTGGGATGTTTGGAGGGGTAGTGTTTATCTTCCCAAGTAATGGTTAGGTGGGCTGGAGCTCTGCTCTTGTGGCATGGTTGAATACCTACCTGCCCAAGGAGGCAGTGAATGAATTCCTTCTTTGTGACTTCTGTTCTACCTATTAAGCTGTCTGTATCTTAACCCATGAGTTTTTTTGTTTTAAATGTTCTGATTTTTTCTCCCATCCCACCAAGGGAAAATGAGGGAGATGTGTAGGACTTGGTTGCCACCTGAGGTTAAACCCATGAAAGGTAGAGATGGTTCATAAAAGCTGCTTTACAAATGCAAGGTGTCAGAGAAGACTCTTAGATCTACTTCATATATTTACTATTTTGTGCATGCACACAAATACATTTAACGTTAGCAAGTTCAGTTGTCACACAATTTTTTGATTCAGTGATTTTAATTCCGTAGAATGCATACTATTTTGCATTTTATCTCTGTTTCCTAAGCCAAATAAACCTTGCATTTTTTAAGCAATCCTGACTATAATAATTTTCTTAGGAATAATTAATGCATGCAACTTCCAACAGAGAAGAAAAATTAACTTGGGATTTCTAGTGAGAGGTGTACTTGGATGTTCTGGCTAATGCTGTCAATTAAAAGACCACACAGCTTGCTTTCAAGTACACCCTAAGCCTTAAGGAAACTTGTTCAGCAAAGTCCTGTGCCCCACAGCAGTGTGACTTTGGGCAAACAAGCCTGTTTTTCACACTAGTAGCAGTCCAGCCATGACCACAGCACACGGCATCTGTTCAAGCCAGCACAGGCACCTCACACTGCCATAGGGCCACGGCTGCTGTGTCCAGGCTTTCTGAGAGCCATCTCAATTACTGCAGTGCAGCACTGCCCTCTGTCTTGTGAATTTATGTGGTCTGGAATACACTTTATGATTTTAAAGGGCAAGACTGAGGGATTTAGACCCATTCATGAAAAAAGAACCATGGGAATTCTGTGTTTTTATGCTTGCAAACTACAAAATGCAAACAGGATACAGAACATTCATAACAAGTAAGTGATTTTTTTGTACAGCTGTGAGTATAAATACTTTCTACCAAAGTGTGCACATATATGCACACAGGGCATGTTTTATATATAGATATAGTACACACATGAAATACTTTTTAATATTTGCCCTTCAGGTGATATGTTCCACATTAATTAATTAACACAGCCACTACAGAGCTTACATACCCTGTGATAATTAAATGGCATATGGTTTTCTCTACTTCATAAGCATGGTGTGTCCTTTTGCAGCTGAATCTCTACTGGGTCATCAGTCCTTAAAGGAGAGTCCCTCATGTTGGGGAAGCAGAAGGCAGGATTTCTCAGATGAGCTCTGTGTTGCTGGGGCTGGAAATGGTCCACCGAGCACTGCACTGTGCCAGCCCTTCAAGCCCTTCCAGCTGCACCTACATCTGTGCATCATTACAGCAGCAGAGGCTACTGCACTCACCCAGGGGCTGTTTGTGAGCAGCTCTCTTGCCATTTCATTGCCTGGAAAGGAAAATTTCTCTTTATCTCCTCTCCACTGAGCTCCCAGTTGTGTGAGGTGTGTGAGGTGTAATGATTATGCTCATAATGCATTACAGGCAATAAGCCTATTTCTTTGCGTGTTTTAATATTCCATGTTGGTATTCCAGCATACTTGAAAAGTAAATCTTGCTGGTGTTTATTAATCTTTCTCCATTCTTGCATGAAGCTCATGAGTTTCTAAGTAAAAGAGGACTGTTTATCAACATTCTTTTATACACAATTTTGCTATTCTGCGGAAATGTTTTTCATCTTGCTATAAAAGGTGCCTACTTGAGAGCTGATCTATTTCACACAAAATTTTAGGGTGTGGTGATGTTATAAATGGCAAAGCTTTATTATGAAACCTTAGTTTCTTGAAGTGAATATTTTCTATGAACAGTCAATGCAGGCGTAAGCATGGATTATTCTATATAAATTTTAAGGAGATTTTACTTAATAGTAAAAAGCCATATATCTAGGTATTTAGGAGTTTAACAGTTTTGGCAAAAATACTTATCAGCATATTCAGTGCACTGAAAGATGAAAAAAATTTGAAAGGGTTTGTATTGTGGCTAAAGGATAGAGGTAAAATTTACGGTTGCTTTAAATGAGACCAAGATTTCTTTCTGAGTTATTTAAAAATCATTAGTGGAAGCTTTTGCAAACTGAACTAGTGTTTGCTTAATCATTGAGTTTTCAGTGGAGAAACATTTATGAAACATGCATGAGATGTCTGATTCTTGGCAGGAAGAAACCAGGCTGCTTTTTTTTCTGCAAAGCATCTCAGCCTTGGCAAAACAGGAGTAACAAGCTTTAAACAGATTAATAGTTTATCTGATTTAGTGATTATCTTGCTTTAGGATAGAGTTAAAACCATCAGAATCCTTTCTTGATCTTGCTCAGAAAGCATACACTGAGAAGGGAGAAAGCTGCTTTTAGTGCAGATGTGCTATCACTGAAATTAATGCTGTTGGATGTTACTGTGGTTTACTTTACTTACTGGTTGCTCTAGGATAGCCCTATTTTTGCAAATAAGTATCTATATAATATATATAGTATATATACATGTATGTGTGATATTTTTTTCTTGCAACAGCTTTTGAATATAATAAATATTACAAAGGAGAACTTTGAAATCATACTTTTGTGTCATTATTTTTTGTTGTTGTTTCTAGGTTGGTGGGGTTTGTTTGTTTTTATATTCACAAATAAGACCTATTTAAGAAAAAATAACACATAGAGGGAAATTTCCAATTATGTCAATCTTAATATCAATTTTTGTATGATCTTTTTAGTTGTTAATTTTTCTTTGAATATCCTTGTGGTCCTTGAGATCAAAGAGTTAGAGGGCATGTATTTTTATCAGCGGCTAAATTCTCCTTAATTTCCCTCCTTTTTGTATAGTGTACTATGCAGTTTTAGAAATTCCACATTCTACCAGCAGCTATAAATCTTTATCCCTGTGTTTATTCAATCTATTATTCAAAGACTCAATGTTAAACATTTGCACTATGGCAGCTCCAGGATCCAATGCATAGTCCTAATACTAGACTGACCTTTCCAAAAGAGTATACAGTCTGAATAAATAAGATAGAAAGGAGCTGGAGAAAGAGTGCACGTTAATCTACACATACAAAAATAAAAGTGTCAATTTTGTACAACAGCACACAACCATTCTTTTATTGAATTGATTGCTTCACTTTCATTTGCTTTCATTTATTGGGCCTGCCATATGGCCACACTTTTTCTTCACAGCCAGTGATACAATCTGCTTTTCTGTGCCAGTGTCCTAGCCCTTGAGGTTGTTTATCCCTGAAAAAAGAGAAGATCAAACTTGTAATCCACTGCAGCAATAGTCTTCCAGACTCAATCAGATTTCTCCTTAATCTCCTTGACAAGCACGAGTGTAGCTTCCTCTGCCTGAAGAAAAGCTTAGAGTTCACCAAATCTCTGGTTCCCAGCATGGATGGTTATAATTCTCACTTTTGAACTCTGACAGCTGAAAACACCAAGTTGGTCCAATTCATTTTAACATCAGAACTGATAAACATTGTAAAATTGCCTCAACCCTAAACTCAGCATTGTGGACATAGTGTGAATAAAAAGAATAGGAAAAGTAAATTAAATAGATTATATACAGAGGCAAGTATAGTGAGTGGAAGGGAGGGGGGGAAAGGAAGAAATGAGTATTTTCTTATTTTATACTTGATTTTAAGCAATTTCTTAATTGCCAGACAGCAAAAATCCAGCTGATAGCATAGATGTTGAAAAGGGTTTCTAGACCTGCAGAGGAATAAAATGAGGTTCTATTTAAGAAACAGGAACTGTGAAGAGCCCTTTTGCATGAAGGTTATGCTCAGCACCACCCCTGCACAGCGTTAAGTCCTCTACAAAGCTCATATACATTTCCTTTTCTAGCGCTGCATTATTTTTTATCTCAAGCAACTCATTCTGTGAGGAAAAACTAAAGTATTATATCTAATTAAGTACAAATTGTTCAGACAATAACCAGAACTGCATTGTTATGTTACAGAGAAACCCAGTTACTATTGCAGAAACAAAAAAACTCCTAGACCTTGAATATGAAGTTGTAAAAAGTCTGCTGATTAAGAAAATGTTCAAAACATTTCTTTTAGTGTCTGTGCCATTTACAAAGTATAAACTGGAGTACCTAATAAATTGTGGGGAAAGCTGAGAATTATTTGTCAAGGGTCCAACAGACATAGGAAGTTGACTATTTTTCCACTAGCCTTATGCACCTGAAACAAGGCACATAAAAACCAAAGTCTCTGTAAGACATGCCAAAATTTGTAATTGCATGCAGATAGTCTTTGCCCTTATGCACTGTGGGAAGAGGGAGCTGAGGAGAAAACTGCACGATAAGCAGAGCTGTTGGATGCCTGGCCAGGCTCAAGGGCTTGCTTTCCATCTCCAGGGGCTGTCAAGGTGGGGAAAAGTGCGATAAATTTCTGTTCAATGACTCTTTCTCTTTGTGAGAGAAATGGAAAATCTGAAAGCTTCGTGGTGAGTTTTTACTCCTTTAAGAGAAATCCCAAGGAATTGTATATTGAATTCTAATTAAGCAGTGATTTTAGGTATACTTCTTCCTGATAAACTTAAGGCAATATAGAACTTCAACTTCTGATAATTTGTTGAAGTATTTTAAAGCACTCCACTTTATACCATGCACAAGGGAAAACAGGAAATAGGGTAATATTAGTACAAAAACTACAAAAACTACAAAATAAAAATGTGTTGTTTTAGCTGTGATTCAAACCAAAATACTTAGATACTAAAAATAAATGTGCTCTTTTTCAATAGTAATGTAACCAATTAATGGAAGTCAATTTATTAAGGAACTCAATAATTTTGGTGGGTTTTTTTTTTTTTTTTTTTTTTTTTTGTTTTTTTTTTTTTTTTTGTTTCCAGAACTTATTGATATTTGTTACTTGTCTATATATGAGTATCCTGTGAACTGTATCTGTCTGGGTCAGTTTTTGTGTGTAAGCCTTAGCACCACTGAGTTCACTATGTATTTACACAGTTTAGTGTGGCTTAATAAAACATTACACAGCTTAAAATTTTGAAACTTGTGGATCTACTAAATACCTACAAGGTAATTCCAAATCAGTGAAAGGAATTCACTTTATTAATTTCATGTCTGATATTAGGAATTGCATTTGTGAAAATGGTGAATAGATTCTGTTAAAGTTCTCTTTAGAATGATATGTAAAAATATATACACATATATTGCCATCAGTGAATACACTGTGTATACAACATTTGGGGCCCTGGATGTGTGCAGTTAGCTGAGGTTCAGGTTAGCCTTGCTTCTAGAAATGGATAGAACAAGTAGAATTTTGTCTGAAGGAAGAGGTTGACATTAAATAAGAAAAGTTGCTAACTCATTTTTTTCTTTTTTATCTTTCATACTTGGGATAACACAACTTTCCATTCTTCTGCATCTTGGTTTTGTCTCAGTGCAACTTCCTTTTCCTGCCAATCACACCAAATGCCCACACTGTCCAGATACACTCAGACCTTTCTTTTGATAAGCCTAACACAGGGCTAGAGAAATATGAGTGCTCTGAAGGGTCATCATTAAAGGTTTGGAGGTACTTTAAAGCCCTAAATGGCTCCTGTCTTGTAGTTCAAACCCAAATAGGAGCAGGCACATCCTTCTTACATGAAATAGACTGAGAATGAGTAGCCAAAAAAT
Source organism: Ammospiza caudacuta (assembly GCF_027887145.1). Lineage (NCBI taxonomy): Eukaryota > Metazoa > Chordata > Aves > Passeriformes > Passerellidae > Ammospiza > Ammospiza caudacuta. The sequence goes on along the minus strand of NC_080593.1, from coordinate 27,646,333 downwards.
GGGGTGATGAGCCCGATGGTCTCCAGCGTCTTAGATGTACTTACACTATCAAAAGAAATTTAATAATGATAAGTTCTAAATGGATTTGCTTAACTCAAATTAGCTGACTTGCACTGAAACATTGGGAATTTTACCTAGAAGTTTGTATTAAATTCAACAGTGAAGTTACAGTTTTCACTTAGTTTTCTGGCCAAGTTAAAGCATAGTTGCTTTTTTTCAGTGCAATTTCACCAGTTTGACTTGTTCTGAGAGTGTTTTGAATAACCACATAATTAGGCCAAGATGGACAATTTTTAACTTAAAAGCCTAACTTATTTAAAATAAAACATTTCTCTTGCTGTGAGATAAATGCTTAAAAATTACTTCAAGAAATTATTATGGTGGACTAAAAATAGAGCAAATTCATATGCCTAGCAAAAAGGAATAAAAACAAACACTTCACAGTTTTTGAACCCACTTTAACATAGAAAATTACATGTTTTCAGGTTGTCACATACTGAGGCATGTACTTCTGGGGTAACGCATTTTACTGCATTTAGTATGTAAATTGAACCAAACCAATTTTTTGAGTAGTGCTTAACTATAAGAAATTATGAGGAAAAAATAAGATGATTTAGGAAATAATTTAGTCAGTGAGAAGCAAAATGAGTACAAATGGAAATAAATGTCAGAATGAAACTAACTCTGGAGGAAACACTGCAGTCTATAGATAAACTCCCTTGTTTAGTGATGGCTGTGGAGATAAACTGATGGTTTTGTGGCTATCCATCTGCACCAATTAGAGCATCTTTTTGCCAAACTTTTACCAAACTACATAAGCATCCTTGTTAGAAGATGAAAAATTGCAGAAAAATGAAGTCCAGAAGCAATGCTTTCTGTTTGTTTGCTTATTTAAATGACAAATACAGAAGTGGGGAAGGGAAGCCAGCTACTTGAAATTTAGCTGAGTTATAGAAATATATGTGGGGAACTTTATTTTGTAAAGTGGCTTTTTCTTTGGTTTGTATAACCAGTAACACTGTTCAAGAATATTAAGTATATTGTATGAAGAGAGAAATAACTGAGACATGAGATCCAAGTTAATATATGCAAAACAATGGGCACAGCTTTGCTTGTGTGACTAGCCTCTCTGTAACCAACACATGCACCCTTACATCAATAGGCAAGTTCTTTGCTCGGGTATGTTTCCACAGGATCAAACCCTTGAAGTGTAGCTACTGTGCAGCTGGTTCCAACTACAAATTTCATGTAATTGTTTGATAAAGAATGTCTTTTGCCATGAAGCACAATGTAGCTTGTGCATCCCATCATTCAGTGCATAAATCCCAGCAGCAAATCAGCAGTGCCTCAAATATTTGTAGAGGTTTGTGATGAATTACAGGTTAGGGAGCAGGGTTGTTGAGTATGGAAACATTGAAGTGGTTGAAAATCATTTGTGCTGTTCACCCAAAACTGTCTTCTCAAACTGCCTATCATTGCACCCTCCACAAGAGACTTTCAGCACTTTATATGTGTCACACACTACAGCAATTTTAAAAATTGGTGTTAATAAGATGTCTTCCTATGAAAGCTCAGAAAATGAAGGATGAAAGATATATTTGTGTAATAATGTAATGTTCACGGTTTTTTCTGCTTCCCCATGTCTGAGCAGTCAACCAAGAGAACTTAGTTTGCAATCTCTTCCAACTATTTTACATGTGAAATTTGCAGTGCAGTTATTTAGTGGCACAGGAAACTCTGCTGGCTTGAATTGCTTTGTTATCCCTGAAAAGTCAATCCTCTTCTGTGCAAGTTGTTGTAGGAGCACTGGAGCTCATGATGCTTTCATCAGAGAGCAGAGCATCTGAGCAAACAACAGCATAGCAAGTCATCGTCTTCTTCTGTATTTACATTTTCCTCAGTGCCATCCATACACCTCTTCCACTGAGCAATCACAACAGGTTTCCTGTTCTCTACTTCTGAAGACTTCCAGCTGATAGCTACAGATTTCTCAGGAAGTATCCACAGATAGGCTATTAGAGAGAGGTGTTAGGGACAAGAGCAGGCAGAGATGAGCAGAACAGAAGATGGACACTTGGGCTGTTTTTATTCTTCCCTTGCTAGCTCCATACTGGGATCAACATTATTTCATTCCCTGTTGCAGTCAGATGTGTGCATCTCACTGCGGAATTCCCATTGCCCTGCATAGAAGATCTCTGATTCCAGACTTCTTGGTGACCATGGTTCTGTCTCCTCTCAGTTATCAGAGTAAAGGCTGGCATTTATTTTTCAAGATTTGTACACTGTGGTTTGTTGCCCCAATTCGGTTTTTTTTCATTATTTCCTTTCATCAAAAAAATCAGTACTCTCTTCCCACAAATTTTCCCAATCCCGTCCTTATAATCCATTGTAACATTAAGACAAATATTCTTAGAACTAATTCACCAATTTTCATTTTTCCTTCATTATTTTTCTATTTCCTCAAAGTTCAAGACATATGTACGTATATATATATATATATATATATATATATATATATATTACACATATGCGTATATATTTTAGAACCAACCACTAACTGTAATACCACAGTAACAAACACTTAAATAATAGCTTATAAGAGCTCTAAAATACCTGCAATTCTCTATAAAGAGCATGAAACAAAATAACGCCCATTTCTACAACACCAATGGAGTGAACTGTGGGAAATGTTTGTCATGACTGACAGGTGACAACAAAAAAGAATATTTGAAGGAAAGACAAAATAAAAGTCCTTGAGAAATTACTCTTTATTTTTTAAAAAACTGCCATAGAATTCTGGTGACACACAATGGTAATATTATTTCAATAGTTTCAATATATTTGAGTCTAACCATTGTAGTCATTAATGTAATTAATTAAATTTTCAAAGATTTGCATGTGGTAGTCTCAGTAATCTTGTTAAAAGCAATGAGAGCAGTGTTTCTAAATCCAAAGCAACTCCTTGGAAATTTAGTAATTATGTCAGATAGCCTCATCATGAGAATGATCATACTGGAACACATTAGGGAGACAGTGGTAGCTTCATCACCAATCTCAGCATTTTGGAAGGAAGGAAGGAAATAAGTCAGAGCTGCAGCCTATAGTCTAATTTCCTAGTCCTATATGAGTAGATCGATGTTCCATATATATAATGATATTAAAGCTTTTCTTATATTACACATAAAAAAGTGGTGAATTATTTGAAAAAAAAATCCTGTTTAATAGGGCTTTCTTCCCAGAAATTGCTTTATTATCTATTTAGCTCTTAGCATGAAGCAGCTATAAGAGTAGTATAGTAGTAAAAATAATATTAGTAATAGTCAAGCAAACTTGCCCCTCAAATTTTTCTCCTTTTTTTCTTTAATTCAGTATTTATCTCAAAAGATTTTCGTGTCAAACAAAAGGATCAGCCTGACTCTGTTAAGATTGCTGTAATGAACTAGGGAGAAGGAGGTGTGGGAAAGGTTACAGTCAGAAGCTCTGCAGTGAGGAAAGGAGATGGAGAATTCTCTTTTGGGAAAATAACATCTTCTTTTCTTTTATACAGTCTCTACTTACTGTTAGGAATTACTTTTTCTGTGAATCTGAAAGTACCCCATTGAAATCCACTTATTCCAGGAACATTTTATTTGTTTGCTATGCACTTGTAACAAATATTCACATTGAAATAAAAAACTCCCTAACATTTTTGAACTTTCAAGTGCATGAATAAACACAATAAAAGCAATTTATTTTGTGGGTCATAGAATTATTAATAACTCCTTTTGTACAGATTTTAATCTTGTCCCCTAACTCTTCCAAGAAAAGTGAGCACAAGTTTTCCATCATCTCATGACATGCACCAGGAGCACGTGCTGTGGCTAGCCAGGGTCCTAGATGTGTGCTTGTGCAGCCATCTGTCAGATTCCAGCCACAGTCAACAACTGTCTCCTCCTGCCTGAATTCCTGTCTCCCTAACCTCAGAGATGTTGGTTGGGTCTCCTCTTTCCAGCAGACAGGTTTCATGAAGTTTGTAGTATTTTAATCATTGTAGAAACTTAAGCTAGTCTTCAGTCTCGTAACAAAGTGGATCAACAGATCTACATTTTAGTGGAGAAGAAGAGATGGGCAGATATAGAAACAAGGTGATAATTTGTTTTGTATGAGAAACCTTAATTCTATTTCAGAAGTTGATTAGAAACAAAGCACAATTGATTACCAGACAGATTTTATTTATTTAGGCACTGTTTAAGTTGAATCAAGCAGGGTAGTACTTCTTAAGCACTGGAAGAATAAGAAAGTGCTTCTCAGCAGTGGGGAGAGTCTAATAGATTTGGATTTTAAAGCAGGAATAGTAATAAGAACATATTGCTGTGTGAAATTTGCTGTACTGGAGGATACTTCACAGGGTTTCTGTCCCAATGGACCTTTACCTGGAGGTAAAGGTTTGTCATTCGTTCAGCTTTCAGGAACTAGTGCAGCATCATACTGCTCATAATCTATTATGAGTTGTCCTGGAGACCCCTGGTTCTAATTGAATCATGAGGCCATCCATGAGGCATCAGACCAATATATTTTGGAGAGTTTTGTCGGAGAAAAAGAGTTCCTACATCAGCAAAAATGTTCTTTATTGTATTCTGATGGATCATTGCTACCAAGTGTTCTATTTCATGTCAAAATAGTACTGAAATAATTGATCTTTTGATTATTTTGATTATTTTACGGAAATACCAATGTTTAGTCTGCAATGTTTAAACTGCAAATAGACATTTTTTGTTGTTATTGTTCAGGGAATTCACTGATTAATTTTTTGTACAAAAGTCTCCTCTCTAAGTACAATATAAAATACCCATCTTTCAGGATGAAGGACTCCAGAATGTCATTCTCAAAGCAGCTCAGAGCTTTTGATCCGTCTAGACTCCTTCTTCTTTACAGAAATAGTGAGAAACATCAGGGGAAAGTGCAATTCAGATTTGGAATTAGACACCCACATTGGTACAGCCTCCTTTCGAGTAGTCAGAGAGAGGACTTAACAAACATGTGGTAATACCGTGATCAGGTAGTTTTTAACTCCCTAAGCCCACTCATAAACTTAGTAAGTGCTATTGGGTGAAGTTCAATGCTGGATTGAATTTCAAATGGATTTGAAACAGAATCATTGTACTCCTTCATGCCTTTCATCAAGTATAGAGGTTGTAGAGATTGTGAAATATAAATGTGAAGTCTACTTGACAAAAAATAAATAATATAGAAATGCTTATTTGTATTGAAGCTTCTATGAAAAAATATTATTTTAATAGTCTATAATAAGTTGGAAAGAAACAAGTATTTTCAAGCAAGTGCAGAGCTCAATAGTAGTTAAATATGCTGAAATTCCTCAAGGCTATCATCATTCCCTGCACAAGTTTTAGCTCAGATTCAGGCATCCTACACTGTATGTGCATGTCCAGTCTGACATACACACCACAACAAAACCATCAGCTCTCAACTTATACTCAAAAAATGTGATGTGCAGAGCACATCCACAGCACCATTCTCACTCTTATCTTTGCCCTACATTTATCCAAATATGCAGCTACAACTCTTCACTTTTTTCAGACAGAGGAAGGGTTCATGCCCAGAAGATTTATAACATATATAAAATACATGTGAGGGATAAGAAATTACATTTAACAAGGACAGTAATTTATCCTAGTGCTCACATTATTATTGACATTTAATATGAATGTTGTCATTGTTTTTTAATACTCAGATGATAAGTAGGTTGGTGTTTTTGGTCTTCTTGAGGAAATAATTCTACATATATAGGCAAGGAAGATATTTCACAGATAGAGAAACATAGCTCTGAGACAAGCTAACTCAGCAAGCCTATAAGCATTAAAAGCAAGAGAACTTAATGGAAAAAGAAAAATAAAGATGAAAGTAAAAATGAAGAGTTCTACTCAAAGGCTCTCACATATCTTCTAAGTGTTAATTATTGTGAATAGATGTGTGAGTAGTTGCCTTTATTTTCAGTTCTTCTCCATATGGTATTACATATTTGAGCTTTAACAGAAAATTGTGTTTGAAATCACAATCATCAAAAACATATCTGGCAAGAACAAACCTTGGGACTGCATCCAGCATCTGTTTTCAGTGTCAAAATAACAAACAACTTAATTCATTTTTGTGGTCCATCTCCAAATATTCATGTCCACTCACTAGCCTGTGGCTTAATGTGGTTTAATGTGGTTTAAACTCCTTTTTTTGTCTGAGTGCATTGTGTGATTTCCCTCATTGCCAAGGTTGTTATAGTAGGACAAATACTGTAAAGCCATAAGGATATCCAAGGTAACTCATAAGTCATATGGGCCAACAAAGCCAAGACTTGGCCTTGCCTTTGTCAGAGGCTGTAAATTTGACAACATTGACTTACACAAATGGGCACAGCTATTATTTAACTCAAGTACATCTCCTGAATGCTCTGCAAGGGACCACTGGCTAAAGCTGTTCTCTTCTGGCAAAGTTTCTGAAACAAGGCAGAATTGCTATTATTCTTTTAAGGGTAATATAAGGTGCAGCCAGACTGAAATTCACACTGAAGCTTGGAGTTGTGCAGACACAAACCCAGAGAAATTTCTATAATTCTAACATTATGATTGTGTTTATTCTGCACCAGTGAATACTATTACTCTAAATATGCTCCCAAAATCCTGTTTATAGACAAAACCATGGGGTATTTTCTGCTGAAAATCTCTAATGGAGGAAAAGGAACTTCAGCAGCCAAATAATGAAAAACCCAAGTGTCGCAGACATTTCTCCACAGAAATCCTTTTCTTTCATATTTCTGTGTCTTCGGGAGCCAGAGGCCCCCGAAGAGAAGGTAAACAATTATTATCAGCTGCTGTGGAATGCAATAGGATTCACCTTGATTGGCTCATTTTCTATGTTTATAATTAAGGGCCAATCATCAGTGCAAGCCAGGGGACTGAGTCCCTGGACACAACTTTGTTGTGGATTCTTCTTTTCTATCTATTCTTAGCTTAGCTAGCAGCTCTGCAAACCTCTCTCTATATTCTATTAGTATAGTAATAATGTATTATATATCATATATTAATAAATTCAGCCTTCTGATCAAGATACAAGATTCACCGTCTCTCTCTCACCAGCAGCGACCCACTCAGGCCGCTGTAATACCCAAGTAGATATCTTGTTTATTCTTGGTATAATTGGTCCCCTGTAGTGCTGCTAATAAAAAAATGACAGGCAGAAAGCAAGTGAAAAAACAGAACATCCACCCTTTTCTTTGCAGCAGCTTTCAGGAGGCCCTAGGCTTAGATGATGAATGGTTGCTAAGTGAGAAAAGAGATTTTCTTTAAAAGACCAAGCCTTCCTTTAAGCTTTTATCTGATATTCAGGCAGAAACACTATGTGCAAGTTATAAACAAAAAAATTCATGTAAAGCAAGAATATATTTATAGACAAGAGGAAAAAAAATTGGATAAATATGTAAATATCCTGCCACTAATTAAAATGAGGAATTTACTTTCCTGTCGTGTTTCAGGGCTACTACTATGTGACAAGACTTATTAATTAATACAATGCATCAAACAGCGGGGATACCAGAAGAATTTCGTCCTACTTGAGAAATACAACATGTAATTTTATCAAGGCTTCTTATATATATATTTACATAAAGCTATTGAATATAGAAATTACTAGAAGTAATACTGAATAAGGGCTAAGTTTTCATGTTATAATTCTGCAAGCAACATAAGAAAGCTTAGGAGTCTTGGATTGCTTCTGATTGTTTAGAAACCTGGTGGTTGCCTCATTATTCTCTTAAGAAAAAGTTACTGAAATAAGGCTTCACACTAAGAAGGGTGTTTTTTAGAAAACTTGTTATAAGCTTAAAGCATTGTTTAGCAAAATGAAAAATGAGTTGCTTAGACCATATATCCAGCAGACATTGACAAGTCTAATCTTTCTGATTATCCCTTCAATAAATCTTAATTTTAGAAGAAAACTGCCATTTCAAAGAATTTTTTTTAGCTAGCAGAACAATAAAGGGATGATGGAATTCCTATTCCATAAATCATATTACAGAACATATATCCAGCTCAAAAAGTGTGTCTTCAGCAATATTTTTCTGATCCTGTTTCAGATGGATGAATCCTTTAAAGACTTTCTTATATCTTGTAATAATCTAATGGTTTGCCTGTGTGTTCAATAATTCCTATCAATACTCATACCTCTCAGACCAGGTCTTTTTTGCCTGAACATTTATGATATTTTGTTTTTATGAAAAAGGCCAGGGCATGACTTAACTGTCTGCTACCTACCATAAGTCATGCCAGGAAACCTGTAGATGAGACTGTAGCTGCATCTTAAATGCCTTTATTACTGTTTTCTTGACATTTTCAGCCTAAGATGAAGTCCAGTGTAATCATACTGTTGGAGATACCACTCTTATTTACCTCAGTGTGAGGGCAGTTGCCAATGTTATTTCTTCAGCCTCACACATACCACAGTAATGAAACAGCCTCTTATTTTCTTTCTGCATTAAAAACCACCAAAAGCAAACAAACAAATAATGAAAAATTCATGAAGTAGTTTACACAAAAATACAATCCTTGCAGTACCAGATTTCCAGTATGAATGGGTTCCGGTAGTTTACCTAGTCTGAGTCCTTATCTTACGTGCATCACGTATTTGAGAACACGTAGGTAAAAATTTAAGATTTGAATATCTTTGAAGTAGCTGTATCTTGTGACCGTTTAGTAAATGAAAAATTACCCAAAAGAATCAAGGTATCTTCACAGCACTCAAAGTGACACCATGACCACATCTGGTTAGCTAAATGTCAGTACTTAAATAGTGCATTTTCCTTCTTTCATTTCTTGAAATTATTTTAACGCTAATATTCTGCTATACATTAGACTAGATTTCTGATAAATATTGCCTGGATATCAAGACTGGTTGTATACCCCCTTTAATTACCTATTAGATAGTGGACATTTGTGGGGGCCTGAATATATGTATTGTTATGGAGAGAGTCCCTGTTAAGATCTATGTATTGTAAGATCTATATATTAAATAAGTGGGTCCTTATGGAGAGAGTCCCTGTAAGATCTATGTGTGGGTCCTAGTTACTCCAAATGAGCTACAGCTGCAAAGTCCTTAGTTGGGCAGCAGCTGTAGCTCGTGAAGGTAAATGGAATAAATAGGGGTGGGTTGAGAGCCCAGGAGGAGCCCCTGAGAAGATGCATGAAGGGCTGTGCTGTAGAGAAGAACAGCTTGGTACAGTATGGGACTTGAGAAATGTGAATACAACAAGGATACAACAATTGGTGACCCCGACATGATGAAGAACGTGCAGCCAAACATCGAGAGAAGGTATGGAACCCCTTGACAACATAGAAGATAGGGCAGCTGAGAGCTGTGGCAGCCAGAGAGCTGGGACTTTAGAATATTATATGGCTTTTGAATTAAGGAGCTGTAATAGCAGAAAGCTGTAAGAATATGGCCTTTAAGGAAAAGAGCCTTGGAACATCTAGGGACTAGTATGTGTTTAAAGACAGCTGAGAGCTGTGGCAGCCTGAGAGCTGGGACTGTATGTATATTGTAATTGTATAATTGTTAAAAGAAAAGGGGGGAAATGTGGGGGCCTGAATATATGTATTGCTATGGAGAGAGTCCCTGTTAAGATCTATGTATTAAATAAGTGGGTCCTTATGGAGAGAGTCCCTGTAAGATCTATGTGTGGGTCCGAGTTGCTCCAAATGAGCTACAGCTGCAAAGTCCTTAGTTGGGCAGCAGCTGCAGCTCGTGAAGGTAAATGGAATAAATAGGGGTGGGTTGAGAGCCCAGGAGGAGCCCCTGAGAAGACACATGAAGGACTGTGCTGTAGAGAACAGCTTGGTACAGTATGGGACTTGAGAAATATGAATACAACAAGAATACAACAGACATTAACCTTGCAGGGAATTTTATAAATGCTCTGGGGGAACTGATCCTTTGGAACAGGACTGATGATGTAAAAAGTATGGTTGTAGCTTAACTGTACTTTTGGATTACTCCTATATTTGTCTCAAACTGCTGTGTATGAGCTATTCAATTCTAAGATTTAAGACTGGAAAAGAAAATTCCTTAGTCATTAGTAGAAATACACAAATCACCTTTGGCTTGCCTCCAACTTGAAAGGTTAATAAATATTACAGCTAAAGAAAAAAATAATTCTGATTTAATTAATTTAATAAATTTAATAAATAAATGGCATCTTTACACCTGGATTTTTTTCCTGTGCCTTGAGAAATATTAATATGGCATATTATGTAGATTATTTTGTACTGTCAACTTTTAAAATATACTGGTTTGTTATATATTATGTCCATGGAAAAATATGATAGCTATGAATCAGTGAATTACTTCAGAATATAGTTTGATTCTGATGGTATACCTAGCTTGAATGTTACTATTTTGGATGTAAAATTATTTTATAAAAATTATTTTTAAAAAGGCACAATTTTGTAACAAATGCATGTGTTTTGTAACAAATAGATGCAAGAATAATTTCTATTTAGGCTTAACTCTAAACTGAAGAGTCAAAGCCAATCTAGCAGCTGATGCACAACCTAAGAAACCCTTAATAATGGAAATGACAAATGTCAGCTTGCATACTTAGGAGGGAAGATTGGTAAATTTCAGTGCAAAAACATTCAACTTGGTACTGTACCAGAGAGACTATACCTTTGAGAAGGTATCTGCAACATCACAGTGTTACTGTTGCTGTTCTTCAAGAGTGCAAATTGTAAGGGAATTTTAAGTGTTCTGGCAGTTTGAAAGTTCTCCTTCAATCTCCTTTAAATAAGCTTATCTGCATTTTCACATTCTATTTCCTGAATATTATTTTTCTGTAATATCTGTTTATATACTGTTTGATTAACCTTTTTATTTGCTTTATAAACATAAAAAATAAAACACTTTTCATTTCCTCTTTTTGTCTTCTGTAATACTCTGTCTCTATTTCTCATCTGTATGGTACCTATGCATACAATTTGCAACTGGCCTTTTTCTGTACAAACAACTCATGATTAATATAAATGAGCTCAGATTGATTCAGATACAATAGGGGCTGGAGAGTGATGGCTGATGCAAACAGGAAAGGGGATTAGCATTGTTCTTGCTGCATGATGAATTGCACTACATCATGCATTAAAACAATGAATTGTCCTTCAGGATATCAAAGACATTAGCAAACAACAAGATGGCAAATATGCAGTCTTTTATCTGATGGGGACAGTATTCCTCACAGAAGATGCTGAGGCTGGAGGAGCATCAGCAGGATTTTTGGAATCTGGCTGCATGGAGGCAGAGCAGCTGCTTGGTCTATGAAACGCACTGCCTGAAGTGAAGTTTTCACAGTGAGCTCTCTTGCTGCCTTTTTTTGAACAGTCATCATCATCTTCATCACTATCTTCCTCAGATGAGTAAAGGCCCAATCAAGTCAGTCAAGGGTGGAGATTGTGAGACTGGCACATTACTGCTTTTTTTTCCAGATGAAGCCCCTTGAACCTCACTGGCAATGTCACAGCACTAGCATGTGCTGGTCCATAAGCACCAGGCCTTTGGTTTGTAGACAAAATTTTCCACTGCTATGTCAGTTGTCTTGTCTTAAATAATAATTTCTTCATATGCAAGACAGTATTTAGAAAAATGGGCCATGCTACTACAGCAGCTTGCCTTTAATAAAATAATTCCAAGAAAAAAATACTTTAAATTTCCTTTTTATGAATATATGACACTGCGTGAACATTGCAAATTATGTTTGTATTGAAGAATAACTGATGCGCAAAATTAATTGGCAAAATGCACCTCCAGCACAAATGCAAGAGTAGAATAAAGCAAACAAAGTCTTTCACCTTTAACTACTGTTTCCAGTGATCTGGTGGCCTGTTTACAGAAAAATACTTGTGTTATAACTCACAGTCAATCAGACCCCTCCTGGCGCATTGTGCTGCAGGTCTAATTGCATCTCTCTGACTGTTATGGAGAGTTCAAGCACCTTCATTTTTATTTATACAAGCTATGGTGAACTTGTTCATCAGTGGGTGTTCAGAACTTTGTCAGAAATTTAAGCTCACATGCAAATGTAGGAGATCAGGACTTCATACAATGAGAAATATAAAACATGGTTGTAAGTGCACAGTTTTCACTTTACATAAAAATGGTACCCAACACCCTACAACAATTTTAAACCTCATTCCTTTATTCCTTCTGAGCAGATAATTAACTTTGGTGTGAGGCAATATTTTGCCCAATAAAAAAATAATAATTCCAATCAACTCTAATGACATTGTTTGAAATGGGAATATTTGGTTGATCAGCTACAGGGTATTAAAAATTATATTTCCTGCTAGGATAGACTGCATTAGTTCTTGTTCACTTGCTTAATTTCAAGGGAAACTAAGGGAACAGGCACTAATTCTTCATTGAATTGGAATGCCAATATTTACAACTTTGTACTATTTAAATATTTAAAATTTCAGCAGTAATTTTCAAATTTTCATGATGATCTATTTTGTTTAAGACAGATATTGAATATTTTTTCATATTGTTCTGTCACCAACAGAGAGGTTTTTTAGGTGAAAACATACTTTCAGAAATGCTTGAAATGTTTGCAACATTTGTTGTGATTGTGTGATATTTTAAAAAAACTTCAAAGTTCTCTCTAATAAATCTGATTTGTCATATACATACCAAACCCACAAAGAATGACAAAAATTACCATATTGAATCCCTGTAATGCACAAACTACTCCAGTACTTGTCCTGCAGCTCCAGATGTGGAGTGGTTTTAAAATCCTATGTTTAATACTCAAACCTTCTTCTCCATTATGGATATCTCTCTGGATTGAGGAATCCAGGGTTGGTCCTGACTTTCCTCCTCTGCTTTGAAGTCATTTACTTTTATCTGTCTTGCCTGAGACAGCTGTTCCATTTCACTGATAGATGTTATGTCACCTTACAGCTATCTTGGGCTTCTTTCACTTTATGAAGGCTGTTTTCATCTACACATTTTCATTTCAACTCTTGTCTTCTTATATAAATGATGAGCTCTTTAAAAACATACTACTGTAATCTGTTGGCACAGATCAAGAAGTGTCTGCAATCCACAAATGAAACTGGTGTGTGGGTTGTGGTTATCTCAACTCTATTCTATTCTAGACATCAGAATCATAAACTTTGACATTTCACAGAGGAAACGAAATGGTCTTGTATTTTATCTGGCATAACTATACCCTCATTTGTTTCAATTGCCTCAAATTACACTGGCAATATATACTGTTTGTAGCAAGGCCAGTTATATCAAAGATGATAATAAAAATATGTTTGCTTCAGACTGAACTGCATTTTCAATTTAGTTGCTTTCCAAAATAGAGCAGCAGTAGATGTAGTATATTAATCTGCACAATTTAAGCTTTAATGGGCTAGGAAACATGCTTTTACATTAATATGATTTAAACCTAAAGTACAGCAGTTCTATTAAAAATAAATCAACTTCTGCATGGATGTCTGAATAATGAAAGTTTTTTTTTTTACAATTAGCATTGCTTTTTCTTTGCTCTAAAAGGCAGAGACAATCCTGAAGAGTCTGACACAGGAATTTCAAGCTGCAGTGAATAATGAAAACCATATATAACAGATGAGGTATAAAGCAAGTGCTCTAAGTTTCCTTAAGATTTTTCTGTTCTCAAAAAATATAAAACAAACAACATGAATTAGGGGGATTTTCTAACACCGTGTTGGTGCTCATGTAGATGCCCAGCTCGGTGTAGGGTCAGCCCACAGCTGCTGTGCCTGGTGTAGGCACATATCTCCTGCTCCGAGCCTGTGCAAATGTCTTCCTACAGGGCCTTTCATTTTCTCTCTTTTCCTCTCTCCTTGCCCAAGATCCAGTTTGAACCTGCTGGTTTTCTCAGTCTGCTGCAGATACAGGTCTTTTCCTTTCTGCAGGGGCATGAAGGCTTTTCCAAGGGCCATGGCAGAAACCTTAAGAGGGGTGATCCCATTCACCAGGCTGCCAAATGAGTTATGGAGAAGACTGTAAGCAAGAACTACAGGAGGGAGGAGAGCAAATATGAACTGGGCACTGGAGTTTCATTTTGGAAACATCATAAATTTTCATGACTTTTTTTTTTATATGGCTTTTGTGAAGATACAAATGGGAAAATTACTGTTGTGGTGAATAGTGCAAAGCAGTGAAAGATAACAGTGGGACTTTTTTCCCAGGAATCAATGGGAAAAACCAGGCTGGAAGCTTATCTTAATTTGGCACTGATTGTTAACTGCATGCATCAGAGAAACTAACGAAATATTGAACTCCATTTTATGAACACAAATCTACTCTTTATTAACATCACTGCATAGGGAAGTAGAACAGTGAAATGCTGATGTTGATGTAGTAGTATATTTTTGGTGTCTTATTGGAGGGTTATTTTTTCTACTTCAATAATAAATAAATTTATTATAAAAATTATTTCTTATTTAAATTAAGTTCATAAGAAGAGGTACATATCTTATGAGAGCAGCTTTTACTAAAATATGAGTTATACTAAATTTTTTTCCTTTCATATGGGCTTCTTAAAAGTGGCAATTTTATAGTGCTTTGCCTTTACTGAACCTTAAGTACTTGTCTTCCACTTCTAGAGTGTGATGAATACAGCTGTGGCCTGAAGTATACCTAAGTATGCTCTAAGTGGATATGACAAGCTCTAAATATTCAAGAAGAATCTTCATTATAAAACTCTACAGAAAAAATCTAAGATGTTAAGACAACAATGCTGAGATTATAAAGCCAAGTGTTTGCAAGTAAAGACACTCCAGAGTGCAGTGGGATTTATCCCCCTTTCAGCTGTTAGTCACTTATTAAGCAATTGAGTGGTCACCTTTCTAACAGTCATTAGTGATGGTATGATGTATTGCTTTAGCAGTCTCTGGAAATTAAAATAATTAGTAATAAATGGAACGCAGTTCAGTCATGTACACTGCTAATATTAATTCTAGAAATTTAATCAATTGTTCAACTAAAGTGGCAGTGGTTTTGCACCTGAATTAGGTACCATTTTAACCACAAGAAAGAAAATAGATTGGATTAAGGAGTAGTCAGTAATCAGGAGACTATCCTGGTTCGTGGATGACATCTGAATGTGGATTTGAGGCTTTGTACCAAGACCAAGCACACACACCAGGAAAAAAACTGTTCAGAAAGTGTTCACTTCTAGCAACTAATGAAACATCAATGTTATGTTCAGGACAATTGAGAGTGTTCAAAAATTCTTATGAATATGGATTTTTAATATTTAGTCTCTAAATTTAACCATTAGATAATCTTTTCATCTTCAGAAGCATTAAATCATTAGAAGCTCCCTTGCCAGGACATGGCACTAAAATTCTTCAGAAACTGTTAGTGTGGCAATAATTGTCTCTGTAAGTTCATGAATAAAAGACGGTAAGTCTATGAGAAAATAGGATTTCTAAGTTGTCTTCTGGCTACTCCGATACTGTGACATCTTGAAGAGATGCAAATCCAGTCATTTGATCTCCAGCCCAGGCGGGCTAAGCACTGGGGAAGGAGTCTACATGGGACATATTTGTTTTTAGGTTGTCAAACAAGAAATGCTAGAGGTGGCCTGTAGTTGTGTTTATTGTTCTTTAAATCCTGTTCCTTCACTCCTTGCATGGATTAGAGCTTGGTAATAATGGAAGAGTTGAGACTTCTCCTTTCTGCTATTTCTGCTAATAGGTTTATCATGTTTTAGTTATATGACTGCTACCCCTACTGTGGAAATTCTTTATTATAAGAATAAGACAAAGAAGATATGGACAAGTAATCCATTTCTTCTTAATTACCCTGTGTGGTAAATGACAGCTATTTTAAGTGTTACATGTAAATAAATGTGCAGAAATAAGTGGGAGGCTTAGGATTTTCATAGGTAAAAATACAGAAAGGACTAGTCTGAAAACCAAAGAAACAGGGTTTATTTTATAATAAATGTGATAAAAGAAATTATTTAGACTGGGACAGGGTGTTTTCTAATGAAGCCTCATTAGCAGTGTATTATATAGCCACATTGAGACTGAGGATCCAGTCCTACGTGTGACTGAGCAGTGATAATTAATCTGCATTTTCTCTGGCTCAGGACAATTGTTTTCTTAGGCAGTAATTAATGAAAGATCTGTTTAGGACTCATGAGCTTTTAATATAACAATGAGTAGGTATTCCACCTTAAGGTGTAGCACAGATGACTAAAATTAATTTGCTTTAACAGACAGCACCTTGACTCAATAAAAACATTTCAAATGGAATTACATTTTAGCCTATGCATTTAAAGAGCTTCTTACACTTTCTTAGGAGGCCAGATAACTACAGTGTTTCCAGTGACATCAATCAGCTTTGGATTAGGACTATTGGATCAGCAGCTATTCTCTTTATCTGTGTTCAGGGCATAAAATGATGGCTGAACATAGCACAACATTTTAATTGCTTAAAAGCTCAATGCATGCTTAACATTAGTCACAAAATTTACATGGGAAAATTTTTTGTTTGTTTGTGGCAGGATAATTTCCTGCAGCATAGTTTTCTTTGTCTCTTGGAATATACTAATGCTATCCGGTTAATTTTTGTCATTAAACCCCGAAGCTTTTACTGAAAGGAAAAAATTATAATTCTACCCCTTACACAGAACTGAAAATTTGCAAACCTAAGATTAGGTAGAACACATTAGCATGTGCACAAGTACTTAATTACATTAGTGATGCAAATGTTTTGCAATACTGTGGTTTTGTAAACAAAATAATCTTGTTATTATGGAGAATTTGCAATGTGAAGGAGGCTCAGACACTATGAGAACTGAAACACACTACCATGCTTAGTCTCTGAAACAAAGGTTTCTTAAAAATCCATTGAATTCCCAAAACAGTATTTTTAAAAAAACCACTGTTTGTTTTTGCATAGTAAATTTTGTAAAAAACCTATTTAATTTTATTCTTGTTTTGTATGGATTACTTCAACTTCAGTTGAATAATTACTTCAACAGTAATAAATTCAACTGTAGCAATTTTTTTTCCCAGCTAAGCTTCAGGATATTCTAAATCCCCAACAATCAAAGCCACGTGCAAATAGAGGAATAATTTCACATCTTCAACACTACAACTAAGGATATGTATTCATACATTTACTTTGCAAAATATTAGAAAATAAATCATGTGACATGAAGTATGCTGCAATGAACAGCTATAATTTTTAGGAAATAGGGGATCATTTCACATTTACACTTGGTAGATTATAGTCTGCATCTTGAAAATTGATGCATACCTGTCTAAAATATTGACATTATCTTCTATTAGCATGAAGGTGTTTACCTAGTTTCTTATCTTAGCATTAAAGTGTTGATTACAATTTGTTATTAATAACAATTTTTTCTTTTCCTTTCTTTGGCCATATCTCCTGAAAATCTCCATATTTTTCATTGAGTTCTATGGGAATCTGAATTAAACAAAGGTAACAGATTTAACAGAAAAGTACTTTTCTTACTCAAATACAAGTAATTTTGCTAGATTATCAAGCGAGAATCTGAATGCAATTCTTCTTTGGTGACCTTTAAAGCTCAGCATGGTATTTGCCAGAGGCATCCATCCCAGTTTCACAGCTATCAATCCCCTTTTGCCAGGGCACAGCAAGGGCCTGCTGCTCCCTGAGCTACAGGGAGCCAGCAGCAAAGCAGGATGTGAGAGGCATTTATGCTGTGCCACATGTAAGACCGTGGGGAAATCTATTTAAAATTAGTTAGATTGCAAAATCACATTCATGGAAATTGGGGTGCGCTAAGATACTTCAGCTGCTTCTGTTAGCCTCATTCCCCTTCCCTGTGTGAACAACTTGGGCATGGAAGAAAGACAAAGTGTTATGTAAAAAGAATGTAAAATTGGTTAAGCCATCATTAGATTTTTACATAAAGAAGCAGAAAATGCACATTCGGCACTTTTAAAACATGAAACAGTGGTTTTGAAAACTAGCCCTCCATTGTTTACAGCAAAACTTAAAGCATTATTTCTTTAGTTCTTTTAAAAAGAAAGACTTCAAACCACTGCACAATCCTATTTTTCCTCATTTGGTTATGAGCTTGAAAGCTGTGACCCATTTGGGCTGAGTTTCAGTATTCCAACCACGTGCCAAGGGAAAGCTAGTATTTCATTGTATTTTTGCAGGAAATATGTTAGGATGACCAGAACCTTAATTGGCACCTTTTATCACTTTAAATCTAAAAAAGGCAATTTTTTTTCTGAAGGGATAACAAGCCTGGGTTTGTGTCCAGAAATGCTGTAGAACTTCCAGCATTTCATAGCATCCCTGGTATGGCATGAAATAAGGGGACGAGTTCTGGAACATTTGTTGGGAAGATAGCCCAAAGTTTTATGAGGAATCCAGCCATTGCAAGACAAACCCTGATTTTACCCATGTTCTATAAATAAAGAAATAAATCCAGCTAAGGTTGTTATTTCAAAGCAATCTCCTTTTTTTTTTTTTTCTTTTTCCCCTAAGGATTTTCTCTTTGCTTTCTTGGTATTTTCATGTTGCATCAAAGGAGGTAGAAGATATAAAAAGGCCATAGAATATTTTATAATGGAAAAAGACAACCAAAGGTGCTCTTGCTTCCAGTTTCCTTATACATTTCTGTACAGAAGCACCTTTATCTATATCATCTATATCATCTATATCTATATATAGACATTCATATGTGCCCACATGCAGTGCCAGATCCTTGGCAGATGAAAACAACAGTTGTACCAACCTGATTTGTCACAGGATGAGTATGTGTCTGGTAAGGACATACACAGGGTCATGAGTATAAATAATAAAAGTGAAACAGTACTCTTTTATTTCTGTATTAAAATGTAAATATAAATGTGCACCTGTATAGATATGCAGACGTATATAAATATGTAGGCGCTCAAATGTTCAAGGGACTGCTTTGCAGCTATCTGTCCACTTATCTATGTAATTTCAAACAATCCTGTAATACTGTGATGCTTTACTACCATGAAGCTCATTTCATATTCCATCAGTCCCTCTGAAAATGATGAAGTGAGATCATTTACCCCATTCTTGTTAATGGGCTGGGCTTTTTATTCTTGCTACAAAAAATGAGAGAAGAGCTTGGCAAACTCATATCCATAACAACAGCAGATGTACTGCAGTGATATTAGTCAGATCATGTTTAATATTTGTGCTAATAAAGAAAAATATTCTGTCATTTGACAAAGTCTGAAATGAGAAAAGTTGGTGTATTTTCTTTCTGTTCTGCAAAGGCTCAGGTTCTGACTGAAGGTAAGCCTGACCTCCAAATTTCATATATTTTTGTGAATACTGCAAAGTTCAAGAATACTTAGGCACATATGGCCTTGTGTAAGCCTGAAGATACTTGCCTATAGCATGAGATTGTAATTAATGACACTTTGCAGGCATCCAAATACCTCAAAGTCCTCTGCAAAATTTAATTAATACAACAACCTGGAGAAGTAGTCATGGGAGATAAAAGGATTTTTTCACATGAATTGAAATGCAGCTGTCCTTGGCCTGGCATGTAGCAGCTGTTTAACAGGAGGTGGAAGCACAGCTTAAGGCTGAAGATGAGCTAAAATCAAGAGGAAATTTCTGTAGTAAAAGTATAGAATTGAAGGTTAGTTGAAGGTGGACATTAGGTCAAATCCTCTGTGACTGTGTTATGATTTCATGTGTGTGGCTTATGATAACTGTATTTTGTTGCAGATTGATTAGAAAAACAGACAACTAATAGATGCCTTCAATCTACTCAGATGGACATATAATTAATTAATCAAATGCAAATAAAATTTTATTTTTATAAAAATTGTGTACTTAACAGATTCTTCTGATTTCCCTAATGTGAGAAAAGAATCACAAATCAGAATAAATCTATACCACTAGTATTGCAAAAGTCTCTTAAGGATGCGTGGAGGAGCAGAATCAATATGTATTTAAAATAAAGCAGTCATCTTAGCGCTCAGGTAATAAGATGTCAATAGAGAAGATAAGGTAAATTCCTATCATAAGTTCACTATTGGTAGGGGCATCTTAAACATTTTGGAGGTCTTGTTTGCAGTAGTGACTGGAGGTCTTTGGGCAGGTAAATGTGTTCACAGAACAATTCTCCATAATATGCAATTTGGAATGATGAGCATGTGAGTAGGAGATATCAGAATCATCTCTCTATATAGAATAGTCCATTTCTAGAGTTTCTAGCAGTGAAAGATGGCTTGTCATTATGAAAAGACTGTGGAGAACCACAGTTTTCTCAGTATTAGACACCCTTCTCCCACAGCACTGGGGACCTTTGGAAGTTTACCAGAGATCCAGGCCCATAGCCTGCACCCTTGGATGACTCTGCCTAGGAGCTGCCTTTATTAAAGCATCCACTGTAATTCACTTTCATTACTGCCAAATTAAAGACTTAAAAGCTAAAACAAACACCATAGCTCTTCATTTTATGCTGTTGCAGTTCATACAGTATTAATATATTAAATATAATTTCTTCAAATGACTTGTGATAAAGGCAGTCAGTGATACTCCCTCCTCTGGGTTAGTTTATTCTTTAAAGAGACATGCTGCTGCAGAGCCTAAGTGGCAATAGTATTTTGACAAACTGCTATAAAACAAGAAAAAGTCTTGCTTTCCAGTATTAATCCATCAGGAATCTGTTAGGGATTCATCTTGTCTGAAATATTCATAGGCAGCAAAATGTCCTGAATGCCCTACAGAATTTGTGCAGAGTCAGGCAGGTGATTGATAGTGAAGTTCTGTTCCAAGTCACTCACAGTGTGTAACTCTATTTGTCTTGCCAAACACTAAAGAGCAACCAGCTCATAAAATGTAAAGGTAACAGGGCTCATATTTTCCCCAATTTAAGAAAGAATCTGGTGTCTCCACTTCACTGTATGTCACTGAAACTAATTTCCATTAAATCAAAGGGGAAAGGCACAGTGTTCCTAGCAGAGAACATAGAACATGAATTAGGCTGGCGTCATTTACTGTGTTATATATATATGTTTATATGATTTTTAGAAAAATCCTTCACAATTTTGTATTTTAAACAGCTGGATTACAGCTGAGTTGTTGAACTTTTGCCCCATTTCAGCAAACTGAGAAATTAATTAAATACCAGTGAAAGTCCTCATGGGCTTCCAGAGGAATTCACAGTATTCTTCAAGAAAGTGGACCAGGTAACATGTTGCTTTTGCTAGTACTTTAACAAGGTACTGGATATTTGTGCTGGATATTACTGGGTAAAGTCCACAATAGCAAAAAAATGTTTTCTGATTCTGGTTAGCAGTCTGCCTGTCATGGATGAAATTTGGGAGATCCAGAGCTCAAACTGATTGAAAATGGTGACCTTTTTAGTAGGAACATTATGCATTTCTCCATGAAAAATGTGTCCCACATTTTCTAAGCATGGGTGCTGTAGGTTGTGGGGAGGGAAATATGCATGCTCAGGACCTTGTTTTCATACCAACTGAGTAAATTCAGCTATTTCAGCTATTCTGAGGGCAACAGATCCTGTGAAAGTCTGCAGGATTTCCTGTCTTCCTCTTAGGACTTGTCATCTTCAGTTTCCTACTTCTGACTATAACCAGGTAGTGCAAGTGCAACCTCATTTGTTCGAGAGTGAAAATGCCACTATACAGAAACAACGGCGGCATTAAAAAAGTGCTTACATTTGAAAACTGGTCATGTAATGAAGATAAATCAAGATATATACTCAGTTTTGATGGAAGAAAAGGAAAAGTAGGGAAAAAACAAAAGAAACAACATGGGGTTTATCCACCGTTTACAGAGGGAACATCAGATTAGAGGCAGAAAGGAAAAAGGGCAGAATTAAGGTCAGGGTGCTGCAGAACAATGCAGAGTACAATTCTATCCATAAACCAACTATTTTTTACCCAGCAGCATCTTTCTGTTGTTCTACAATACTTGTGCTTAGATAATGTTCATTTGTTAACTTGTTAGTTGAATAATAACCTGTTTGGCTTTTTTTTAATATTTCACTTGGCTTTTTTCTCCATTTGCTTACTGTTGCCTGTTAAATAAGTGGAGAAGAGTGTGAGGCTTTCTAACTTTGTAAAGAACAATTCTATCTGATGGTAAAATTATGCATGGCACAAGTGGCTCACAGAATTATCCCAAATTACAGACAAATTCACCCTCTCAAATGTAGTTGAGATGAACCAACAAATCTACTATAAATTCAGAAGCATGTCCACATGTGAGCCTCTTTTGTTGCTTCCTTATTCCTTTAAGCCTTATTGAAATCACTAATGCAAACATCCTCCTCCAATCAGCAGCAAAGACAATTGAAAAAAATTACAAAAACAATAAACTGTAAAAGAAGGTTTAATGCCTTCTGGCAAGATATTAATGGCGCTGATTACACTCATGTCTCAATAAAGAATCAAAGGCCAGATTCTCAGCTGACAGAAGTGGTATCAGTAGAACTGTGTTGCTTTAATATCCCATGTGAAGATCACTCTCTATTTAGGGAAAGCCACGTTGCATCCTTAGTTCCAGAATCTATTTAGGTAGAAATATGGGGAAGAGCAGAAAAGCATGTTACTTCATAGGTTTGTGTCTGAACAGATGAAGGGTTTATTGTATGCTTTAAACTGCACTGTAGTTAAACAGAAAGATACCTGTGGAAGGTACAGCTGGCCAAAAATTACTCAGCTGCTTCTCCGCTTAAAATTTGAAAATAGAAAGAGGGATAAAACTCACACTTGGCATTGTCTGGATTCTGGGTGCCTCGTGAAGCCCATGTAACCTCTGCTCTGTGATCAGGCTGATGGATGAAACTTTGGTTTATTCCAGTGTGGCTAGTATCATGTTGTGAGAAGGTTAGCAGAGACATCCAGGCTCTGATTTCTGTGCTCTGGGCAAGTGCAAAAGGAAGGAGAGTAAATGCTTTCTGAAGCTGCTTTTGTGGGCAAAACTGAGTGGCAAAAGGTTAATTATGTACACAGTCTGCCAACGGTGTAAGACCAGCATGTGTTCAGGACAGGAGTCAGACTCCTGCTGATGAATATGATCAAGATAAAACAAATGCCAGGAGACTGATAGAACGATGCAAACGACAGCACTTGCCTAGCTCGATAAAGCAGGTGGAGCAGGAACCCCAATAATGTAAGGTCATTCTACAGGGAAGTCACTGAATAGAGGCAAGACGATCTAAAATATAAAAGCTTGATAAAGGACAAAAAAAAATAATTATCACATGAATAGAATACATGTCAACACAAAATGCTGTGGTGTGGTATGTTGACAAGTGCTCTAATGAAGAGCTCAGTAAGGGTGAACAACCATTGGGTGAGCTCTGTGTTGAGGAACCGAATTTTGACAAATTCCAAAAGGCATCAGGAATGTTCAAACAAAAAAGCTTCTGGTATCAATCCACTGAATTCCACTAAAGTATTAAACACACAAAGGGAGAATTCAAACAAAATCTCTACACATTGATTTTATGCCTTTTGGAGGTTTGAAAATAAACATGAGTACCCTTCAAAAAGAAGTGGCTATATACTTAGTTTTGAAAAAGGGAAGAAAAAAGGGAACAAGTGGGAAGGTATTCCATTCCTGTTTATGCTCAATAACAGCCATTCTCTGAGGTCCTTTTATAATGAGTGGTTCATCCTAGAAAGCCAATATGTTATATCACTGTAAAATTAACCTGAATTCCAGCAGAAGATGCTCAAATTCAGTAGCTACCTGAGAACAGTAAGTATAACCAGAATATGCACATATTATTATATCATTTTCAAAAACAGGTAGTAAGGTTCCATGCAGTAATTTGTGACATGTAAAAAAAATTTATAAGCACGTATTAAAGTGATTGAATTGCCAGGGTTGTGTATTTTCAGCTCAAAAAAAGGCTGCAAAAGCAAAGAAAAACATTTCTCTTTTGTTTGATGGCTGGTTGTCAAATTATGGACAAGCCTTAATGTGTGATCATACCACCCATTTTCAATACTGAGATAGCTTGCTATCAATTACTATTAATTACTTATAAAAATTGGTGAGGAAGGAAGTTTAAGCATGGATAAAGAGGTAGAATTCTTCTCATTCTCTGCTAGTGGAGAATTATAGCTCTATTTAAATACTAAAAAAAGGCACTATTTCAATTATGCTGGGCCAGGACTTGGTCATTTTACTAAGGAAAAGAAATGCAGGCAAGTACATGAAAATAAAAGGGACTTGATTTTTTTGTCTGCTTAGTCAATATGGGAAGACAAAGTTCTTATAAGAAGTGATAGGAAATCTGTGCAAATCCACACATAGCAAAAAAACCAGAACCCAGCTTAGCTGGAATATTGAAGAGAGTTGAGATTAGTGCCATTAGATAGGGTTTTCTGATGGTAATTGAACTAATTGACCTGATTGTTCATTGAAGAGCACGATGGAGAACAGGACAGTATCTAAAAGCAGTGAATGTGATTGACTAACCATAAGAAAGGTCAGGCTGATGAGAGAGAGGGCTGCAGCAAATGCTCAGATTATATGAGTCTTCTCTAGTAAAGGACCTTCCTTGAGACTGGAAATGAATGTGAGTGTAGCAGCCAAACACAGAAGCATTTATCTTAGCAAAAATTTAGCCACTAAGTGCCTTAATTATTGCTAACTGCTTAGCAAAATACCCATGGTGTTTTATCCTCAGATGTAATTTCTAAGTATTTTTTTGGTGCTGTCTGAGCGACTGACACTGATGTGTGTATCCATGAGCAATATTCTGCCTTTGTTCTATCACCATAACCATCTTCATCCCTGTTCCCTGCCTCTGTTACACTACCTTTTTCACTGCAGATGTACATATCACACATACACCTTTGTAGACCTTATTGTCCTTTATATTTAAAAGGAAAAAGTAACCCCTCATTTCTCATTTTGAACATCTTCTCTATTCTGGCAATGGCTGATGCAGAACAAAGATTCCCTTCTCAGGGAGATTTTTTTTTGGCTTACCACATTATCCACAGATTCCCTGTTTTTCACCTTTGGTATTTCAAAAGGCAGAAACTGAACTGGATTTGACACATTTCACTTCATCTGAGGGGAAAAAAAAGAAGTAGAAGGTTGAAAGCTTAAAGATGGACAAAGGGTTATGGGAATCTATGTCTTCTCTTGCAGCTTTGTCTTTTGTAAGGTTTTCCTCAAGAATTAAGAGCTGTTGATTTAGTATAGCAGAAAAAAAAATGGAAAGTCTCTTTTGCTACATTTAAGAAATACTATACAATGTGCTATCATTTCAAAGACCTATGTGGAGGACTATTTTGACTGCTTTGATATATACAATTTGACAAATCGATGTGTTTATAACACTGTGTGTTCAAATGGGTTACCAAGTATAATGTAAAAAAGAAATACACTCACTCACCAGATACGGGGTTTTCTTCTCCCATTTAAAAGTTGCTGCTTTTTCTTAACCCTGTGGAGCTATTTGCTTTGAAATTGTAACAAATAGAAATAAAACTTTTTCTTATCCTGATACCTTGAATTTTGTGTTTGGTATCTGACAAGTCCCTTTCCAACAGTTTTTCTTGATGTTATTCTGCCTTCAAATACTGAGAATATTACAATTTTGGTCTGACTTACAAGAGTTTAGGAATGTGTTTTCCCTTCCTTCCCAGGGGGCATTGTTAACGTTTAGCAACTCCATTGTCTGGTGCAGCAGAAGGAATCTTACCACTTTGATGTGGATTCCTATTAAAGCAGTGCAGAGTATTAAACTAGTGATCCAGAGCTGCAGAGAGTTGAAAACAAACAACAGTGCTGTTTCAGAAAGCATTCATGAATTCAAATTCAGGAAAAAAATACCCAAAACCCAACCCATGGCCAAAGCATAGAATAGCAGTATTAAATTTGACGTTTTGATGGGTATCTTCAAAATTAGTGATATGTATGGCAGCATTACTGAGTCCATAGTATCCTTATAATTCTACTGTTATTCATCTGGTGAAAAAACAAAATAATATTTTCTTAAATGTCACCTAAATTATCTATTTCAGTTTAAATTTGAAAGAGAAAGATAAGTTCTTCGGAGCTATAACAACCCTTTGGTTGAGTTTTAGTTAGTGGGAGCCATCAGAAATTTCATTTTGCATATAATTAATCTTTTTCTACTGAAATTGTTTTAGCAAATCACATTTCACAATTTTCCACTTGTGTTTGGCAGCTGAATCCAAATTCTCTGGGATGAAACTGTTTGCTCTAGTTTATTCTCATGTATGGATGGAAAGTTAAATTGCACCCAGTTACCACCTACTTTGGCACAATTGTATATGAAGAAAGAAAACAGAATTAGAATAACTACAAACTAGGAATTAAGTGAATTATTTCTATAAAGATACATCTTGGCACAATCATGTTATTATGCATTGCTTGGACTCAGTAGTAAGGCTTAAATTCTGAAGATGCGTATACCGCAGCCGGAAAAAACCCCGACTATACAAATTTCTATGTAGAGTGTAGGACCCTGCTTCTAAAAACCTTCACTGGAAACAAGCAGATGTTAGATATGGAACCTGGCTGAACGAGGTCAGGCCCAGGGAGGCCAGGCACTAGTGGTGTACCACAGGGGTTGGGACTGGGACCAGTGATGTGTGACATCTCCCTCGGTGATGTGGAGCATGGGACAGCATGTGCCCTCAGCAAGTTAGTACAGAAAACAAATCTGGGATGGGTGGATGTCACCTCAGGTCCCCAGTCTGGTATGAATTAGCATTGACTCCATGATTCTCAGAAGGCTGATCAATCCCCTCATTATACTTATTAAGAAACCCATTGCCCTTACAGACAGTCATGACATGGGTGGACCTAATTGATCCCTCAATCTAAACACCATCACCATTGGCCAATCAAGAAATCACCCTTTGGCAAACAAATCTCCTTAACACATTCCATGCGTTCACAACAACAGGAGCAGCAAGTGAAGATAAGAATTATTTATCATTCTTTTCTCTGATCTTCTCACAGCCTTCCCCAGGACAATGCCTGGGAAGTTGTGCATGGCTCTCTGTGGCCAGAGAGCTGCTGCCACAGGTGGATGATGCAGCTGAGAGTTGTGCTGTGATCTGGACGAACCTCAACAGGTTGGAGATTGGGGCTGACAGGAACCTTTTAAAGTTCAACAGAAAGAACTGCAAACTTCTGCATCTGTGGAAGAATGTGTGCCATTGTGTGCTGGGGCCACCAGCTCGAGAGCAGCTCTGCAGAGAAGGAATTTGGGATCATGGTGGATGAACAAGCTGTGAGCCAGCACTGCACAGTCATGGCAAAGAAAACCAGCAGCATCCTGGGCTGCATCAGTAGGAATGTTGTCAGCTGGTCAATGGAGGTGATCCTTCCCTTCTACTCAGCCCTGGTGAGGAAGCATGCTAAGCTCTGGTTCCTGTTCTGGTCTCCTTGGTACACGAGAGACATGGATATGCTGGAGAGAATCCAGCAAAGTGCCACAGAGATGATGACAGGGTTGGAGCATCTCTACTGTGAGGAAAAGCTGAGGAAGCTGAAACTGCTTAGCCTAGAGAAGGGAAGGCTCAAGGACATTATCCCTGTGCAAAATAACTGATATAAGACAATGTAGAAGAGAAAGCCAGGCTCTTCTCAGTAACAGGACAAGAATCAATGGACAAAATGAAGAAATATGAAATTCCATCTGAACACAAGAAATGAGTGATTATGGTCAAACCCTGGAGCAGTTTGCCCAGACATGATGTGAAGACAGTCAGAAACTGTCTGGACATGGTTCTGGCCTACCTTTACTTAACTCTGCTTAAGCAGGGCGGGGTTGAACCGAATGATCTCCAGAGGTCCATCCAATCCTAACAGGCTCTCTGTGATTCCTTGTGATTTGATGGCATATTAAGGATTTTGCATCACACTATTCATTCAGAGCTTTGCTTCAAAGCTCAATTTTATGTTAGTATTTCTGGACACCTTTCTTCACATTCGCAGTTGATGTACTATAGGTTTTACCAGACAGTTCAATGGAACCCATTGATAGAGACTCAAATACAAAGCCAACACTAGATCTCTGAAACCGTGTCTCATGCCAGGGGCAACAGACATTAGTTTTCTGAATGAATATACCTCAGAGCTGAGCTAGTGCTGGTTTATGCTCTTAGCCATAGGCATAAACCCTGTGAACAAGATGCAGATATGATATTCCTGGCTGGGAAAGCAGCAATTGAAATGAACATTAGAGATCATACCCCATCTTTTGGCTGCTTAAGCTCATACACATCTGTCAGTGTGGCAGTATGCCTGTTAGCAGTGCTGTATGCCAATTCTTTGGGTCTTGGGATAAACTGGAGATACATGCGGGTGGGCAGTCTGAGCATGGCACTAAAATAGAGTCTCTTCTGCAGAGGTCATTGCTTGAATGATGTAATGAAGATGTCAATGCCTACCTCTTGGGATTTTTACTTACTGACATAAATGCCAAAGATGTTATAGACAAGTAGTAAAAACTAAGAAATATTTTAGGAGTAGGAAGGACAGCTTGTATTTTGTGGACAGTGTGAAACATTTTACAAGAAATGCAAAACACAAGCTTTGGGGTCCGGGAATATTCATAATATTTTCTTCTGAAGCTAAATGCATAGGCTGTACTTTTATGAAAGGAATTCAATACATGATTTCAGCAACATGTATTCCACACCATCTCCCAATGTTATTTTGTGCTGAGAATTTGGCTGCAGTGCATTGAGTCATATCAAGCTGTGATTGTTAAAAAAATATTTTGCTGGTTAACTTTTTTTAATCTCTTTATGCAGATAATTTTCAATCTGCTCATAAATGCTTGCTGTCAATAGTATTCCTGTAGTGTGGATGTCCTTTAAAAGAGGGAGTTTTGCTTTTACTTCTTGGTATCAGCTCTGCCACAGGAAGGAAATAAGGTTCCTAAGATGTTTTACTGGAGATGAATTTGAAGTTTGGCATGAGTTTAAGTGTTTTGTTGAACTGAACGCTGTGAGTGTAATCTTCATAAATTGCTTGCATTAATCAAAAAGTGCTAATTAGTAGCTAAGCTTCATTTTTGGAAAAGACTGCATTTATTTATTTATTAAGTTAAATAAAAAAACCTCTTCCGTCTGAGTAGCCCATGTAAAGAGGGATGCAGATCACAGCGCAAATATTGAGAGGAGCTAAAAGCTTCTTAATAACAGTTTCCAACAAGTAGATCCCACTAGGAGGAGGTGGAGCTGCCTAAGGCTCTGTTATGTGTTGAGTGTTGGATATCTGTGGAGAAGCAGGACAAAGCAGCTTTTGAATCAGCAGTGTAAATGTTGAACTTCATGCAGCACTGCTTCTTCTTTTTTTTCTTCTTTTTCACATTATGGGCTGTGTGAAACACTATGAGCTGAGTGCCTCAGTCCTTGTGCATCATGATTAAATGGATCATATCCATTTGAGCCGATGGTCAAAACCTGTTGTCTGGGACCACTGGAAAGGGCAGACCTTATTTTGCTTTGATCTGTGGGCATGCAAGCTCCGTGGAAGCAGCTATCAGCATGTTCTGCAAGGCTGGGACTATGGCATGCATGCTCTTCCCTGCGTAAAACAGCCCTGCATACTGTTGGAGCTGGAACTGGAGGGACAATAAGAAAGCGCTAGAGGTGCTTCCAGCGTTTGAATGGATTTGCATAAAAGGTTCAATGTAGAGGACTGACAGTGAGCTGTAACCATGGAGATGCCTACCAGTTTTTAAATTTAAAACAAAAAGAATAAAAGGAAAACAAAGTATTTCTCTTTTAGGAAAATTGCTGAAGTGACTGTCTATTGGAACTTATCCATCTTCCTCTCCTGTGCATGCGTGCATTCCTGTGTTCTCCATGCGTGGTGCAAGAGCAGCTTGCATACACAGCCCCTGACACCTTGTTTAGTTGGGCCCTTGTCAGTGTGGCTGACTTCCACAGTGATCACTGAAAAACAGGAGCACAGATATTTCCATGTGTGAATGGTGACATGTTATAGGATTTCAGCTGAGGAGTGTGTTTAGTCCTACTTCTTCAGTAATCCCTGACTCCTCATCTCCTGTTTACATAGATCCAAGTAGTTGCAGCTTCACTCTGATTGATGAGTTTTGTCAGGGGACATCTGGGAACTGGAGAGAAGCTGCAATACTGTAATGAGAATTCAGGTACTGTCATGAGAGGCACCTTCAGGCCACCCTGGGAAAACTGTGTCTGACAAAGAACAAAATATTATTTAATTTTCATTGCAAGAGGACGTACATGTCTGCTTGTCCATCTACCTGCAGGTTGCTCTTCCACTGTCCTGGTGAACAGTGGGACAAATTCTTTGTATATCCAATACTTGAATTCTCACATCCACCCTCTCTACTCTCCAGTGCAAAAATACTCCTATTCCCCTTTTATAGATATGAAAGTCGCCCTTCAGAGTGGAAAGCAAAGTTTGCAGTAAGGATTTTATTTTTACACAATTTAATCTCTACAGGGAGTCCAGCATTCATGATCTAAGCTGAGCAGCCCACTCAGCTAAGTACTGATCTCCTAGAAATATTTGTAATGAAACAAGCAGAGAGAGAAATAGAATTTCTGTCTGCATTGTTCATGACATTGCCACTCAAACAATTATTGAACGGTTCAGCTTGAGACTTACCAACTGATTTAGCAGGAAAAAATCTCCCAGAAATTTTATGATATCTTTATTCTTCCTGCCAGAATGTGAATATTGAGTACATAAAAGTAATCTTCTGCCTGTAGTTTTAGATAACTTTAAGTTTTGTTTTTTGTCTTTTATAACTCTTTGAGATGCAAATTTACTTCCTATGACCAAACTTCTACTGCCTTTGATAGTAGTTTTCCCAAAATAAAACTGTATTTCCCCAATGACCTTGACCAACACAAATTTTCATTAGAAACAGTTGAGGATGTTCTTTTAATATAAAAAAAAAATCTAAGAAGGACAGTGTTTGAACATATGACATCTGAAACAGTTTTATGAATAGCAAACAGAATCAATCAAAAAGAAAAAAAAATTATTTCAAAACCACTGATGATGATAAAGGAGATAAAGTTTTAATCATGAGGTTAAAAGTTATTTGTTTTATTTATGCTCTGTGTTTAGAAAGTTAAAACATTCTAAACACTGAGATAGCAATAATTTAACAACGCAAATATGTTGGGTCTTTTTGTTTATGATTTTATCATAAAGACTGATTTTTTTACATCAATGACTGATCACTTGATGGTTTCTTTAGTGCAGTTTTCTGCTTAGTGTCTTTAGAGGATGGGGTTTAAAATACTGTAAAATTTAAGTTAGACTAGGTGAGCCTTCAGCTGTTGTACACATCAGTGGCACAAATAGAACAAAAATTAAAAAATCAAACCACATTTCCAAGGGAATGCTGGAGAGCTTTCTGTGGCAGTTGGCAGATACATAAAGGCATTATTCTGCAGATATTATTGTTGATAGGTTTGATATACAGCATGGTTTGTCTGAGCCAATGGGATATTGTCCTCTTAACAAATCTCATCATGCCAGCAGTGTTGCTTCTATAGGATGGCTTATCAGCTCCAACCAGAGTCTGCTACACTTGCACTTGCCTTCATAGCCTGAGAGGAAAATAAATTGTTCCCAAGCAGTTAATAAGAAAGAATTATTGTGAGTGAGATGCATGACATTATGAGAAAGCATGGTGTTTTACTGACTAAATGTTTCTTTGCAACCATCCCCATCTTCCCTCACTTGGCAACATTCCCTCTTTTCTCCCCCTCCCTCCTAACAAAACAAAACCAAAAAAACACCTCAGGTTTAGTGTAAATGAAATGAACATTTCATTTTTGCAACAGAGGCTCTTTAAACATTGTTACTGATGTGCCATTCTATTTCAAGAAGTGTATTTATGATATTTCTCCTCTGCATTTAAATACAGACATTGGAGTGAGCTGGAGAAATATTCCAATATTGCCACTGTTATGGCAACATGCATCTTCATTTTTGCTATCTGTGCAACTGAAAATGAACATACGCAAATATATTACATAGTATGCAAATATTATATCTGAATACAACTCTCTTTTTTCTGTGTGTTAGTAGAGCCACTCCTGAAAAATTAAAGATTTATTGTACTGAATGTAAGCAGTTTATGGGCCAAATGCTTCTTACCTTACATATGTAAGTGCGTCCATTTAAAATAATGGAGCCACACAGGCAATAACAATGAGTGACATTTGCTCTTTCAGTGAATTCGTCACAACCATTGTCTGGGAATCCAAAACAAAAAACAAGAGGTCTCTGGTAAGCTGTAAGTTTATATGGAGGCTGGCAAATACAAAGGGAAATGTAGGCATGTTGTTGTACAGCTTTATTGTCTTCTATTTTGCTATATACCTAATGTCTTGATTAGCCAAGCAATTAAGCAGCTCTTTAGCTTAGTACCCCTGGTCAAATCCCATTTTGGGTAAAGAGAAATGCGAGCTATTTTCTTAACTGTGACTTTATACAGAGCACGTATGGAAATCAGTTGTCATATTTTTGATTTCATTTATACAATTCTGATTGATCACAATTCAGCCATCTGCCATTTTTATCCCAATGCTGGCTGGCATGTCAGTGCAGGGTGTCTCAGAAAGAACTGAGAATTCTTATGCAGAAACCTCCCTCTGAGGGAATTGTTCAATATTTTTTTTTGCTTTGAAATGGAAAGTGACTCTGAAGATCAAAGTAAAGAGAAAAACACTGATAAACACAACACTATTACAACTCTGAAATGTTCTGGACTTCCTTAGTACCCGTAATCTTAGAGCTCAAAACATTTTCAGATATTATTTAAACCTTTTGACATGTTTGTATACAGAATTATTGAGGTTTATATGTAAATAAAATTAGAGGCAAAGATGATCACCTAGTCTGTCATAGGCACCAAATGACACAATTGCCTGGGGTAACAGGGGACTGACTGAGAAAGTACCATTTAGTTATGCATATTTTGAGACCACACAGTTAGTTTCTAAGATAACTAGAAACTGAACTTGTACCTTTCCTGGCAGTATTCCATTTCCTTTATCCTGGCTTTTGTTGTGTTTAGATTTAGAGCCTGTCAAACTCATGATGGAAATTGCAAAGGTCATGAATTTAAACAGATTTGATTGTTTTAATGCAATTCTGTATAGACTTTTTTTGGGTTTTTTCAATCAAAATTGAGTTTGTTAAGCCAATATGAAAATTTCAATCTTAGGATACGTATAATTTAACAACAATATTTTGATAACCTATGGGCTAGTTTTGGAACTTCTTTTAAATTCAGCTCAACAAAAGCTTTTCCTGACATCAATTTAACAGTAGAAGAAGATTCAGGCCCCTTTTCCAGTGAAGCATGTCACATATGTATAGAATGTATATGTATAATATTGAAGCATTGCACCAAACATGCTCAAGTTCACATACTTTTCTTAGGACTCTAGTTGAATCTTATCTCTTCTGACTATATATAAGGAAAGAAACGATTAGGTGTCTGAGATTTGCAGAAACAGTAATCACACAATGCATCAAATCTGCATGTGTTGGTGAAAATAGTCACAACAAAATGTATTATGCAGAACAACCGGTCAATTTGATTAATTCCTATTCAAAATAGAAAAAGAGTAGGAAGATTTATTTCTTTTTATTATTCTGCACTACTGAAGCAAGTAGGAAGAGAAGGGGATAAAGGATAAATTGAATTCAAATTGAGATTGAGACAAGCAACATTCAGAAATTCATATCCATGCTGTTCTCCCAGAGCTTCACAACTAATTGCTTTGAATTTTTTCTCTTGTTCTTATCTAGGCTATCCTCCATATGGCTCCATATGCCTGGGTTTTTTCACCTTGAATTAGTTCTTTGTGTTTTCTCCCCTCTTAACCATAGCCTTTCTTAAAACTCATATCTGAGAACCTTAGGCTTATCTTCCTTTTGCTAATAAAGCACATTTCCTTCTGTTAATAAAGAATATATTTTAAAAAAAAGGTCTTTAAAACACCGTCTCAGTAGATTTTTGGCTAAAATACCGGCTCAGTTCTAATGTAGCAATTTGCAGTCCTAGTCAGTATATATCTGCATATTTCTAATGAATTCAGCTCCATGCTGATTCTTTAGTATTGTCATGTCCAGTTCAGAAGTTTGAAACAAAATGCACAGAGTAATTAGGAAATCAATGTCTTTCCGAGACTATTTTCATGTAGAGAAATATGTGGGCCCCTAAAAGAGAGTCACAGGGTTAAAACCAGGTGGGAAACAATATCCACTTTTTTTACCATGTTGGAGCAGAGGAACGTCCCATAGGAAGTTTTTGAAAAAGGAAATAACATTAATTTCCTAAAATGGCTTATAAGCAATCAACCTCAGATAAACAGATAGATGTAAGTAGGTGAGAAGAAGGAAGATGAGAGGATAGAGAGTGCTGCAAGGGGGCTGCAGCTCCAGCCAGGGAGAGGAGCTGGGGATTTACTGTGGAGTCCCATGGTGTCTCTCTGCTTCCACATTCTTGTTGTTGATATGAGGGATGTGTGCATGTGTGTGTGCTTGTGCCTGTCTGAGTGTCTGTGTGTCCATGTGTCTGTTTGGCTGTGGGTACAGACACTCGTGGAACATGGCTCCTGCTCACACACAAAAAGGTGATAATCCTACAGAGGGAAAATGGAAGTAAAAACAACTCATAAAGGACTGGATACAGTTCTTTTAGTCATATTTTAAGGCAAAGGGGCTAGCTTCTGGTTAAGCTATATAATAATCCCTTGG
Source organism: Ammospiza caudacuta (assembly GCF_027887145.1). Taxonomy (NCBI): domain Eukaryota; kingdom Metazoa; phylum Chordata; class Aves; order Passeriformes; family Passerellidae; genus Ammospiza; species Ammospiza caudacuta. Next base: position 27,611,509 of record NC_080593.1, on the reverse strand, counting down.
TCTACAGACATAACTGCATTTAACAAACTGTACTAATACTATACCTGGTAAAACCTGCAATATTAGTAGGCAGACTTTTTCTTTATATGTTAGTCTTGGACTGGAACTATGTGACAACATTACTGTGATGTTCATGAGAATACAGGTTTTTTTGTCTAATTAAGCTGATCCAAACTTCCCTGAGACAGAAAGATGCATTGTACCAAGCAGAGGATAAGAAATTCAAACTTTCATTTGAATGCTGAAGAACCAAATCTAAATAAAAGAACCTCCCAATTTAAGTCCCTTGCATGTTTAGACCTACTTTATTAAAGTCTTAACTGAATTGTCTTATCTGTGTTTAGTGCCAATGATAGTTAAGCTTAAAATTAAACATGTAAAAATTATTTGGACATGTTAAACAGATACAACAGCTAATGAAAGTACATTCCAGTGCAGTGAATCTGCATTTCAAGGCTATGGAGTTATCCATTGAGAGGCTGAACTGCAGGATGCATCCAATGTAAAAGGAAGAACTGCAGGATGCATCCAATGGAAAAGGAGGAAGTCTTTCTTCCATTTTCTACTGGATGAGGGGACACTGTGAGAGATAAGTCTTAAAACTGGTTCTAGCTTCCTGAAATCATAAGTTCCCATCAAAACAAAACAATGCATGCATGCATACAATTAGGTAAATTTTTTTCAGGCAGTACCAAGAAAAGTTTCACATTAAAAGCTGTTAAGGGAAAGAAAATTACCCAGGTATTTCCTGAATATACGTGCTAGACTATATAAGGCCTCAGATTTACTGTGTAAATCTATTTAATAAATTACTATTTAATAGTACATAATCCTAAATTAATGTCTTCCATTATCAAGAAACTTGGGTTAGGAAAAAAATTACACTATGATTTAGACCTTCAAGTCCAATATAAACTTATTTAAACTAAAGTCTACTTTTCTAATATGGAATTTTAAAACAAGAAAATCTATGAATATTGCAAAACAGGTATACAAAATTTAATATATATTTTCTAATAAATCAACATCAAAACCAATTTGAGAGATGTTTCAGAAACTTCCTTCCTGGTTCTTGAAAGTGGGCTGGGCTGCACAAACAATTAATTAATTGCACTCATCAGGTGATGGCATCTCCCGACAAGGCCATAGGAATAAAAAGCAGGGAATTTGCCTTGTCTCATTTAGTACAATGTTGCCTAACCCACTGACAAAAGTGACAAGCTAACCTTGCTGGTTCTAACACAATAGGAGATTCTACCTCATTAAAACACATATATAACATCTTCAAAATGTATCAGAATAAATCCTATCAGCAGACATCTCTGGCATTCCCTTTGTCAGTGTGGAGTAGGTATTCAACAGCAAGTTTGTATTTGAGGAACTGCTGTTTTAACCTTTCTATTTCTAGACCTTTAAATCTCAAAGCACCAGCTTATCTGCTGGATTTGACACAAGGTTTAGCTGTATTCACTTATTTTTTCTTCTTACCACTGCCCAGCTCTGGTTCATGTACAGGCAACTGTCCATCTCATGTCTTGAAAAAGGCTTAGGTTCCATGGGATATAGTATGTGGTTACACCATTTGAGACCCTGCAATAACACATGTTCTCTGTTATCTCTATAGGAAAATTCAGTCTTTGCTACTTTCCTAATTAAGGTACACATAATATTTCCACACACCTTTTCAGCCTACAAAGTGTTATCCTGCTGAGCTAGGTGCTGACACTAACCTTACTAAGCCTCAAGTCTATAGCATGTGCAGGCTGAATTAACCAAACTAAGGAAAACTTAGTTTTGTCATTTCTTGATTTCTGAATTTTCAGTTAGACTATTCTTCCATGTTCCTTTTTTAATAGTAATTTCCTTTTAATGTCTAGCAGTGATTGCATCAGTCAGTTGCCCTTGATAACAAAGCCTGGTATCCAACTTTGCAGCTGCGTTGAGAATGACTGGATGCTTCTTTACACCAGCTATGAGCCTGGTCTCCTTCTGCCCACCAGGAACGGACTCATCTATTTGTCCTGGCCTGCCCTCTTTAGTTAATAGTATCCCAGGTTCAAAATACAAATTTACCGTATCAAAACCTGAAGCAAAGCGAACATGAAGAAAAAGAGTTTAATGACAACAACTTTGGCTCACCAGAAACGTGCACCTGTAGCCTTCTCCACAGACTGTTCAACGCAAGGCCTATAGCACATGAGCAAAAATTTTTTCAACTTTTCTCTCTAGACAATAATCACATATTATCTTTGCTTTGACTCCTTGCTTATCTTAGGCCATGATCATTAAAAAAAAGGTGGTAAAATAATAAAGAATGAAAAGAATAATGAGAATGGAAAGCAAAAGAAAAGGTAAATAAAAAGAAGAGAACCTATAAGAGTTTGGTCATATCAAGAGCAAGGTGAATAAAAGGGCAAAAAGAGGAGAGGAATGAAAACACAAAACAATTTATTGTGCTATTGGGCTTCTTGCATGAAGGAACATTATATAAATCTCAAGAGTGAATATGTTTTAAATATTATGAAATTAATGTCAGAATAGAGATTTATGTATTTAGTACAATGTTCTACTACCCTGGGATTTGGAAATGTAGAGTGATTATTAGCTAGGTTTCTGTTTTTATTGAGTAGGTATCTTTTCTATTATTACTCTGTTCCACTATATGATCACATTTTTTGCATAATTTAGATCTGATATATGCAAGTGCCTCCATTTTGAACAGATCATATGGAGAGCTCCATGAGTGCCCAGGGAACCAGAAGTATGCAATGATTAACCGTGGTTTCTGTTATTTGTTAAGCAGATGAAAAGAGCTGCGAAATAAAAGGCATTTTGTGATGGTTTCTATGTCCTTGTACTGTCCTTTGTTTGGTTGTGTTGCACTAGGAGGGTAAAAAGAGGCAAGTTTTAATATAGCAAAGGAAATTGCATAGCCATTCATGAGATCCAAAGCCAGAAACAAAGGAACAGAAGGCACTGGAAGAAAAGGCAAGGATCTATATAATAGGTCAGTGATGCTGAAGTAAAGGAGAGAAATCTAGATTGCACATGTATATATATTTAACCTCTATTTAGTTAAGACTTTATATAAGGCAATTTTATTAATTTTGTCTTTCAAAAGAAAGAAATACAGCATAGGAAGGCTTTTATGTCACATAACATAAATTAATATGTCTACATATTGATATATGTAGCAGGTATTTTAAGTTGGAATAATATTACTGTGGCAACAGAAAGTTTAGCATTCGATAATTTCCAGGTAATCAATGGGCCATATTTGTCTTCACATTATGCATCACAAAGGATGAACAGAATTGAATATATTTGGTGCAGAAGAGATGAATTTTCACTTTTGGATGTAGTTAGGGCACCATGTTGTGTTACCTGCATGTTAACAATGTAGTCTGTTGCTGCTAATCTGATATAGAGATATGGCTGATGCTTTCAAAATAGGAAATATTAATCTCCTGTAAAGAGGAGGAAATATAGAAACCAGAAGCAAATGAAACATAGAAAATTAGTGAGTGGGGTAAATTAAATTATTCAGATTAATTTACAAATTGGAGAGAAAAGAGAAAATAGAACTGAAGACATGTAGACATTCATTGTGTTTGATGATATGAGATAAAAGGAGAAATTATTCTGATTTTTTCGGCAGACAAGAAAGAAGAATAAAGCTCAATGATCATTTTTAGCAAAATGAGAGAGTAAGTATCTGTTGTCCTAGAATTAGCCCTTGGCCTGACGTTTGATTTTTTAATAATATTAATTAAAGTGTTGAATACTGCAATAGATGAGACAGTAGTATTTAGCTTCATGGAGACTCCAAAATCTTGATGGAAAAATTTGGGCCTGATGCAATTTATGAGGGTTAAGTTTAAATAAACTTGTCTGTTAATAAAAAATTGTGCATTTTTTTATTCTCTTTTTAAAAGAAGAATTTTAACCAAAAGTATTACTACTATTATATTTCAGCATAAGTGTTAGCATAGGCGGGCCATGTGCTGTGTTTCCCTTGAATATTTCCATGAGCTTGAAAACTCTTAAGTGTTTTTCGCCCTTCTGTGAAGCTTCCAGCTTTAGCCTTTAGAAAGGATCTAGATACCCACACTGGAATAATTCAATGCAAGTGCAAAAGCAGAATTCCACTGCCCAGAGAACTTTCTAATCTAACCAGTTGCTTACTGAGATTTGGGGATGATGTCAGATGTAAAGGTATTAAACAAAGGTTTTAGAGACATGGCTTTGGCACATGGTGCAAGAAGTGCATGTTATGACTATTTTTGGCATCAAAGATTTTTTTTAGATCTCTTGTTTCAGTAATTATTAACGAATTCATCCAGTGTCTCTTGTTACATTGCATCTGATAGACTTGATTGTCCAGCTTTAGATATTTAAGCATGATGGAACACAATCATAGGAACATTTAGTTTTGAAAAGATCTCTAATCATTCACTGAGCACTGGCATATCCACCACTAAACCATGTCTCTAAGTGCTACAGCTACATTTAAAAAAAAATCCTAGGGACAGTGGCTCAACCTTTCCCCAGGCATCCAGTCCCAATGCCTAACAAGCCTTTCTCTGAAGAAATTTTTCTTAATGATAAGGAAATGAAGAATGAGACAGCAAAAGGAAAAAGATTTTATATTCGACAGCTATACTTGACCTGTTTGTTATAATTTTTATGGAAATTTTTAAGATTGCTATTTCTTTCTATATGTGAGATCACTGTGCATCATGTTCTAGTCGACATAAATACTTAACTAGTAGCATATATAAAAAAGAATGGAAAATGCTTCTCTCGGGAACTGGTTATACATCTTGAGAATTTTAACTGTAACAGAGACAAAAGAAGAAAGAAGAGAACCATAAATGCTGACAGAGAAAGGAAGAATGGCACAATTCATCTTGTATGACATAAATGCTAACTTTGCCAGTACCGGGAGAGAAATCTTTATTTCCTTCTGAAGCCCAACACTTGCATTCTTTAAAGACAATACTGTATGTAGGATCTATGACACTTTGACAAGTGCTCAACAGCTTGTTCTAAAAACTTGTTTTTTGAGAGATTTGATGATAAGAATTATACATTTAAGAGCAATTCTGTCAATCGAGTGTCATAATACTGCTTATAATCTTGAGGTTTTTAATTGTTATTACTTTGTGGATTTTTTTACTAAAACTATATTTTGTTTATTCATTGAGAGTAATTGAAGGAAATGAAATTTTTTTTCCAGTCAAAATTAAAGAATCATAAGGGGTTTGAATTGGAAGGGGCCTTAAAGATCATCTGGTTCCAAGCCCCTTGCCATAGGCAGGGAACCTTCCACTCAGCCAGGTTGCTCAGACCTCCATCCAGCCTAGTCTTGAGCACTTCCAGGGGTGGGACCTCCACTATTTCTCTGGGCAACCTGTTTTGGTGCTTCACCATCCTCACAGGAAATAATTTCTTCCTAATATTTAATCTAAGCATACTCTTAGTTTGAAGCCATCCCCCCTTGTCCTGTAGCGACAGGACACTGTACATGCCCTTGTGAACACTATATATGCCCTTGTGAAAAGTCCCTCTCCAGCCTTCTTGTAGGCCCCCTTAAAATTCTGGAAGGCTTTTCTAAGTTGTCCGCAAACCCTTCTCTACTCCAGGATGAAAACAGCTCCAAAACTCGAACCCGTCCCCTTACAGGAGAGGTGTTTAGACCTGTGGTCAGCTTAGTGACTCCTCTGCACTCCATCCAAGTGGTCTGTGTCTTTCTTTGTTGTGGGCCCCTGAACTGGATGCAGTACTCCAGGAGCAGTCTCACAAGAGCAGAGCAGAGCAGAGGGAGAGGAATCATCCTCCCTCACCTGCTGCTTTTGGTGCAGCCCTGTTGGCTTTCTGGGCTGTGACCGCACGCTGAGGAATCATATTGAGCTTTTCATCCATGGACACCTGCAAGGCCTTCTCCCCAGGGATAGTGTCAACCCACTCTCTGCCCAGCCTGTGCTTGTGCCAAGTCAGGTGCAGGACCTTGCACTTGGCCTTGTTGGACTTTGTGAGGTTACCACAGGCTCACCACTCATGCCTGGCAAGATCTGTTTAGATGGCATCCTTTCCTTCCAGTTTGTCATCAGCATCATGCAACTTCCTGTTGTCAGTTCCACTGTCCATATCACCAACAAAAATGTAAAAATGTGCCAGTCCCAATACTGGCCACTGAGGAGCACCAATCATTGAAATCTTTGTAACTGCTTTAAATGAAAATGATGGATGCATATCTATGGCACATTTGCAGATTAGAATTTTCTGAGGCCATTGTTATTCCTTTTATCAACTCTTCAAACTTCTGACTTAGTCATGGACAGACAACCATGACTGATTTTTCAATATCTATTTTAGACGGCTACTTTAGGAGTCTTATAAATAGAAAAACCTACACTTGGTCTGCTGAACCCTTCCTACAGCAAATGCAAACATACTTTATAAAACAAGAGGTTATGAGACAATAAAAGGCATGGCTTTTTCTAAGAAGATGTAATTTTCTCTAGTTGAATGACCAGCCTAGTATCCAAATCCTGAGATGTGTATCTTAGGAAAATTTGCTTTTCCCTATGGTCACCTTTTAGAATGGAAGAGGGAAGAATTGTTTGGAAGAGTAGATAAATAATCTCTATTTGAAATGTTCTTCAAACTATGAAATACAATAATTTCTCTAGTATATATTAAAGTTATAGATAGGTATACTAAGAGTCTACTTTCCCTCTATTCCTTGACAAAAAACTCACCTTTGTAAACCTTAGTAAAGCATTTGAAAATGCTCTTTAAAAACATTGACAAATAATCTCAGGCCTTCATTCTTCAAAGGTCTGATGTACACATATTTTACCCTGCTTTCAGGAGAGATAAAGCATAGAAATCTGACCTCATAGTCTAAAAGGGGTGCACCACAAATTGTCAAGTTCCATTAAGGCATATTTGGGGGCATATTCATAACATGTTGTGTCTAAGTGAAAGTCTGATGGTAATTAAAAAAATTTAAATCTTATTTTTGAATGGATTGTGAGACTACCATGTGAGTCTAAAAAGAAATAATAATAATGCTGTATATGCAGAAACTGATCACTGATTCAAGCACCAAATTGCTACTTCTCAGACCATCCCATAAGAACACTGAGATGCTCAAAGATGATATTTTTTAGCAAGTTAATCCTCTCAAGACCCTAAATGAATCTTGTTTCTTCAGTTCTATTCTCAAGAATACTACAAAGAGAGACTTCTATTTTCTCTGAACTGAAATTCAATTTTTATTATTTCTATTATTGCTGTATTCTCACTCTCATTCTCATCCACTATCTCTTTTGTACAATTTACTTATTTCAGCTCTACAGGAAACAGAACAACAATACTTGCAACAAGACAATGAAGAAGAGAGAAAAAAGATCCCAACACTTAATTTCAGGATGCAGAAAAATGTCTACCATGACATAACAGAGCAAATATTCCATTTTTTTAAAGAGCACTAAGATCCTCTTTTCTGCAGCAATTTTAAGAACAAGTTGAAGTACTGCTATTGTTGCAGGTGCTACCAACTTTTGATCTGTTTTAAGTGAGGATTTGTGGAGAGATGTTAGCTGACTAAAGTAAGGAGAGCAAAAATGTGAAAAACTGGAATCTGCCCCTTCCATGGAGCATCCCATAGGTACTGGAGTATAAGGTCACACTTGTATACTTTCTTCCTTAAAGTCCTTAAAGAAAGAAGCATGCAGCTCTTTTAAAACTTAATTTTCTGTTCTTATGTATGCAGCATTTGATGTTGTTCCTTTGTGCAAATGATATGATAATGTTTCTACCTTAGGGATACAAGCTTCTAATAGCTGAAGGGAAATACAGTCTCTCAAAGGAACTGATGCAAAATCAGTTCGGGTGTAAACAGATTCAACCAATTATTTTCAATGGAGCTGTATGAATTTTGAGCTAAATGAAACCTATGATTGACCCAATACTATAATCATCAAGCAAAATTCCCATTATTATAATCAAAGTTTGTAGGATGTAACTATAAAAAAAGATGACTCAGAAAGCTGCATATCCCATTTGTCTTTCAAAGGCAAATTGTGAGCATTTTTCCCTTTGATCACAAGGTCAAAAAGTATTTTTGCCACTTGACACAACATGAAAATACAAATAATGAGCCAAATCTGTAGCTGGTGAAAGTAAGTACAAATTCAATTACACCATATCTGAGTTTAGCCTCCTCATCTTTTGACTGGAATTATTAGTGATGACAAAATAAATTATCCCCCCCACCCCCCAACATTAATGTGCAAAGAAAGCAAATATAAAACAAAATAACCAGTCCTCTTAGCTACAGTCTCAGGGTTTGTACATATCACACTTCACCCAGGTTATTTAACTCCTGAGTGCACCAATATACAAGATCTTTTTGCCTATGGAAGCAGTTGCATTCTTCTGGTCTAATACACTGCGCCGTCTTTTCAAGTTAAGAACCTTTCTGTAGTAGTGTCGTTAATACTCATGATTTTATTCCAGCTCTCATGGTTTTCCTTATCTTTTTTTTTTTAGAAGCTCCAGCTTCCAAAGATGAGATGCTATGTAGAAATCACTTTTTTCCCTTTCAAACTAAAATTCTTGCCCTCTGGGTAATAATAAAGCGTGTAAAAATAGGACCTCAGTGAACTTCAAAATAAATAAGAAGAGATAAAATATTTAAAAAATCTATTTTAAAATACTTTTATTTTTAAAAACCAATTTCATTTCTTATTAAGACCACACTTGAGATTTTTTGAAGACTTGAAATTGGTGGACTTCTATCTCCCCACAGCTGCCAGGTTGAAATTCTTTCCTTACCCATGACTGGCAGATACTGAGAGAGCAGAAAATGAGTATGCAGCCTCCCAGTTGGCTTTCTGTGAATTATTTATAGATGACAGAAACATTAGAGAAGTCCAGACAGCTGGACTGTGTGTAAGACTTTCAGTGAATGATTTCATTTAGAATGTTGTTTCAGGGTGATAATGTAATTAATGTAGTTGGGAGATGAGAAATCTCACACACTGCATCTGGAAGTTTCTCCTCAGGAAATCCTTGTAGCTCGCTGTTTCTGTCAAGCAGGGTAATGTGCCTATAAAACGCTTTTGACAGAAAACATATTACTGCATCAGCACAACCAGAAAACGACAAAACAGACACAATGTGAATAGCGAATGTCAGTGTCTTTCCACCAAGCAAACACACTCATGTAAGTAAAAGAAACCTAAATCAGCTGGAATCTTGTAAAGAGAATGGAAGAAACAACCTTAGCTGAGATGTTCCACTGGTTCTTTTACTAGGTAAACAAAACACTTAGAAAAATGAGGAATATCATTATTAGCACAGTAAGCACCTTTTTTTTTGCACAGAAAATGACAGATAGCCGCTGCAGCAGGTAGCAGGTTTGGGTTTTAATTTTTGTTTTTTAATTTTTTTCTGTTGTTTTGCCATTGTAACTGTGAGGAAGCAAATAAATCTGAAGGCATATCTGTATACACATTTTAAGGTCATTAAAATGGCAAATTTGCAAATCTGGGTGTTCAAAAGGCTCCAGAGAAAATAATCTGTACTTAACTCTTATTTTGGCTATTGACTTTCCTGCCTTTCAAATCGCATTTTCAAGCTTTTACTATTAGCCATGAATCCAGAAATTTAACATGACTGTAAGGAAACATTGAAAGTTTGAAAGAAAAGTCAAAATTAGAATACTGTGCTCAAGGGTCAGTGGCTGTCTTGCTTCAAAACAAAAAACCCAACCCCTCATCAAGTTCTAGGCTCTTCTAAAGCTAAACAAATGCTCTATGCATACAGTTTTTTTTAAACTATGAAGATGATATAAAAGAAAAAGAGCAATATAATAGTCCCACAGATGTGTTTTTGATGAAGGTGGAATTTGAGCATATCATTAACTTGAATTACACACAGAAAGAAAAAGAATCTTTATATGGAGAGGAAAAAGCCAAAATCGATCAGATGGAAATCTGCTTCATAAATATGCAGGTTTTTTATTAATTACTACTTTTTGTATTCTTGATATGTTTTATGCTTCAACTTCTGCAACCAGAGAAGAAGAAATATTTAATTTCTCTACTTACCCAGATCTCTAAAAGAGCAAAAAGTTAAAGTGGTAGTCTAAATGAAAGGACACATTTTATGAGTAACAGCCTCACATTTCAGACTGAAATGTTTACTAAAAAATGTAGTCTTTTTAGTAATAATAGTTATTTTATTTAATAATAATTGGTTTATGTATTATGATTTCAGACTGCATTCATCTTTCTTAGACATATTCAGAGCTCTCTTGGAATAATCCTAATTTGTTATTACCAAAAGATGGCAGCACTCCATGCAACATACACTGCCTTCCACTCTTATTTATATTCACTGATTTCTTTGCAAATTCCATTTTATTGTGCTGTAGTTTAAGTCATCCTAGGCAGAGAACTGTTTAGAAAGCTTTCAAAAGAGAACACATGCTTATTAATTTGGGAAGGTTAATGTCATTTTGGAAAGATTAAAAATCAGTTCCTTTATTTTCCTCAGTATAGTTCCAGACTAGTCAGCCATCAGTATTACATAAAGGGCTCTGAGAAGCTCCAAGCTGAAGTCTGTTTTAGGAAAACCTATTCTCATTTTCTGGGGACTTAAGCACCAGGCAGTTTGCCTCATCTAGGTCTCCCAACTCTTTTCAGAATATTTTTTTCCTTCTTTTTTCCTTCTTTTTGCTCTGCCTCTCCTCCTTGTCCTGTCTCATTCTTTACTGTCCCATGGTCTCCCATTGGGCAGATCTCAGCATTTGTGCCCAGTATGAGCTCTGTGGTGCAAGCATCTCCTTTATTGGATATCGCTGCTCATCCCGTGGCTCTGTGTTATCTGATGTCTGCACACTGCTGTACCCACACCTGTCCCAGACCATGCTCCACTGTGAGACCCAACAAAAAACAAAGCTCCTCTTTCCCAGTGCTACCAGAGGTCAGTGGGGGTGGATGGTTGGTGGCTGTGTGGCCTTGACCATGTGATACAAAAACAGGAATGAAGAGGCTGTCACCTTCAGAGCACACTCCTTGCTCTTTGGAATGAAATCAAGGAGGCATGTACAATGGTCACTAAGAAAATTTGATTTATGGTTTGATTTTAAAGATGAAACTAAGAGCTGAAATGATTTACTGAACAAGTCAAGGGGTAAAAAAGAATCTAGAAAAAGAAACCAAGATGTTACTGTACAAAAGGAGCAAAAAGAAAATGAATTTCTAATAAATGCACAGCACAAATTCTGCAGAGTCAACCTAGAAAGTGCCAAAGACTTAAAGAGTAATGTGATCCTAAATGAAAGGATAAAACAATGAAATATGTCCTTATATGAAGCCTTTGACAGAATGGAACCATTAGGCAGATGGACATGAGAGCCCACATGCAAAATATACAAAAAAAGTTAATAATAAATGGTTATGATCTTCGTTATGCCCCCACAGATATGTCCAAATAAACAAGAATTCTCCCAAATGGTATGGGCTGCAAAGCTGTAAAATGAACATGTAAAAGCAACTGAGAAGCCAAATCATGGTGCAGAGTCAGGCCATCCAAGACAATCCCAGAGGCAAGACAAGGAGAGGCCACTCCAATGCATAGTTCATTGTACATATGGATAACTGCATGGAGTAATAAAACATGTATGGAAACTGATCTTAAGTGCAGAGAGTATGAACAGCTGAGTTTTCAGCTCCATAGCATATGAAAGAGAATCACACAAAATAATGTTAATGTGAGAGACTCCAGAATGTGTAAGGTGTCATTATTTGCTTTGTTTTTTTTTTCCTGCTTCTTGTTTTGTCATCTACATTTTCCATTGAGTCTGATTAGACTCAAGACTAATTTTATTGTTTTCTGATACTTATGCTTATTATCAATATTTGTGGATATTGTTGATTTTCAGAACTGTTACCACACTCATTAAGTGAAGGTTCTCCTCCACTCTGTCATAAAGTTCTGACTTTTAACAGAAGCTTTGCTGAAAAAATGGGATTTACATGCCTTTCCATGCTGAAGTTGGTTTCATTTAATGAGTTAACAAGGTTTGTGACCTTAAACGTTGTTGCACGGCTGACCTGAAATCCCAGGCTTTGATAAAGGGGAAGTAGAAAGAGGGCTAATCATGGATGTTCTGTGACCTTAGTGCATGTTAATGGAATATATTTCAAGTAGTTCCTTTGCTACTTGGAAATTGTGTTTCATTACATGTTTTCTAGTGATAAAGAGTCTCATGGGAAAACAATAAAACCACCTAAGAGTATTTTTCCTTTTTATATAGAAATAAATATTAGCAACTATTCAATATCAATTGACATCTTCCTTTTCCATACAATTAAAAAACAAAATAAATTAGCAACAAAATAGAGTAGAAGAAAAATCAAAATGGTGAAATTTTAATTATGTTTGCTAAGAATATTCTGAAAGTAGAAAGTAGATATTCACATCATGAAAAACAATAATGATCAAAAAATCCAAAGCACATGAAATTTTTTTACTGGCCGGAGTCTACTTTGTGTCACAAGATGCTACAGGCAGTAGATTTGATAATAATATTTAAGAATAGGGCTTGTCCAATTCAGTATACTTTGTGAAGCTGTGATTCTGTGAAGCCAGGCTCTGGCTCTGTGGTGAGCTGGAGAGGAAAACTGGAGACACAAAAGGCAAAGATCAATGGAGATATGAACAATTTAGTGGAAACAGCAATGAGGAAGGAAAATGACCAGTAAAAGGAACAACATTAACAAAAAAATGCACAAGTGCTCCCAAATGCACCTGACAATACCCAACTGCTGCCACACTACCCTGACCTGGAAGGGAAGGGAACCCTTACCCTGCTCCTGGAAAATGATGTGGTAAAGAATTCCTATTCCTAGCCACACCCTGGCTACTGCTACAACTGATCCTGTCCTGGCTGGAACCTGGACATCAAGGTAATGCAATCATAGTATGTAGAAGAACAAGACAGCTCCAGAGATAGATATTTACATGTGTCCTGACTGAAAACCCCAGTGAAGTGCTTTACTTGCCTAACCCAGACTAAACAGGATTATCAAAGCACTGGAATGGAACTATAGGACTGAAAACTTAGCTGTACTTTTGAGACATTTGCATCTGAGAAATTATGCTGATCACATAATCCTGTGAGAAAATGGTCTTAATAGTCATTATTGTCTAGGAATTGCACTACCTTGTGTAACTGTGGTTACACTACGAAATGTCGAGAATTAATCTGAGGAACAAAACAATGGAGTATTCTTTAGTAGCAAATCAAATTATTACTATCGTTAAGTATGAAGTCCTGTGAAATCCAGCTCTGGAAATTTTTGTGTGCTGGTGTCCAACACTTTTCTATGTAATACAAATATATATCTATGATATATTTCTATGAAATCCATGGAATAAGAAATAGTTTTATTGTATTTCTTTACCATAAGAGTACAACAGGTGACCTCCTGAAGGGAATATCAGTGAACCAAATGAAGCAGCAGAATGTTCCAGTCATGCTCCATGTAATAGTGGCCATTAGCCTGGGGAGCAATTATCTCTTTTAATCCTTAACATTTAAATTTGCAGAAAATATCTGGCATTTAAGAATATCAGCATGTGAAAAGAAAGCAGAGAGCAGACTATGATGGGAAAAATGGAAAAGTCCATTCCATTTACACAGCATCACTTTACTATTATATTGAATAAAGTGCATTTTAATTTTTAATCAACTTTGACTCTGCTCACTATTGTAACTCAGCACGAGATAAATGAAACAATTATTGTATTGCAAAGTGACCCTCTCTTGAAAAGACAATTGGGCTATAAATCCTGAGTACATGCTATGTAAACCTACTTTTGTGCCTGAACTCAGCCCTTTCCATACTCTCTGTCTGTAATATACCTTTCACCAATTTACCCACAGTAGTAGCTGTGGTAGTAGTAATCAGAAAAGACAATTCCTTGTGAAGATGTTCAGATAGGAGATATTAAAAAGAGAGCTTAGCAATAATTCATTAACATAGGGATTTTGAGTACCTTTACATAATGTCTGCAAGTTTGTCTGCCTCCTGCAACACTTTATTCTGGATTTTTTTAGCTAATATTAGAAAGTACACTTGCACACCATTCTGTGTACACTGATTTTCCCCTAACTGCACTCATGTGTTTCAAATGTAGATGCTAGCAGTGCAAAGCTCACTGAAAAAAAAAATAAAAAAATCAAACTTTCTATTAATATGATCTCTTTTCTACCTGCCTTCTGAATAGAAAAGCTTAAAAAAATGGAAAGCACTTTGTTGTAGTTTGGAGTGAATGAAGATAGATACTTCAGGTTTTAAAGTTTAATAACATCATTGGAAATGTTACTGAGCTTTCATCTGCAAGCTTTTCTAAATTGCCCTTGCTGAAACTGGGGATTAATAGGTCATTATTGACCCTTTGTTTTGCTGCATATATAACTGTAAGGTTTTTTAATGTAAAATAAATATTCCCAGAAACTTTAATTTCTGGGAATATTTATTTTACATAAAAAACCTTACAATTTTACATTTATTTTACATTTACATTGTTTTTCATTGATTTTCTTTTTATGTAAGCAGTACTTGAATTGTAAAGATAGTCTCATGAATAAGTGGTTGGTGTATGGTCTGGGGGACTGATATTTAGAGTCAAACTACAGCTTTCTGTGAAAATCTGAGCAAGTCCATTGAACTGTTTGGAATTCTTTTTCCTGTTTGTACCTTTTGGACAGTAATTACAAGTTTTTTCTGTGTTGGTAGAATACAGCCAAAACCCAAGTTTAAAAAAATTAATAAGTATAGGCAAAAGTAAGGGCAAAAATCCACATTTTTTTTTTTTTCTCTCCTTAGCAGTTATTCTCTGTTTTTTGAATCTTTCAATTTTGAAGTTCTTCTCTGTAGCCTAAAGACATGGAAAACTAATTTTAGTTTTTTTCTTTTTCAAAAAACCAAAAATCTTGAACCCTCTCATAGCTTCAGACACCAGGACTGTAAAAAAACACTAACTGTGATTATATTTTATAATGAAATTTTATTGTTGATGTCAGTGTTACCTGTTCATAATTTCTCACACATAGTCTGACCGTATCATCCTCAGCACCTGTGACAACAGCTATCTCAGAAAAAATCTCTTGAAAGTACTCTGCATCAAACTGGCTTTGGCCATAGAGCCGCTGAGCAAGTCCTGCATTTTGTAATTTCTTCCTTTTAATTTAGTCGGCAGAGGCAGAATTTTTTTTTTGACAAAGAAAAATCCCTTCAAACCACCAAAATTCTCCTCATTTTTATAAACAAACTCCTCTCATGGATAACAATGGTCTAGTAGAACAAAGCAACATTTCCACCCAACTTCATAAAAGCCCCACCAAGTACCTTGACTTTATTTCTGAGGTGGTTAACCTTGCAACAGCAATATTTGCCTATCAAAAGGTGTGTTTAATGTAAATCTCTAATAGATTATGCAGGCTTTTCTGTTCCCTGCAGCTCTTGGAATGCAGAAACACTTTTATTTCTTTGTCTGAGAAATTCTGGTACCACAATCCACTGCCAGCATTCTCTAAATTTGTTGCCCATAATAATACAATAATTTCAAGATGGCACTGTTAGTTTCTAAAAGCTTTAAAAAACTATTCAAATGAGGTGCATTAGAGGCTTCCCTCCTCTATAATTACACTCATCTTCATAGGAATTTTGGTGCTACCTCTTAAGTTAGAGCAGTAAGAGCATACCTCAGGTGTTGCAAGCCTGCAATTGAAAGCATATTTTGTTCTGGCATTTTTCAGTCCCTGCTTGTCCTTCTTTTGCACAGCATCTGTCAATTTGTCACTTGGAGGGTGTTAAGAAACTGCTATTTTAGTTGAGCTGTTCTTTTATAAACAGCCTCTTAAAATCCCAAGTGTCCTCTTTTCTTTCATGAGATATGATTGATATTGTTTTTACTATATACACATAACTTACTGACTGCATTAAGGATTTTTTTCCCCCTGATTCTCCTTTACATGAATATAGTGAAATGACAAGATTTTTTTTCCAGATCAAATATGTGCAGCAATGCAGTACAACTCTTCATATTGAGTATCCTCAGACAGCTTCAGTATTGTGAGGCCAGAGATAAATAATCAGAAGGAGAAAGAAAATACATAGTGATGAAAACAGTGTTATATCATATACAGTAAGCTGGAGAATTCCTATTTAAAGAGAGCTTCTTCCCCAACTGCCATCAAATCAGGTGCAGTCTGTAAGAAATACCAGCAGAAATGCTACACCAGAGGCAGCTCTAATCTAGTTTGTTTAAGCACAGAAAATGAATACATGGAAACTCAGCTTCCATGAAAGTTTTGTGATGCATAACTGGGATTCTGAGTACTGAGAAGGTTCAGTCTTGATCCCAGCATACCCACAGGCAAGATTATACCTATATATACCTACATCACTTACATTGACCTGCTCTAGAATCAAAACTTTGGCTCAATAGCTAAGCCAGAGATGCTGGAAGGAAAAGTAAATATACCAGGCCATGGAGTTGCTTGATAGATACAAGGAACAGGCCAATGCTAGCTGGCAAAGAAAGTGGAAAATGAACCTAAACCAAACTGAATTTGAAACTGTGGTCTGATGAGGTAGTGGCAGAAAGGGCAATATTTCATATTTCACCCAAAGTCTACAACGTGTGTACATAGCATTGTGGATCTCAGCAGAAACTGTGCAGCTGATCAGTGGACACAAAGCTTTATGGCCTGAAGAAAGAGTTTTACAGGCAATTCTTTTTCTCTTGCTAATATCTCTTTAGACATAATTGTGTCCATCTCAGCTGCTTGAGGATTCATGTAGCATACTCTGATCTTAGTCCATTCCTCTATTTAGGGAAGTTGATCATAATAACCAAAAGAAAGAATTATGCCTTTGTTGGAATGCATCATTACTTCCCATTCCATTATGAAAGAAGAAAAACTGTATCCCCTCTGCAGGAAGAAACTGGGATTCATTGTGGTTTTAAAAAACTTTAAAATAATTAGTAGATAATATTTTTGTCTAATGTGAATTTGCACTTGAGAGTATGGAAACATTTTATTTATTGCTGAAACCCTAGCCTAAAAAATATTATGGACATACTATGTATACATGACATAGGTATTATATGTTCCTTATCAATATTTATCTAGAAAGGTTTGATGTCTGTACAGCCAATAACTGAAGTTCGTTTTAATTATTAGCAGCCACATGAGCATGTAAATCTTTAATCCAGAATCTCTGAAATTGCATTAATCTGAAAGGCTCAAATATCCTTCATTCTAACCTCACAAATGTCAACCTTCAAAATTATTAATGTCTGGGATATGAGGCAATTTAAACCCCAGTTGAACCCAACACTAGATGCAAAAGAAAAACAGCAATATCTATTATGCTATGCTGCATCCATTGTTAATGATTCATTTTGCTAAATGATGAGCACACTTACTGCATGTATTGTCCTGAAGATGGAAAATCTTCCACGATGTAAAGGCCTACCAAATTAATTTAATCAGCATGTATAAAATGAATGAAATGGACCAAACTCCTTCCTTCACTTGGCAGAAGCTGCTGAGTTGTGCCCCTGTAGAGAGAAGCAACCTCTTTTGTGTGTTGTTAGTGCTCATGCTTCTGCCCTCTCAAAAGTGAAGATTTAGTCACTAAAGCTGCATTTTAAGTTAAACCCACTGAAAAAAACAAGAACTGAAACTTACACTGTATTGTCTCTTATTGTCATATCAAAATAGATGTAAGTAGAACTACGGAAAAACTTGAGAGGTAAAGGAGGAATAAAAGTATTTTTATGAGACTGGAAGATTAGGGATACAAATTCTCTACCTTGCATGCAGTGGTACAAAGAATAAATATGCTGTGCCCATTCAGAACTCAAGATATCTGACCCTGGTGAACTAAAGTGTTGAAAGAAAACACTCATGTCATTCTATCAGACCAAGGTTGCACCTTGCTTCTACTGCCATTGAGGAAGCACAGTTGCTTAATCTTTTTCTGTAGGCAAGTATTAATTGCAAGACTAACGCAAAGACTGACACAAAAATATTGGTAAGAAAAATCTTAGTATTTTAAAAAACATGCCCAAGCAGATTGCTGAATACAAAGGTTCTGCTGGACTTACTAAATTGGAGGCTATTTGATACAACCTTTAAGGAAACCACCCTTGTCAAGATTGTTTGGAAACTTTATGAGGCAAGGTATGAGAGGAAAACTGTCTCTTTAGAATGACAAGTGGCTGCAGTACCAGACAATGTTGGAAAGAAATTAAGTGGAGCAGAATAAACATGAAAATGTGAAGAAAAAACATGTAAGAATATAGTTCTGAGAGGAAAGGTGAAAGGGAGAAATATAAGTGAAAGTATTGAGAAGAGGGAATTTTCATCATCGTGGGAGAAAAAAGGTTTAAAAAGTGCTGATGAGTCACTCTTCAGACTCACCAGTGCAGTAGAATTTGGGGGTTCAATATGACTTGGTGGTGTATCAGTATACTGGGGCTGTGGCAAAGTGAAAGTGGCTCTGCACAGCTGCACTGAGGTACATTACAACTAATCTGTGTCTTTATGCTTTCAAGTATATCAGAAGAAATTTTATTGAATAAACAGCTCTGAACCTCTTGCACCTTTACTTTGTGCTGTGATTAGTTCAACGCTTATTGCAAACCTATCTGATCTCAATTTTTGTTTACTCTTGTATTTTGTCATTATGACACTTGTAATTATAGGCTCTTGAATTCTTTCCCTTGTTGTTTGCTCTTCTGCTAAACACAATATTAGCCCTTCAGAAATGCATTTATATCTACTAGCTAGCTATGAACCACTTATTAGCCATGTCACAAATAAGAAGTATCTAATTAGTCCATTCATTAATTGTTCAAATTGCTGAAACTTTATTTAGACTACCGTTGCGCAGTCTATGGTCAGTGATACCACCTGAGAGCATTTGTATTTCGTGTGAAAAAAACCCAGTCTTGCCCAAGTGGTGCAGAAATCTTACACTGGAAGAATCATTAGACAGGATTACAACTTTGCACTCCCACAGCTTCCACCTCACTTCCACCATCTGCTAAATGCTGCCAGCCGCAGCTGAGTCTGGCACAAGCAGCTGCAGGGTGACAGAGGCTGTGGTGCCATGCAGAGTATGTTCAAAGCAATCAGAAAACAGAGTCTGGGGCCAAAGCCCCAAGATGTTATAGCTGTCACCGGTGATGCAAAGCACAGGACATTTCCATGCTGGGAAAAATGGTGGAAAAGCATGCCTTTTCCAGAATCTTGGTATTTTAAAGTAATACAGATAGTTGAGATTTTACAATCTGCCTCATATTTTTGCTGAAAAACCCTCAACTTCAAAGATAAAAATTTGTTTACTTCTAGTGTGAAATAGAGGACTCAACAAGATCTTAATTTTGGCCAGTAGTATTTCTACCAGAACAAACATGTAATTACCTTGATGATTTCCTTCCTTTTCCTTTCAGAGTAAAGGAGCAAATGACTTTCACATTTGACAGATAACTTGACTTAAAATATTCAACATCATCAGGTATACAAATGGTTACTAGATTGCCATATGAAGCTAAAATGTGATAATGTAAATTGAGGTAAGTCATAAAAATAAACAGGCTACAGATGTAATGGCCATGGAGAGCCTTTGTGAGCTCTCTAGAATTTATATAGTTGTTTAGCACTGATAGCCCTGTTTCCCTTTAACTTTTCCAGGTATATATTTTATAATAGACACAAAAGATGGTTTACCTGTCTTAAATTATCTGTGTATTTATGCTGCATTTAGTGGCATTAGGTTTGCAGCCTATTTCTTTGTTGTTCAGACTGGTCTTTTCTCACTTTCTATGGATCTCATGTTAGCTGTTCAATTACAGATTTCAGGGAATGGTGGTTTATCTTTGAATGTGACTCAGCAATTCATGAATACATAACCTTGTCAGAACAGCTGGAGCATGTCTCCTACCTGCTCTGTGGGATGTGCCAAAGACTTTTTTTCACAAAGTGAGACTTTGTTAAAGTGTTACTCCAATGCAATAAAAGTCACCATGCAGAACTGACCTTGGAGGTGGCGTTTTAAAGAAATTTTTAGGTCTTTAAATGATACATCTAGTTCTGAATGCCTTTAGAAAAGACTGGTAATCTGAAAGTAATTAGAACTCTGTCTTGAACTTAGTTATTTTAAATTTAGAAACCTGTTTAATAGAAAATTGAGGAACAGCTGGATTGAGAACATTTCAAAAGGAAATATTCTAATTTTTCAGGAGTTATTTTGGTATTGTTCAACAGCATTTTCCCTTTCATCAGTGAATTTGCAGTGGAGTTGGCACAAGTTGTTGCTTGTACTTACCCAGCAGCTGAATCCCAAACTGCCAAACTTGGATGGCTTCACTGCCACTCATACCTGAGCTTGCTGCAATTAAGAGCAAATTTTTCATTTGTACTAGAGAGTTTTAATGGTGTCACTGTCAACTATCAGGCAGATCTGTTAATAAGGCATTCCCGGCATTTCTTGTAACCTACCATAGGCATCAAAAATGAACTTGTTCTGAATTGTGACTCCTTCAGTCATACTCTGATAGCTCCACAGACACATCTCTGAGTGTAGGTGAGAGCAGGATCAAGAATTTTCCAGCAAAAAGTCTGTCCTGCTGAAAACTTGTCTTTGCCTATTTTTGCAGCTTTTCTTCTCCCACCTTCAAGAACATTCCTTCTCATGAGTGGTTTGGCACTATCAAAAAGGAATGCCACAGAAGGCAGCATATGCCAGATTCCACTCTGGCCAAGACAACTTACACACGTGCCGTGGTCATCTTGCTGTTAAAAGAGACAAAAGTGACTTCTGCCTTCCATTGTCATCAGCATCACCAACACCAGTTTTAATATAATAATCACTGCAGAAGGTCAGGTACAAATCTAAGCTTTTTCCTAAGGCAGTAAAGCAAATTGCACTGTTGTCTCCTGCAAAACCTGGGAATACAGAATATCCAGTCTTAGCAAGGTGTCCCTCCCCTTTTGTAGATTTCCAGTCTGCATATAAGCCAAGAGCACTTTCTCTGGTGGGAGAGGGCATGGTAAGCATAGCAACGATTAACTGAAAAAATATAAATATATTTGGAAAGTTATACTAATTCTCAAAACCCAAAAATGAATGAAAAATAAATCAGTTCATGCAGGATACTTATTAAACCTAGCATTTTTTAGGCCAAATTGTATATGATATGTAAAGGTTTTATTTGCAATGCTATTAGTATTTTCAGCAGCTCCTGCTAACATTCTAATTAAGGGTAGACGTGTCTAAGTAAATTGGTTTAGGTGAAATAGCAGTTTACAATACATACATGAGAGAAAAAAATACAACTTCTAGACACTCCAGGAAACTTTTTCCATACATATTTTACATTGGAAAACCTAAAAGTGTTTTAAGGTTTGCATTCCTAGATTTTACCAGATTTCTTTCTATGTAATTTTCCTCTGCAAAATTTTATGAGTTTTTTCTTTTTCTGATTGTGAATCTATGACTGCAAATAGGAGTAACAAAGTAGAAAGTTGAGCTTTAGATCAAATCTTAACTGAAAGCAATTGAGTAGTCTATAAAAATGTCCATCAGGCTTGGGCAGAAGTAATGCAGTAAAATAAAAATTGTCATTTTGTTGCTAAGAGTGAATATACAAAGATTTAGTTGGGAATCATTTCACTGAGCAAAGGTTAAAAATACTGTGAATTTTGGCAGGTATAGATATCATATCTATGGATCTCATTTGTTTCTGTTTGGGATCTTTAGCAAAGATATGTCATATTATTAACTACTTTAAAAAATCTTTCAGAATGAAAAAGCAATTCAGGTAGTTTTTATTTATATGCTCCTTTTTTATTAGAACAAACGCTTAAATTCAACACCAGAGTACATCAAGTAATGCCTCTGATGCCATTAAAACACATATTTTAATTTAATTGCAAGGTAGACTAAGAGTAGTAGAGGGCATGCATTAGTAGAAGTAGCTAGTGGAAGCAGCCCAAATAATAGAACACCTAAGGGTAATTGCAAGAGAAATGAATCCATGTAAGAAGTAAAATACTGAAAGCATTCCCTGGTGTGAAAGTCCTCTTTAGCTGTAATGGTGCTAGCAAGTGCTCCTGTAGTACTTATTCTGTATATTTTCTACCATCAGATAAATGGAAATGTCTTTTTGTTCATTGACAGTATTGTCCCTTCTGACTGAAACATTTTATTTGAGTCTGAAATTTTAACCCTACTGACATGAAATCATAGTTTTCTGTCATCATGTCAGTGACCCACATTAATGTTACAGAAGCGTTGTAGAGCAGCAGCACCTGAGATCTAGTTTTTGTAAAATAAACCTTTGTGGAAATTGGGCCAACAGCATAAATTTAGCACAGACCTTACTGCTAATGCTTTATCAGAAAAATGCTTATCTTGAAAGCGTACTGCATGCCTCAGACAGTCCATGAAATACCTGGAAGGATTAATTTTTTTGGTAAAGCACTTCTAGTCTAACAGACTGATGTGAAAGAATGCTCTGGGGACATTTATTTATGTTAAAAAATAATTATTTTTAACATTTTGAATTCTGCTCTTTGTAGAGTTATATTATATTTAGTAATGAAGAAAATTACCCAGTACTTGGCAAATTATGAAGATGATTTTACTTCCTCTGGTCACATGAAGTAGATCTTATACAAAAAAACATTTCAACAAATACCAGAGTTGTTATTCAACTGTAGTTATTATTCAGATGAGCTGGATACTTGAACGTAGGCAAGATTGGAACATTCAGAACAGCTGGAGCATGTATAAAAATAAAGGCCTAATTTTAAAATTTTCTTCAAGCACAGATTCTTAAGGTTCAAATTCCTAATTTCTGCTCCCTCTTCCCTTGCATCTTGTAGCAAACAGTACTCTACTTTCTTCACACTAAAGTGCATGTTCAATTTAGCAATGTAGCAATTAACAACTACAATAACAGTTTGAAAATCCCAAATGAAGGGAGTTATTATTAGCTCCTGATTTACCTGTGTACGAGTAGAAATCGGATCCCTTACAGAAAAATGTGCTTTGTATTTGGCCTCCTCCTTTGCTCTTCATCAAAAAACTTCTCTACTGCTAAAAAAATTAGCTTGTTGTAGTAGCATTTGCAATTCCGGTGAATTCTTGCAGAAACATTGCTTTTCTACAGTGACTAGTGTATCTGTTTAATATATTGGTCATACAGAAATTCTGACAAGTTTAGAATGAAAATTATGGGACACTAATTTCCTGGTTTTATAATTTTTGTTTACTTTCTTATTCCAAGTGAAATGTTTCCTCATTGCACATATGGAATTTACAGAATAAAAATTGTGGAATGTCTTCCATGGGTAGAGACATAAAAGATTAAAGATCATCAAGTGCCAACCCTGCGGTCATTAGCTTTCCTCTAGACCAGGGAATGTTTCCAGGGGTGATACATCCACAACTTCTCTGGCAACCTGTTCCAGCATCTGATCACCTCCACAGTAAAGAATTTCCTCCTAATATCTAATCTAATTCTACCCTCTTTCAGTTTAAAGCCATTCCCCTTTGCTCTATCACTACAAGCCCTTGTAAATAGCCCCTCTGTAGTTTTCTTGTAGGCCCTTTAGGTAGGAGAATAAATCTACTGGTAAATGGAAATGTATTCACATTCACAGCAACAGAGGAGTGGCAAAGTGTTAATACTGTTATATATTTTCTGTTTTAAATTCTGAACTTTGTTAGCCTGTGTCCTGAGCTGAAATTACCACAAAGTCCTACTGAATTCTTTCCATTTTACCTATTACAGCTGCTTGAAGAATCATCCCAGAAACTGGGATGGAAATTGGCCTGTGTCAATTGGACTTTGTTCACTCTTTGAAGGGCTGGAAAATTTTTGTATAAATTGTGAGAGAAAAACAATGAGAATCTTAGGGTGAAAGGGCTGTGAAAATCAGACTGCTTTTTTGGCTAGTTTAAATTTGTGGAACTCTACTGCTGTCCATGGTTACAATTCCCCAGACAAAATAAATGGAATAGTTCGTCTGCTTTGCCTAGCTGAACATCTGCTCCAAGATTTTGCTTTGTAAAAGTGACAGACTAATGGTGTTTTTCTTATTATCATTTGTGTTTTCTTGGTGTTTTATGAAACAACATGAGGCTGAAAGTAGCAACTCCTTTTAAAAGTCACACTGTACAGATTAGTACAATTTATATTTGAATTAAGTAAAAAACTAATAAATAAAAATTTTAAAAAATTATTAAAGTTAGTAAATAAATTCATAATCCAGGTATTTCTAACTGCTCTGTGTATGTAATTTTTCAAATTTGTTTCTCTAAACAGACGGGGTAAGGTAATCAAGAGTGAGTTAACAGCAGACCTTTGAGGGACTGGGCTGGCAAGCAAAAGGCTTGGAGTGAGGTGAACACAAAATCACCAAGACAGAACTCCAGGAGGCCACCTCCTGCACTCTCAAGTAAGCAAGGAGATGGCTGTTCCGGGGCAAGCAGCACCACCACCCCAACCCTGCCTGACGGCCCAGCGTGCTGGGGTGCCTCTCAGAGTGCTGCATGCTACTGCTACAGCATGGGGAGCGAGTCTGAGATCTGTGTGTGCGGGCAGCTGGAGGGCTACAGTCCTTTTGGATCACAGAAGCTTAGTGGGATGGCTCCAGCTTAGTCTTCTATGGCTGGAGGGTTGCAGTGGAGGGATCTACAGTTTTCAGGAGCAACAGGTCTTTATGTAAGAGAACAGCTGGGATGCATGGACTTCTGCCAACTGAAAACTTATGGTTAAGGATTAAATATGGGTGCAGTGTCTGCTAAAGCCACCTGATAAGGAAGAATAAGTGGCTAAGACAACTGGACCTATGGGTGACTTCAGCCACCCTGGTATGAGCTGAAGGAACAACACAGCAGGGCATAAACAATCAAGGACGCTTCTGGAGAGGGACCATGACAGCTTCCTGACCCAGGTGATAGAGAAGCCAATGAGTTGAGATGTTCTGCTGGATCTTATGCTCAGAAAGAAGGGCTCATTGGAATTGCAAATGTAGGAGGCAGCCTTGGCTGCAGTGACCATGAGATGTTGGAGTTTGGGATTCAGAGAAGAGGAAGTAGAGCAGAAAACAAATTCACAACCCTAGAGTTCAGAGAGCAGAGGCCAAATCCTTGGCCTCCTTAAGGGTCTGCTTGGGACAGTCCTGTGGCATAATGCTGTGGGGGAAGGAGGGGCCCAAGAAAGTTGGTTCATATTCAAAGCTAACCTGCAAGTCCTGTCAGGGTGATTGGGCACTGAAACAGGTTGCTCCGACAAAATGAATATCTCTATTGTTGAAGTGTCTCAGACATGTTTTTATGAAAATATTTTCCTTAGGACTTTTTTTCTCCTTGAGAAGCTGAGAGGCCTCAGGGACAAATTGCAAAAAAAGATTGTCTGCTGCTGTGGAATGCATCAGGTGCATCTGTGATTGGTCTCATGTGCTTGTTTGTAATTAATGGCCAATCAAGGCACAGCTGGCTCTCTCTCTGTCCGAGCCACAAACCTTTGTTATTCATTCTTTTCTATTCTTAGCTTAGCTAGCTTTCTGAGAAACCTTTTCTTCTATTCTTTTAGTATAGTTTTAATGTAATATATATAATAACATAATAAATCAAGCCTTCTGAAATATAGAGTCAAACCCTCGTCTCTTCCCTCATCCAAAAACCCCTGTGAACACTGTGACCTTCAAGATACTCAAAAGGAGTCTAGACACAGTCTGTGTGTCCTACTTAAGCAGTGGTATTAGATAAGATGACCTCCAGAGGTCCCTTCCAACCTGAGCCATTCTTTGATTCTACAATTCTGAGATTCTGTGGACTGATCAAAACAATTTATTGACCCAAATTTTGAAATATACCCAAGATAGCATACAGGATAATAAATTTAATAAGACAAATATCAATCTTACTTGAACTGCCCACATTATTCCCTTCCAAACTACCCTTTAATCCTGTACTTGATATTTGGGTGGTTTTAAGCTGAGAATGAGTAGCTCTTTCTAAAAGACAAAAATATATTCATAATCTGTAGCATCTAGACAAAGTGATCTATTCTGTTTTTAATACAAGTTATCCTCCAAATGAAATTGAAGCACGGAGATAATCAGAAGGTAGAACTACAGCTGTGTTTGGTATATGGCTAATCAAAGAAAGAAACTGTTTGCTTTGATTCTTATCCTGCTGTCCTGTAAAGAATTAATGCAAGCAGCTGACACTCTGAGCATTTACTTTGTAAATGCGGGAATCAAGAAAAAAGACAAAAATCATAGCACAATTACAACTGTCCCTGAAAAATGGAGCAACCTAAACAGCAATGTGTTTCTTCAGGTTTAAAGATTTAAAAACAACCAAAAAAATTTTACATCTTAGCAGACTTATTAATGCTCTTTATCATTTGTTCATGACTAAGATTTCTCATATGTAAAAATTCACCTTTAAATTACGTAAAACTTCCCTTCGCAGTGAAAATAATCCCAGAAACCTGACAGTAGTAGCAACAAATACTTCTGCAAGGTGGACATATGAATAGATACTGATAAAGTCAATCTGAACTCTTCTCTCAATCCTTCCTTAGGCATTATATTTTTATTATTCAAAATGGAACTGTGCAGTCTCCTAGGCAAAAGGGTCTATTATTCTGTGCTTGTGTTTATGTTTGTGTATGGATGTAAATAATTAAATAAACCACAGAGGAAACCAGGGCTCACCATTCCAAAGACTAAATGTTCCAAAACTCCTTGGCAGTCAGCAGACCAGATGTGTGTGCTTTTAAATTTTTTTTTGGTTGATTTTTTAAAGAAATGAGTTCTTTAAAAACAAACATTTTAACTGTCTGGAGAATATGATCCGATTTCCAAGGTGTGGCAGAGAAATGCATAGATGTTTGTAAAACCTATTTTTAGGCACTCAGATGCTGTTGTAAATTGTATATGTACCAGTGAAAGGTATAGAACTGTACATCCAGAAGGAAAGTAAGGCCCTAGTTGCAGACAGACTAGCAAGGTTTTGAGTTGAAGTAGCTCCATATTGTTATGCTCTCTGTTCTATAAACTGTATTTGTTTTGCATTTTTTTCATCAGATACACGCCTGATTTTTTTCTACTAGGGCAATAGATGATCAAAACAGTACATACCATGAAAGAAGATAATATCTAATAAATTACTCCAAGTAAAAGCTGTAATAGGGAGATTCTTGCAGCCTGAACTCCCACCACAATATACCTGTCAGGCTCCTGAGGGCACTATTAGGCTACATTAGCCCTGATCAGTACATATTATTGCCATCAAAATTTACGGATTTTTCAGTGACTACAAATAAAGTTCTGACTCCTTCACTGTTTCATACCTATATTGGAGAGCCAGAGACCATCTGGCAGATCAAGAGAAGAAACTGGGGTGTGACAGGGGCTGCAGGCTTGGGCTCTGTCTTGTCTGAGATTGAAGAGAATTTAAGAGCAGGGTCTAAAGATGTTACTAAGTGCTCCTTGTTCCTAGCCCAGACTGTGCCCATGGCTGGGCTCCTGCATTCATCATCAGTGCAGGTTCCTGATGTACCTGGCACGCAGGTGTTGCTGTCCCACAGCCCCAGATCCTCAGTCTCTGCACTGGGGTGGTCAGGTCCCCACACCAGGATGGTGGCTCCATCTCCACTGCTGCTCCCCTGGCAGCCAGGGCAGCTCAGGGCCTCCCCTCCTCTGCCCCAGCCCCCCACCATGGCCTGCCAGGGTTCCAGAGCTGTGGGAGGACAGTCTCCATTCTCGGGGGGCTTGGAAGCAGCTGATGATCCCCTCCCGGAGAGGAGCTGCAGATCCACAGGTGACAAGTGTGAGGTGTCACCTCGGCTGAGCTGGTGCTGTGTGTCAGCCATAAGGACACATCACCCAGGCCTCCGGATCAAGGGTGGGATAAAAGCATGGATATTAGAGTATGGATATTAGAAACAGCAGCCTGCAGAAGGTCTGTGGAGTGGGATGGGCTTCAGGAGACAGTGGCACACACTGTGTTAGAACTGGATATTTAAATACTCTTGCATGCTGAGCTGCCCTGGATGAATGGTCAATTGCTCTTTCCTTCATTTATGGGCAGAAAAAGTCATGACCAATGTAACTGGATTTAATTATTTTTTTTCTTCTAGAAAACCTAATAAACCTTCTGCAGTAGGTTAAGTGTAGCTCCTGAGAGCAGTTCCCCTGGCTGGCTCCTCTAAAACCTAAAATTTTCTCTTTCAGCAATGTGGTCAGTCGCCCATCAAGCTGTGAAGCCTCTAAGACCCTTAACACACAATAAACAGAGAAAAGTCCCCCTTTAAGATCAGTTTTCATGCTTTTTGCAACAATGCAGAGAAGTGTTAAACATTGCAGATGTCTCTGAACTATTTGTCAGGGATGGAATTGTGACTTTGCATTGCCTCCACCTCCATTAATATGTTTTTAAGAGAAGCAGAGCTTGAGAGCTATGTGAAACATTTTTTTCCTTCTCCATAAAATGTCTTAGCTCACATTTAATTTTATCCATGATTATTTACAGTAAAATTACTTTCATCTACCTATAAATCCTTACCTGGTACATTCTTTTTCCAAATTGCTTTATTAATCCTTAGTTATAATTAATTAGAAATGGCACAAACAGCACAATAATTTTCTTAACTCTGGCCAACAGCTGGGCTTTAATAGACTACAAAGCATGACTTTGGTATCTGGATTTTATTTCTCCTCTGCCTTAGCAATGTCACATGGTTGCAGAAGGCAAAAAAAATAAAAGAGATCTATTTCTGAGTGTCATTTTTAACTATATAGAGACAATGTTTTATTATAACTATAATGGATTAAAGTCGTGGTACATTCTGCAGAAATAATGCAGGCAGACAAAGCAGTCAGAGCTTTGTATTCACAATTATTAGTTGGGTTTTTTTAAATAATTTTTTCATAACCCCCTACTGTATGTATAAGTTTACTTGTGTGCTACTGGCAGCATTGGTCTCTCTCTGTGCCATGTTTGTGGGACCCTCAGATTATATGATGTATGAAACAAATTCTGTGACTTCTCTCCTATGGTAATTGATCTGGCAAAATATTTATGTTATATTTAACAGTACAAGATACTGGTAATTTCTTGGTTTGGGAAGAGCATGATTTTTCCGTGGATACTCTTCATGTGTTTGCTGAAGCTGTGCCTCTGACTTTTAGCCATCTACTGGAAGTCTTACTAATGATGTAAAAATGATAAGTACTAGGGATGGAGGATCTTTCAGGTTCTACATCTAAATAGTAGGCAGAAGAGTGGAAGTACACTGATAACACTGAAAATATTTGAAATATTTGCATTTTGTGCATATCACAAAATGAATTTTTCCCCCTGAACAACAGTGTAATTCCTTTTAATGATATTTTGCATCTAGACTGTTAACCCACAGGGTAAAAATGAGACTGGTTTCCTAGCTGATATTATCATATTCTCAAGTTCACTCTATATCCTGGTTCAAAACAGAGAAGAATTAATGAATTCTGGTCTTCTTCTCTGTCCAAGCATTTATAGAAGGTGCTTTGGAAATTTGAGTAAGTGACCTACTTCTAAATTAAAGAAATGCTTTATAATTGGACGTGGAGTTTTTCTAACATAATCAGGATAAAGGACATAAAACTGTACAAAATAGAAAATCTGTCATTTAGAGAAATATGAATGTGCAATGCAAATGTAAGAATTATGGCCCAAGGACTATGAAAGTGATCTGATGAAAGAATTATAATGGAATCTCTTATAAAGGGGTTTGTGTTATTGACATCTTAGACATTTACATAAGTGTTCAAAGAAAGGAAAATGAAGACTAGTTCATGTAAAAGAGATCCATTTCAGGAAAAATGAGAAAACGCAGTAGAAAAAAAATATTAAAGTCTAATGAATCACCAAGATATAGGAACTTGCTGTCAAAACCTGTATTTCTTTTAAACAAGGAAACTTAACTATTTTAGAATAATTTTTAAAACCTTTCCTATTTTCATCAATTCATTAACTAAGCTAATAATTTTTATATTGCTTCAAGAGGCAGAGTTTCAGACCTATGGCAAGGAAGAAAGCCTACTGCTGCCCCCAGCTACTTGTGTGACCTTGAACAATTACATTTTTTCTGGATTAAAGATTCTCATTCCTAAGTCTAAGGGGCACATCCTTAGTGGTAAGGTAAAGATTGTTGGTGATTTGTTAAAATGCGAAAATAATGGGTTACATGTGCCAATACAGCTCACATGTTGGATCAATAAATACTATTTAAGTATTGTTAAAAATTTTAACACTGTTAACAATGAAAGTTAATTTCTGCAGTGTTTTAGTTCTTCCCACTCTTTCACCATCTTTGTTAATGCAGTCTTGGAAAGGTAACCCCTCTAAAAAAATCCCAAACAAAACCAGCTTCTTTCTTCTACCTACAAATTGGCAGATTGTCATTCACAGAAGCCAATGGTATTGTTGGAGTGCCCAAATATTCCATCCTCCCAACACTCCTCACTCTATTTTTTATATTTTGAATTGCACTTTTGTATGTTTTAAAACATGTGCTGCAGATTGAGTGAGACTCACTTCCTAGCTCTCTGTCTGCTCTAAGACCAAATGTTCTGTAAGAACCCACTCCTTGAACAGAGCACAAACACTCATCTGCTAAAAAGTGGTTGCTCAGTATAACAGTATTTCATTGTGTCATAGATTCATGTGCATTATGCACTTTTTGGCTCAATTTTTGCTATTTAAAATAGGTCTAAAAATATTAACTTACACCTTAGATGGGGTTCTTGTGTTAAATTGGTCCATTGCATCTGGCAACAGCTACACACCAAATTCCTTTCCAGTACATACAATTCCTTGTTTTGAAAACGAGGAATAAGCTTGATGCTTTCAAACAATCATTGCTGAGACTAAAATTGGGAATTTTTTCCCCAGTTTTATTAAATCCACCCAAGCTATATAGAATAAAGAACTTCTTTTTACATACAGCTTTGTGCAGAATGCTGTAAACTGTCAGAAACTCTTAACTTCATGCTGAAATGCTTTATACCTACTCTGTCCCCCTCTTGATGTTTGCTACTGTGAAGAGGAAAAGACAAGTAAGGCAGTTAAAAGTTATCGTGCCACCAGCCGCACACACAGAGGCAAACTCACACAAAAAGAAAAGAAAAGAAGAAAAGGACAAAAAGATAATGTTTTCAATTATAAATAGTGAATTCTAAGAAACAGCTGCAACATGTTTCTGAATTCTTTGTTTCTGACTGCTTTCCCTTCATGCCTTGAGCAACCAAAAGGATTAATTCTGGGTAGTTATTTAAATATAGTTACTTGCTTAAAATCCTCTGCCAAGATCAGAGAAAAGGGATTAGGATTAAACTGTTCTAATCAAAAGTAGTGTGGGTTGGTTGATTTGTATTAACACTGTAGGGACTGCAGTGTTGTATACTGCATATGTCTCAGTGCTAATAAATACCAAATACAGAAAAAAAGGTTTTTTTTGTTTTTTTTTTTTTTTTTTCTGTAGATGTCAGTGGATGTATTAAGAGATGTTAAGGATAGCAGTAAAATATTATGTTGAAAAATAACATCAGCACCAGTTTTACTAGTTTGTAGAATGACTTTGACGTGTTTGAATTCCTTACAGAAGTCATACACACCAAGTGTGCAGCTCGCTTCAGTTAGAGCTCCTCCTTGGTGTGACTGCATTTGTAATAACAGCAATAACCAGAATGTTTCCCTGTCATGTTTACTTTGCTTCTGTAGCAGATAAGATACAACAAAATTGTATATACAAAAGATGTCAAAGTAAGGATAACATCTTAGGATCATGCAGTCCCTTTAGGTCTTCATTTCCATTATTTTATATTTTTTCTTCTTCTTTTTTTTTTTTTTTAAATTACTGCTAGTGACTATTTGCAGGCATAGTGATTCTTACTATGTTTAAATTCAATATAGATGTTTAGTTAATTATTATTATTTAGTGTGCATGGGTGTGAAAACACATTTTTTAATGAGATATAATGGATATTTTAATGATGAATAGTGTGGAACATATTGGTCTAGGCCATACCTCAGAAGGATATACTGCATTTTACAGAGGTCACAGCAGGTTGATAGCTTTTTTCATTTAAACTGGTTGAACTGCTGCAGAGATCATGTGTTACCCATTCCTCTGCAGCATGGAAATCAGGAACCAATTTCTATTTCTGGAAGAAATAGAAATTTTAATGCCTGGCTACCAAAACGCCATCTCCATTTGGTGCTTCCTGAAAGAGGTGTTACTATGTTTAATCCTCTAGTCTTCTGCATGGTCTTGCACCCACAGATGCAGGTATCAAAGGTGCTGCAGTCAGTTCTTCTACACTTGGAGAGGAGCACCTACTGCAGATTATTTTCAAGTATTCTATTGTCCATTTATAATCAGAGAATGAATGGTCGGTGGATAAAAGTGCAGTAATGGGAGTAGCTGAGGTGTTCTCATGTGTGTCCATGGAGTGAGGAAGGTCCTGGCAGGTACTAGGATGTAGACCCTGCTAAAGTTTAGAAGTGCTCTGTGTGATGGTTGAAGATTTTCTGAGAGAGCAGAACTCATGGAAGATAACTGTAAGTATTGTGTTGAGCATCTATGGGAAAGAGAGAAATTACGCATCTCAGTGTAGTTCTTCCTAAATTTAATAATTTGTGTGGCTAAAAGCCTGTGTGAATACACTATTATATATAATACTACCTTTCAGAAATTAATTGAAATCTCATTGAAGATAAATATGAGATATTTATTTGTATTTATTCCATCACATTGCTGAAACATCTTCCAGTAGTAGATGAAAACTGGCTCAGATTTTGTGGAAACATGGATTGTTGGGATCATTATTGACGAGGAAACAGATTGGAAATGAGGATTTGGAAAATATTTCTACAGACCCATGCAGCCATGCAGCAGTAGGTTGGAGATAACTTAGATGTTGATTTCTTGGGAGCAGAAACTGTCTCTTTCACAGCAGCTATGAATCGGAATCATGACTGGGCAGCCTTACCAGTATTACAAGCAGTAATAGTGTTGTTTAGCTGCCCATTCTGTCCTGTGATAGTTGGCTAACCCAGCCTCTTGATAGCTCAGGCAGAGAAATTGGTAGAGGAGCTTTTTAGCCAGTCTTTTGTTCCTCTGAATTGGAAAGTTTCAAGCAGGAAACTATTTGCTTTTTTCTCTAAAGTTTTGTTCTAGTGATTTTTTAATGTGCTTTTTAGGTCTTTCTTGGGCTCTTTCTCTTTTTTTTCCTCCCTCCTACTGTTTCTCTTACAGAAACTTGAGCAAACATAGCCCTTATCTGTGGTGCTTGGGGGATTGCCTGAATCCTGAGGATATCTCTTTACTGACTTTTTTTTTACAGGAGAGGCACTAGTTAATGTTGCTATATAGTTCCCCTTTCTAAAACAAATGGGTCCTGATATCATATTTTCCTTCTTTCAGCTTGATAGAAAGAAGATTCCAGTTTCTGATTTTTTAGATAATGCTGCTTGATTCTGTAATGCTGGGCTCAAAATATATAATTTTATATGTGCCAACTCTATGGAGTTAGAGTATCTTGAGCCTAAATTACTGCATCATGGTTATTTTGCTCTAGCATAAACCAATTTTAACACTGAAACAAAATAAAAGTTTATGTACCAACACTGTGTGTAAAAACCCAAAAAGAAGTTTAGAAACAAAAACTTAAATACTTGGTAGCTGGGTACCTTTTCAATTATTTAACCTCTTGTATAAATCCCCATACTTTCATCCTTTGAACCACCATTTCTCAGAAAACATCTTCTTACCACAGCCCTCTGCTCTGAATAATCTTTCCTGGTATTTCTTAGGGAGGCTCCTTTGCATATGGGTTTTGGGATACAAATTCAATAGTCTTTCATCGTTTCTTGGGAAGTCATGCTCTGTTTTTGGAGTTCCTCTCAGTCCTACTGGGCAAACAGACCACAAACAACAGACATTTTTGTTTATACTTAGGTGTGCTTTGCTTCTGCATGAGTGGTCACTTGATATTTTGATATATTCTGAATCTCAGAATCTCTGGAAAAATATTGGCACCAGTCATATAATTTAATTTAACTGAATGGCTTAGTTAATATCAGGTATGTTATTGGTAAGGGTATGAAGAGAAAATCTGCCTTTCCCATCTTTTGCTGCAAGTTCATGTCACATAAACAGACATTTTGTTTGCTATATTATGCTTTATGTCAGAAAATGGCTTCTTGTGATTGTCTAAAATGAAGGGTGATACCTTAATCTGTGACCATAATCAATACTATTCTTCCTCCTCTTTTCTGAACAGTACAATTGTAACTAAATTAAGCAAGTAAGGGGTCACTTATGCCCTCACATTTGTAACCAGTTGGGTGAAGGAGAGGTCACACAGAGTAACTTTTTTGTACTGTCTGTTGTCCCCTGTCAAAAAGCCAAAAAAACAGAGTCCAGTCTTTCCCTAAAGAATTGTTGTCTTTGTCACAATAACTGGCACAGACTCCCATTGTGTGAATAGTTGGCACAATGCTCTCCACATATGAAAATTCTCCTAGAGAAAGCTATAGGACATAGTTTAGCTGCTTTGGACTTCCTTTGACAAAGTAACTGACCCCATAATGCAGAGAAGATGATGTCTCAGTCTGCCCTTTGATGGAACAAGCGTATCTAGAAAAGGCTTTTCCTTGGGTCAGGTGGTTGTACCTTGCCATGAATTATTAACAGGAAAGTACAGAAATATCTTTACTCTTCTGGCTTATGCATACACTTTCACTATCTTGTTTAGAAATTAATTAATTCAATTTTTATACTGGATATGGTCTCAGGATTGCCAAATGCTTTCTTTTGTTTTTCATGCATACAGATGTTTGAGTCGTAGTGCCTTCTTGCTTGGAGCCAGATGGAACTTATCCAAGATAAGACTAGTCCTGCTGAGCCTTGGCACCTGCCTGCTCTTATATTGTCAAAAACCTTGGTAGCTCAAGGTCCTTCGGGAGCATACTCTGCTCTATTTTATGACTTTCTGGCAGTGTTTTTTCTTTGTGTAGTCTGTCCCTAAAGAAAATGTTACTTTTTTCTCTCTGGGAATGGAGACAAGTAAGTTCTTCTACCCAGTGTAGCTGTGTGATTTTTCTTTTTTTTTTTTATTTAGTTGTGGTGTGACCTGTATAAAATTAGACATGATGGGGAATTGTCCTATGATGCAGCATTCCCTAGTTAATGAATAGGTCCAAAGTGGATGCCAATTAACTCTTGAGAATGTTTATATCACTGAGCTCTAAAATTATCAACTCAGTGCAGGTCAGACTAACAGATTGTCTTTTTCACAACTCAGCGAGGATTTGGGATTTTCAAACAGGTGCATAAAAATATTTTGTAGTCTAGCTGACTCCTTCAGGTTTGCTTTTCTTCTCTTTTAGCCATACTAGAGATGTATCAGGAATTCTCAAGAGGAATTGCCCAGTCTATTAAAGCCTCACTGAAACTGAACAGATGCTTCTCATCTTTATAGAAGCTAGGTTCCTAGGAAATTCATTAGCATTTTTCATGAAAATTCCTTGCCTTTATATTTGTATCGAGGTGACAGTGGCAGAAATGGGGAATGTTGTCTTTGTTTTCCGTTACTCATTTCTTGTTTATTTAAAGCTATGTTTTCCTCTTCAGATTTCCTAGGCACTGATGGATACAGTCCTATAAGCTTCTACCCTTGTGACTTACACATAGATTGTAGGTGAGATGTTATGAGAGAAAGTGGTGCAAGATCTTAATGCTGAGTCTCAAATCTTTGGAGCCCATGTTGCAGAGATTTTCAGCTGCCCAGCATGGAATGCCTGCTGAAGGCTAAAAAGAACATTATAGCTTGTATGTCTGTGTCCTTATTTCTCCATGGTATGACCTTTAATATTCTTCAGATATGTATGGCACTGCAGGTCAGCCCCAAAAGAGCTGATCATTGTTGAGAAGAGTAAATCATGAGATAGTTAATTTTCTGGACAAAGTGGCAGTGCTCCGGCAATGGGGAATACTTTGAAGCTGTGAAAGCTTGTTCTGAAGTGACAGAATCAATGTCCGTGACACAGATTTGAATGCTTTCCTATTAGGCAGTCAGACCTTCTGCTGGAGTACCAA
Source organism: Ammospiza caudacuta (assembly GCF_027887145.1). Classification (NCBI taxonomy): domain Eukaryota; kingdom Metazoa; phylum Chordata; class Aves; order Passeriformes; family Passerellidae; genus Ammospiza; species Ammospiza caudacuta. The sequence continues at coordinate 27,575,236 of NC_080593.1, read as the reverse complement.
GGGATCATCTTAGCTAATCACTGACATTATCCATGACAGGAGCGTGTGAGGCCATAAATAACTTACCCAGGATATTTATGTGGGAAATGTTGGTGGACAGAGTTGTTCTTTCAATGCTTTATGTAGATTCATAGCACTCCTTACAGAGCATCAGAAATTCAGACAGAGCAAGGGCAGTCTGGAAAACCATTTTCACTGTTGAAATAAATCTTTCTTCCTTTACCAAATGCTGCTCTCAGTAGCATTGTAAAAACCATAGGGAGCCAGTGAGAACAGACCAGGCATTTCATACATGGTTTCAAAATACTATAGTGCATTACCTAGAGTCTGCATGGGGTTTGCCCTGCAGTACAACCCCAAAAACAATGCTATGTCTCCATATGATCACAACAGATATAAGTTTCAGCTCATTTGCACAGAGTATCAAACCCAGAGCTTGCTGTCATTGTTGCATTTGCTGTACCTGCCCAGGTCACACACAAGGTCACTGTGGATGTGCACACACAAGGCACATTCCAGTCCCTGGGTTCTGCCTGAAGACCAATGGGATGCATTGGCAAAGGAATATAGGCTGCCTCATGCAACCAAATCAATGCACAGAACTTTCCAGGCTCTCCCCTGAAGCTGAGCGGAGAAGGGCCACACCAGATAAATTGTTGTTGGGGTTGTAGCTTGCTGCCATGCAATATCTTCCCTTAGAAGCCCGTAGAGCTTCACTTGTTATGACCCGGTAGATTACCAGACAGATTCACAGACATGGAAAACACACACACACTAATCTGGGTTCATATAAAATGCACTAACTTCAAAGAAAAAATCTGGCACTATACTCCAATGGAAAGAAGATTTTGTAAAACTAACATTTTGAATTTATATTATACACAACGGAATGATTATATTGCACTAATAGAAAAAAAGGAAAATGAAGTTGCATGCTATTTAAGTAAAACAAGTTAAAATGACTCTAGGAACACCATTGGATAGATTCCCAGTTGGGTTATATTGTTTAGTTCCATTGATTTGAGTGGAATTATTCCATTATGAACTGAGTGAATAATTCACTAGGATTTAATTTTTGTGCTAAAATCAAAACACAAAGAAATTATCAGAGTTATGTTCAGCCTATTGCTGTAACCATCCAAAAGCCTGTGCAGAGGGACATTAGGTAGATTTTCTTTGACATTATTTGCATCAACAGCACAGATTTTAGTCCATAAATTCACACTGAAAGGTAGATCTGTGTCACGAAAATCTGGTTATGTACTTATTTACAGAGGTTCTGCAACTGCTGAAAAGCTAGCATATTATCTTTGTCAAGACCTTAAAAAGTATTAAAAAAGCCTAAAAGATGCAATAAAAATTTTTCTATATCCAAACAACATAATATGAGTTAAATTTAGAAAAAAATTATATTTATAAAATTTCTACCATTAATATTTCTACTCAATAAATACCTTAAATGTGTAATCAAAAGGTTTAAAAAGTTTTTAAGTGTTTTTTTTTTTTTTTTGTAATAAACATATTTCCTACCATTCATTAAGGTTTCAGTTAGTTTTCCTTTGAAGGAAAGAAGAGCGCCAAAATACAAAATTTAAAAGATATATGTTCCTTTATTCTCACAACTACTGAATGAATTAATTCAGCTATAGGCTAGATCTTTTTCTGTCTTGGTAAACTTTGCAATTTTTGGATTTTACCCTGATGCCATACATATGCTTTCCATTCAATTTTTCTGCTCAGATTTATGCAAACTTCTTAAGTCATGGGAAAATCTTGCCCTAAATGAGTCCAATTTGACTGATGTGCAACATGCCTATGCTGCCTTCTGTGATTGATTATGTGGATTACATATTTAGTTCAGAAAAAACATTCCTCCACTGGTTTCTAATGGGTAATTTAAGGCCCACTCTGTCCTGAGAAAATACGCATGATTCAACACCAGATGTGTCTGTGCTTAAAATACTCAACAGTTATCTGTAATCTTCTGGGGAAATGAATAGGAACACTGTGAACAAGACCCGTGAATTTTGGTTTTGCAAAGCATCTTTTCTCTATCTGTTACCTTTGTGCTTAAAGTTTTTGCACTAAGATTTTTTATTAACACCTTTGGCAGAAAATAAACAAACCATTTTTTTACAGAGCTGCAATTTTTCAAAGGAGTGTTCCACCTTTTTCAGGACAGACGATTGCTCAGCAGTGGGTAAGGTTGGAAGGGGAAAAGGTAGGGTCATGTGGAACAACCTCCTTACTACAGAAACTTAAGGGAAAAGCAAAATTCCATGACTTAGGAAACTGAGGTAATGCACAACTACTCTTCTGCTTAAACTGAATTGACCCCCAGTGCTTAATATTTATAGAGGAAATATGTATTTAGGTGTAGCAACAGTTAAGCTACAATGCAATACGTAAGTTTATATTTGTGTAACAAATGTGTTTAAGCAATAATTGATCCTGTTCAATCTAAAAATATGATCTTAAAAACCATTACTGATGAAATGTTAAGCCCATTTCTGTGCAGAATCTAACACTGCCACACCACAAAATACTAATGAAGCCACCCAGAGTGTACATTCCTTATATGCTGGATCTCTAAATCAGTTTCAGAGTTAAAATAATTGTAAAATCAGAGGAATTTACACATGAAGCTGCTCCTTTCAGTCCAGTGGAAAAAAACTGCAGCCCTTTCTCGTGACTCATATTATTATAGATTTATTATTTTAAAATACTTATTGGCCTTTGAGGTAATTGTTATTAGTGGAAAAACTATCTGATTGTCTCTGATTTCCTTGTCCAACTGGACATTTTTCATGCTGGCATCTCTTTAAGTGGCCATTGGGAGCCTTTGTTTTCTCTGCTTTTTGACTTCTGTCTGGTGTGTGGTGTTTGCAAGGCCTGTTGCTTTCCTCACAGCCCAGCAGCTGTCTCTTTTTCAGTTGCTTCCACAGACTCAGGGGATGCAATTATTTCAGAAATGTTCATTTTAATGGACTTGTTATTCCTATACAGTGTATGTTTATTTGGAAGTACTTGAATGTAAATGTCTAAATGTGTCATTTGATCCATACTGCTGGAGTCCAGTTTTCATGTGTTTTTAAGCCTTTGGCATTCTCTATTATTCTGAGTTTTATCTTTGATGCACTTGAGATATCCTTGGCTTGTCAGGTTATGTTGAACTTTGCAAATACTGATATTACAAAAACAATTCTACTTTTGATATCTGCTTCAGACTTTCCCTTGTGATGGTAATTCTGAATGAATGAATCCACTCATTCAAGTTTCTAAACTTTGATGTAAATTTCTTGTTGAATATGAGAATTTTCCATTGTCCTTTATGTGTGGTTTTTTCCTCCTGTTTGATTACCAGTCCTTGGGTAGTAGCTTTGTTTTTAGATCTGCTAGCTTTGGTTCTTTTTCTTCCAATCAAGTTGATACAATCTAAAAATTAGAGATTACAGATCTTTTACTGCTAGCTGAAAACTGTCCTACCAGAATGTTCAAGCATTTTGGATTTGCTGCATTCAAGGAAAATATGAATAGAGATGCTGCCAGGAGAAATCCTTCAGTCAATTCTTGTCAGAATCATTTACTTAATATGTATGCTGTGAAGATTACACTTTACTAAAGCATTTAAGTTCTCATGCAATCTGAACTTGCAGGTTTTTAGGAGAGAAACATTTGCATTTGCCTGTAAAGTTGAACCTTCTGTGTTGATGGAATACTACTTTATATAAACATTTCTAATTTTACCTTTGCTATTAATTTATTTCTGAGGCCTGAAGTATTTAATAGAGCCGTATTCCTATTTTTACTACAAGAAATATAACGACTTGCAATATGCTTTATGTCAGCATTCCCTTCAGACCTTAATTGCTGTTTGGTGGAACCTGTGCTCTTATCTAATATGTGGAGCAGGTTCCACTTCTGCTTTGAGAGGAGGACTACACTCCAATGAGGTTATAAAAACACTTGCTGCCTATTCTATGCCAAGACATATATTGGTGTTTAATCTACCTCACAGGAGAGAAACAGAGTTGTCACTTCAAAATAATCTGTACTTCTATGGTTAGGACACACTTGGGCTGGTGGGCAAGGGATCTGATTTCCAGTCAATGGAGACAAAAACTGGTTTAAGCCTGGGTCTCTCAAATCTCCAAAGACTGTACTAACTTAGGGGTATTTACTGAGTAAATAAAGAGGCAAAAAAATGAGGCAGTGATGCTGTTTACTTTTTTCTCCTTTCTTGAAAGGTCTGACCTGAATTCATCTAATAATCTCAGGAGATGGTTCATAGTTGTGGTTCTTGGAAAAGGATGGACATCTAGCTATATATATCTATATCTATTTATACAGATGATTTATACAATATTCTCGGTTGGACATCTACGTTTATACAGGTGCTGAGTTGATAAACAGAAAAGTTTCTAAGTATGGTACATAGAGGAGTTCAAGCACAGCTGGTGTTCAGAGTGGCTCAGAGATAATTGTGTGTTCTAGATGAGATATTTATTTTAATAGAGAACTGCGACCAAACTAATAATTCTTGACTGTCAGCCAGCTCTCCTGCTGAGTGATGCACATAAAACACTACATACTAATGTGGTCTAAAATACATGCCTTGTCCTAGTCTTCATCATAATTTAAATTCTGAGTCTGGACTTCAGTTTCTTATTGTCCAGATCCTAGTATTTGCTGTATCCTTTAAAGACAAAAGCAAGGCAAGTTCTGTCCTGGCTTTGGAGACCATGTAAATATATTTGAATTGATGAGTCTAACACTAGTCCAACCCCCCCTCCTATCCTCAGTTTGATATAGGCTTATTTCAAATTTATTCAGTTTTTCATGCAACTGCTACCCAGATTAAACAGTGGACAACAGTGTCCCTCAGTATCAGTCATGCTTAGCTCCTACTTTACAAGTTGTCATACGCCTGACCATGCAGTGAAAAACTCGCAGATTTTAAATTATTTGTTATTAGTGAGTAGCTGAGAATTCATATACCTGGAAAGAAAATAAAGCTATTGAGAATCAGCAATTTGTTTGGCTCTCAGAACTCATCATAGGGAGGTGCTAGCCAGTGACAAAAATAAAAATCAGTGTGCTGAAGTTCAGTGCAGTCCCCTGAACCCCATTCCAAATTCTGACCTCAGTCCTCTTTCTTTAAAATTTGTTTATTGTCTACCCGTTTTATCGGATGCTTAATAATCACCAACTTCCTTAACACAGTGATCTGTTACTTGATGTACCTGGACCAGATGATGGAAAAACCAGAAAGGATTGGATTCATCAAGGGTAATGTTTGTGCCCTGGGCTCCATTCACAGTCAGTGGAGATGTAGTCAATACAGTGAGTAGAGTCTGAAGTGCAATTTGTTTCATCTAAAAGCAGCTGCCGAAGAGAAGTGAAATGAATCAAACCTTGAAAATGCTCATTACTCTCCGCTGAGCTCAGAGGGAGCCAAGGGGGACTAGCTTCCAAGCTTTCATGCAAGCAGACAGATAGCAGGCATTAAATGATTTGAGCCCCATCCCACACAAATAACATTGTTTAATAGATGTGGAAAAATTCCCAAGATTTTGTTGCAAACAGGCCTATTCTGTTCAAAGGCTGACTGACCAATTTGGACAGAAAGTATTGCACATGCAATGCAAACTGTTTGTGTTTGGGCACACAGTTACATTCTGTTCTTTCTGTTCTACATGTGGATAGTCAGCACCAATTTGGGAAGAGGTAAAGAAAAGGATCAAGCAAAAAAAAGGAGTATTATTCCATGTAGGTAAATATGTCTTGAGTTATAGCTATGAGATTTCAGTAATACTTAACAACTAGACCTGTTTAGCTAATGTTGTTTAAAATTATGGCTGCTCTGAATGCAGTGCCAGAATTCTTAGACATGTAGTGCTTCTCTTGCCATGCAACGTGGTTTAGAGCTATAAAACTATTTTCTCTTTGTGACTGCATTCCTGAAACTTGAGTTTAGTTTTGTATTGAACTTTGCGTATCTACTTCAAGTTCCTCAAGTTAAACTCTAAAACTTATAAAACATACTTTCTGTATGGAAATCATTTTTCTCACTTCAAAAGCAGAAAAAGAAAGAAATAAATGTTAACATAGAAAAGAAAATTATATCAAACCCTTTGTCCCTTCTTGTAGTCTTTTGTAATCAGAAATCAGAAATTTGTTTGTAAAATGCAGAGCTTAATTGAAAAATGTGATAAACAAAACCCTTTGTTTTCTTTCTTCTTTTCTCAGAAGAATTTTGCCTGGTAGCAGTGACAATCTGCTATCCTTGGGCACTATATCTACTGCAAATTGCTGAGGGGGAAGGGGAAGGGGAAGGGGAAGGGGAAGGGGAAGGGGAAGGGGAAGGGGAAGGGGAAGGGGAAGGGGAAGGGAAGGGAAGGGAAGGGAAGGGAAGGGAAGGGAAGGGAAGGGAAGGGAAGGGAAGGGAAGGGAAGGGAAGGGAAGGGAAGGGGAAGGGGAAGGGGAAGGGGAAGGGAAGGGAAGGGAAGGGAAGGGAAGGGAAGGGAAGGGAAGGGAAGGGAAGGGAAGGGAAGGGAAGGGAAGGGAAGGGAAGGGAAGGGAAGGGAAGGGAAGGGAAGGGAAGGGAAGGGAAGGGAAGGGAAGGAAGAGGGAAGGGAAGGGAAGGGAAGGGAAGGGAAGGGAAGGGAAGGGAAGGGAAGGAGGGAAGGGAAGGGAAGGGGAAGGGGAAGGGGAAGGGGAAGGGACGGGAAGGGAAGGGAAGGGAAAGGGAAAGATGAAAGGACTCCCCACCCCCCCACCCCCCCCCCCAACTTAGTTGTCTTTCTCTTCCTTCCACCTCATTTCAGCCCAGTTAGAACTGGGAAAATAATTCTGTCTAATTTGCATGACTATAGCTGTATGGCAAAACAGCCTATACAGTGAATTTGATTTTTTTTTGTTTTGTTCCCCTGGTTAATTATTGAAATATTTAAAATAAAAGGAAATCCTGCAGAGCAAATTGCTATGGAAAACTCATGGAAAAGACTCTTGATTTTTTTTCAGTTGTTTTGTTGTCAGATAAATTCTAAACATTTAATGTTAAATAGAAGCAGTCAGTTTTTAATTACAGGACAGAAAATTTTGAAATACCCACTGCAACTGTATCATCTCTGGCTAACCCCCTCTTATTATTAAGGCAGAAAATTTTCTGAGGTTTGTGATAAACTTAGCTCTTTGCCTGCCCTTGTATGTTTTTCATAATAGCTTTAAGAAAAGCTCCATAAATCCACATTTAGGCTGTATTTTGAAAAGAAGTTCAATGCATGATCCTACTGTGTGTAAAGTCTAGTGGTGCAAAAGAACTCAAAAGAGTGTCCATCAGATTCATATGCAGCACCATGGCTCCACTCAGCACTTCAATTCACATTTTAATAAACACATTAAGGAGGCTCAGTTGTTGTTGGACCCAGGTTATATCTAGTTTCTCACTGAGATAGTGAAGAAAAACAGTATGTTTTGCCTTAAATTGTCAGTCAGTATATGAGCTCAGTCTCCCTCTTCTCAGTGTCTTTTATATTAATAGGTAGAGTTATCCACACAGGCTTTATTTACAATACACTGTGTTTATAATCCCTACTGTAGATCTTGCTGGAGCTAACATTTTCATAATGATGAGGAACAGCTGGCCACAGACTGTAGTTTCTTGTTAAAAAGACATGTTTCCCAGTCTTCTGGGGATTCTTTATACTAAGACAATACATTCTACTGACACTTTGCCCTTTTCATTTTCCTTTAGCCCTTTGCTTGTGGGATATCTAGGGTTCGGGGTTCTAACAGAATAGTTGAAGTGCTTTTCAGAGAGAACTAAGATGAAACCTACTTTGCGTCATTAAAGATCCTAGTGAACTCTGAATGACAAAAGATGTGGCCTGGAAAGATTTCAGCTTGTAAACTACACTGTTATCTATTTAATGCTGTATTTTCAACAAGCTAATCTCTCCTTAAGAATCCTTAAAAGGCTACTGTACTATGCTACTGAACCTATGATGACCACTGTATTCTACTCCAAGAATGGCCTCACTCCAGATGTGGATATAATTTCTTCATAGTGATTTCAGCTAGGAGAAGATAAATAATCAGTATTGTACTAATTACATCTGAAGTTTGTTTTCCATTTATGCAATTTAGCAATCATAAGAGGTCCATATGAAGAATCATTAGTTTTGGTTTTATTGGTTAAAAGGTTTGTTGCTGTGATGTAAAAGTATTTGTGCTCATCTACTTAGTCTAAAATTGACTGGTTTTGGTATTTTGTCATTCTAAAAAGAAGTGGATCTAAACATGAAGGCATGTTCTATGAGTTGAAATGTTAAATATTGTGGAGGGCTTCTGCCGTTTCTATTCAACACCTGATTGGAATCAATGGACAACTAGCAGAGTTTAGGATGCTACATAAAAAGACCAAGTCTGCTAAAAATTCAGAGGCCACCTTCTCCTGTTCTGTGAACTGCTGCAAATCTTGGTGATGACTGTTTAGTGTTTCTCAAGCTTGTGACCGTTTCTCTTGTTCTAAGTCTCTGTGAGAGGGATCAAGGTCCTAAATTGACAGTCAATGTTCACATTGCACTGGGATGCATCACCTAGAAATACATAATTCTGTGACTAACTGAAGGTACTGGAAGTGTTCTGTAGTAGTATTTTGGGTAAGAAAATACATATTTCCCAAGATAAATTTTAGAGATTGAATAAACAAAAGATATGTTTAAACTATATTTACAGCTGCATTTAAAAAGACATTTTGCATAAATTGTAGCTGTGCATGGAATCAAACCATGTAGTCTGCTGAGTGTATTTTAAAACACTAACAGGTAAAGATTAACCAGCATATATGTGCGAAAGAGAGAACCTTTCCATGTTATGCATAACTCAAACAGGACTTGGGTGCTGTATTTATTTCTTTTGTATTCATCCCATTTGGCTTTCATTTTCCTTTCAACTCGAATTTGGTCAACCCTGAAATTCAGAGCTATGGCATTATCGTCGCTAGTTTTCTGAAAAAGCCCAAAAAAGCAAATAGATATTTGAGCTGGTGTGTCATCATTAGAATGCTGTTAAAAGAACACACTTGAGATATGTAAAGAACCTAGAGCACATGTCCTGTGTAGTGTGCAAGGGATCTGGAGTTGTTCAGCCAGGAGAAAAGATGGCTCAGGAGAAACCTTATCACTCTCTACACCTACCTGGAGGGAGGTTGTAGCAAGGTGGGAGTCAGTCTCTTCTCCCACATGACAGGATGAGAGGATGAGAGTAAATGGCATCCAGTTGCACCAATGGAAGGTTAGATAGACATTAGAAAAATTTCTTCACTGAGAGGGCTGTCAAGCATTGAAATAGTCTGCCAAGGGAGTTATTGTTCCTGAAGGCATTCTAAATGTAAGTAGATACAGCACATCTGTAGAGAGTCAGGGACATATTTCTGCTCAGAAAAGGGAATAATCAATCTGTAGCTTGGAATCAGTTTCTCAGTATGTATTTACAAAAGGTAATGAATGGTAAAAAAGAGTATCATTACTTCCCCTTCCCCCAGTCAGGCCACAGGGGGAAAAAAGAACTGACAGGACAGAGCAGTAGGACACCCTTCAGGCTGGATGAGGTACATCCCAGAAGGAACTGTGGCTCCTGCACAGCCCATGCCAGAGCAATGGAAATTACCTGCGAGCAACAATGGAAGAAAAGGGTGAGAAACAGAGAGGCTGAAGGAAACCCTACATGCTCACCCCACCCTCCTGAGGAGCACGTTGCCTCACAAAAGGGACAGAATGTAGCCTGTGGATGAACTGGAGGATGTAACCTGGAGGATGAACAAGTGGGGAGGAGAGTAGGTGACTGCAGTGAAGCTGAGCCTGGGAAATGGAGAAGAAAGGTACTCTACCCAAGAGTTTAAATGTTTGCTATTTTGTCTCCAAATACCTTAGTCAATAAATAAATGTTTCAAATTAAGTTAAATTCTCCAAGTCTGTTTTGCCTGTAACAGTACTTGGCCTGCGATTTCCTTGTATTTTTTTCTAAAAACATGAGTTTTCTCTCTATTGTTTTTCTTATTTTCTCCTCTGCTTCTCTTAGGGGAGGAGAAGGAGTAAGTAGCCCTGTGGGTTCTTGTCTACTAGCTGGCACCAAGTCACCACAGCCTTCCCAGAATCCAAAATTAGATTAGGACTTTCTATGTTTTGATGTAGTTTTATGTGTTAGGGAAGTAAGGCAAAATCTTTCCATGTTCACTTGGTTGAAGTGACTAGGAAGGTTCACTTTTGTCATTAAAACATTGCAAGTTTTCTACACATGCTTGGATCTTGATACACTGCAGCTATAACAGCAAAGGGAGGCATTTTTTCAGGTACACTAATTCAGCTTCATTAGCTCTGTTGTAGACAGGATTGTAGGCATTCAGGAGAGGTAAGACTTATATCTAAAACTCTAAAATCTAATATGCTAATATAGATACATAATCTAGAAGTAGAACCCAGCTTCTAAAATATGCATATGCTATATATTATGCTTACTTCTGGAATCTTGATTAGGTGTTTTGCTGTGTTCCCTTCTCTTGCAAAAGATACATTTCAGATGCAGAAACAAAGAACACTATTTGTCTCTGTAAACTAAAGAGCTTTGCCCTTTTTATCCAAATCTGTGGGGAACTTTAAGAAACACTGTGCTTTTGTGTGTGTGAGTATTGTTTTTAATAATGGCACAATGAAGGCTGAGGGAGAGGAAATTTTTATGGAATCAGAATGTGATTTGCATGTCTTATAGGCAGTAGCTGTGCATTTAAATGTTTTAGTCATCTTTGTTTTCCCGACTCACACTTGCAATGTGGATTATCTGAATACAGATGTCTCAGACTTCCTCATAAGAATTCGAAACAAATAATGACACAAGATCATAGAAAAGTTTTTCTTTGAATTTAACTTCTTAAAATGTCTCTATTATTTCTATTTTTATATTGTCCTTTTCCTATGTTCTCACCATTCAAGCACTCCCCCACAATGTAGCATTGTTGACATAATGATCAATGAATTGGAAGGCAAGTCAAAAAATACTGCCCAAGAAAAAATGACTGTTAATAGTATATACATGTTAATTGCTATACATTTATTTTATACCCTTTTTGTTCATCCTTTTTCCTACCTTTCAGCCTATCAGATCTTTAAATTTTAGCATAGGTATATGGTAACTGGAAACAGGCTTCACTTAGGTTGATATCTACCACTAGCCAAGATGGTGCAAACTGGTATGGAAATAGCATCAATTTTATGCTGTACTTGACCTGGTATCTCAAGTTTTCAAATGTTTTTTACAGCAGTCATACACAGGTTTTAGTGGTAGGTCAAGCTAATGGCAAAATAAACTTGCTTCTTCGAGTGAGAGAAGTAAACTTTTGGGTGGTAGGAATTACATGGAAAACCAGACATAATCAGTTACAATAAAATAATGATGTTTTAGCAAATACAAATCTGTTTGAGAGACTTTTTTTTTGCTCTTTTTTAATATGCAATGCCAGGAAAAGAGTAACTCAAAGAAGAGTTCTCCTCCTATTGTGTAACACAGAGAAGTTAGAAATGTCTGTTTACAATGGAATTCCAGTTATGTACACATAGAGGAATAAATGTCATTATATTTTTCTCATATTTGATTATAACACCTGGTGTTATACATTTACTTGATTTTAAACATGGGAGTAACTTCATCACCCTTAGAATTGCTCCTGGACTCATTAAGCATGTACACTTTAGTATGGAGATGTTCACTTAGGTAGTGACGTGAGGTGGCTGAATCTTAACAGGTTAATTTGGGAAGCAAAACATTTACATCTTCTCTGGCTGTGTCATAAATATATACACCTTAAGAATGGACAGATGGATACTGCCTGTAAATCTCCATTTTAGTTTCTTGACTAATTGATGTTTTTATTGTAACACAAAGTTATGTTTGTTGGAGAGATCTGAGTTCTTGCTGGGGTATGGGGGGTGTCAAGGAGTTAGTTTTTAGTTAGTTGGTAAGAATGGAGGTGAGAGTGTCAGGGCTGAACAGAAGAAAGTTATGATAGATGTCCTTGGGAAACAGTCTGGGTTTGAGACCTGTTCTGTTACCATTAGCTAGGATGGCAGTCAGTTTGGTTATTTTGGTTAAAATGTCAGAATTGTTTTTCCTCCCAGGTTATTGTCCTTGGAAAAGTCTCTAATTGAATTGATGTGTTTGCAATGTGTATTCTGGCATTTGCATCAGAAGTTTGGAATTATTTTGTAAATTTTCAGTTAAGCCCTATGAAAACCACAGTCAAAGAAAGTTAATTCTTAGCTGCTCTATTTAGCAAAACTACTTGTGATTTTGGGGCTATATAAAATATTTAAATCCTTCATTAATTTAACATTCAAACTCCTGTAATAATTTTTTACCACAAAACTTCTTGTGGTGATTCTAATTTGCTTGCACAGTCACTTTAGTTATTCTTAGCACTATTAAATTAAGCAGCTTGAAAGATAAGAGACATTATTGTCGTGAGCAAGTCAAGTAATTAAATCAACATCAGGTTAGCAAGGAAGGTGAGATGTCTGTGATGACATTAGGGTGAGAAGGAAAGTAATGACAATCTGAACAGTGACTGTGTAAGCAACTCATATTTTTTGCTGTACTTAGGAAACCAATACAAATGTAATGTTATCAGTGATAAAAAATGAAAACAAATGCAAATAATTAAAAAGTCAAATGTAGCTCAATAGGAAAAGGAGATGAATGCTGAACCAGAGATATGTGAACTGGAAGACTCTTGTGTCCTTTCAATAAAGATTAACCTTATTTTCCTTTGACAGAGCTCTCTAGAATAACTCTAGATATTTCATGAAGTAACTCTTGACAAATTTCTCTCCAGATTTCCACACAACAGGGAATTTGAGAATTTTAAGGTGAAAGCTTGTAGATGAATGATTAGAAGAGTGGCCCTTGAGACTGTTTTTTTGAGTTTAAATTTTCTCTCCTACTAGTTTGCTCTTCTCTCAGGCAAATAATTATGGAATATAATCCGGAGTATAAATTATTGAGTTTTTAGGCAAGTTATAAACTCCTATTAATTTCAGTAAACATTGGGTCCTTGTATGTGTGAGCCTGAAGATATTTAGTAAAAGACACTTGATTAGAAACCATGTGCTCTTTCAATGTTACTTAAAATGTTAAACATACATTGGATGGTAGAGTTGGATAATTATGCTCCCTCTACCTCTATGGGCCCAACTTTAAAACACTTATGTGTAGTCAGAACTCTTGAATGATGATTACAATACTCAAACTCTCTCATGTCCTCAGTCCCTAGAATGCAGTGATTTCAGCTGACTTAGAGCCTAAAAGTAAAAATGAGAACATAGAATAACACTGGCATAAAACAGTCCAGAAGATAAAATTCCTTGGGAATTTTTGGACAGGTTCCCCTTATCTTAAATGGAATTTTATTGAAAATGACTGTAGATTTTGGGGGTTGCTTTTTGGTTTTTTTTGAGGGTTTTTTTGGTATACTATCCTAAAAGTTTCAAAGCAATTTTCATTTAGTGAGGTGTTCAGACCAAAATGTGTTTTCTGGTCAAAATGTATTTTCTGGACAAAACCACATATATGCTTGTGTTGGCATGGTTATTTTTCTCTTTCACTTACAGGACAGGACTGCTGGGCTACATTTCTTGAGCTTTATTTGCATCAGCCTCATTACGTGGTTGAGACAATAGGAAGATGGCAAAGCTCACATACAGCCAGAAGCAGCCAAAGAGTTCTTTGTTACAGAGCATCTTAAAATCTTTTTAGCCAATAGCATATTGCTAAACTTACAGACAATTGTTTTAGCTAATTACTAGAAGTACACGTACACCTGCTTCACACAATGCTTGCTTGTCTTCTTTCTATTAATAATACACAATACTCCATTATTAAGCTTAAAACCTTCTACTATCTTGCTAAGCATTTTTTCCTGCAGTCTTAAGGTCTACCTTAGCCAAGCCTAAGACTCAAGCTATTGTTTAATGTCCTTGGTTGCTATACCATTGTAAATTTTTCTTTTCAAACTTTGCAGTTGCAGCTAGCTCTATATTTTATGTTCTTTCTGTTTCTAAGTCTTGCTTTCCCACCTTTCTAAAAATATTCCTACCTTTACTAATTCCCATATATGCTGGTGATAAATATTTAAAGGCTATTATTAGATGTTGAAAACCTAAATTCTACTCTTCCTTTTGTCATATTTGAAAAAGGTAGAAAGTTTAATTGGGTCTCCCATGGAATGAATGATTGCCTTAATCATTTACATATATATAGTCTGTTACTCCTGTGGGATTTTTTCTTTATTTTTTGGTATATAGTTGTAGTGGGCTTACCCTGTAGGCCAGGCATTTGCCAAAGCCATTCTATCAGTTCCCCCTGAAACTGAATGGAAGGCAAAATGTAATGAAAGGTTCATGGGTTGAGACATGTACTGGGAGAGATCGCTCATCAGATACCATCACAGGCAAAACAGACTCCAGCTGTGGATATTACTTGAATTTGAATTTATCACTAACAAAATCAGAGCAGGGAGATGGGGCATGGTAGTTATGGACAGTCCATCACAGAGTGCCCCTGCTGCTGCTCAGGGAGGAGTCACTCCCCTGCTCCAGAGTGGGGTCCCTCCCATGGGAGATAGTTCTCCATGAACTTTTCCAATGTGAGCCCATCTCATAGACTACAGATCTCCATGAACTGCTCCTTCATGAGTCCCTCTTCTACAGGGGGCTTTCCTTCAGGCACAGGCTGCTTCAGCATGGGTCCCCCATGAGGTCACAAGTACTACCAGGAGACTGCTCCAGCATGGCCTCCTCTGCACAGATCTGCAGGTCCCTGCCAGGAGCTTATTCCAGCACAAGCCTCACTTGGGTTCACAGCCCCCTCTCAAGCATCCACCTTCTCTGGCTTGGGCTCCTCTATGGGTTCTGGGTGGATCTCTGCATCCCCATGGGCTGTGGAGCACAGCTTCTTCACCATGGAATGCACCACAGGCCGCAGTGGAATCCCGGCTCCAGTGCCTGAAGCATCTTCTACCCCCTCCTTCTCCACTGACCTTGGTGTTTGCAGGGCTGTTCCTCTCACCTGTTCTTACTCTATTCTGGCCACAATTAGATATGCACAATATTTTTTTTCCTCCTTAAATATATAACCACAGAGGCATTACCAGCCTTGACCAGCAGCGCAATCCATCTTTGCAGCTGCTGGGAACTGGCTCTCTTGGACATGGAAGAAGCTTCTCTCAGCTTCTCACAGAAGCCACCCCTGTAGCCCCCCCACCACTACCAAAACCATGGTAACCCAATACAGTAGTAAATAGCATTGAAATTCTTTTTCTTCTCAGTGTTTAATAGTCACATAAAGTACACAAGGGACAAGATGTAAGGCATTCTGCAGAGTGGTTGGGTTTCAGGCAATTTGGATTCAACTCTGTTCTAATTTGCAGGAAAACTTTTGCCATAACTCAAATAAATGCCTTAACAACTATCAAGACAATATGGTCTTGTTTCCTGAAACTGTTCATGCTTTACAATTTGTATGAAAAAAAAATACAATTACCCAAAAGACATCTGAAGCTAAGGGGAATGTCTAGCCCAAATGGTAAAATATTATATTTGCTTCTTATTTGTCAGAACTCAGTACATCCCTCTGGGTGTATGGAGTTGCTGAGGATCCTGTCAGGGGGGCTCAGAGACCTTGGCATGCTGCCCAGAACACCTGGGGATTTGATTTTGACCCTTGGAGCAAGTTACCAGCTTTGTATGAGGACGTGAAAGTCACACAGGTTTGAATGGTGTAATGGCGGAATAACCACAGAGTGAAAATGTAGATTTTAGGATTTTTGGTATGTGTGTTATGGGGGCAAGATGGAGGAATCTGGGCGTGTCTGGCCTTTTTCCTTCTTCATCTTGTTCTCCATTTTCTGCTGTGATGTTGACACTTTGGGATTGGTTTAGAGTAGAAGTGCACTGTCTAACACAGGTGATAGGTATTGGGAATTAAGAGTAAATATGATACATGTAGTTTGCACTATAAAAGCACAACACCACCTCGGGGGCGCTCAGAATGCCTGTGGCTGCCTTGCTGAGCAGAAAGAAAATTTTACAGATAAGAATTAATAAGCAACCTCAAGACCGAAAAGTGAAGAGTCCAGACTCGTTCTTCAGTTGCATGGGCCGAAGCAGAGACATCCTATGCATCTCGGGGCAGCAATTATCAACAGCAACTTATTATTTTGAAATTTGCTTATTATTTTGAAACTTGCTGGTAAATAGATTCCTTTTTACATTGCAGCTTTGCTGCTTTTTCCTCACAACTAATTTAGAGTGTTGATCCTTTTTAAAAGTCTTTCTTTCTGATTTCCTCTTTCTCACCTTTGGGCAGTTTGGACATCAAGAAAAAAAAATCTCAAGATGACCTACTTGGTAGCATGTTAAGGTGAGCTTTTCACCAGTGTAATTAATGACATCACTGAAATTTTCCAGAGTAGATGTTCTGTGCAGTTGTACTGTGGGACTTCAGATCCTGGCAATCTTAATTATTGTATTGTAGATTCTCCTAATGCAGGCATGCCTTAAATGTGTCAAATCAGTCACTGATTTTTGTAGTTTGAAAAGACATGTTTGGGAAATGATGACTTGAGAAAGGAAAAGCAGTCATTTGGTAAGCCTTAATGGCTATTCTGGTGGCCCAGATCAAGGCGACAAAGTAAATGTTCTGAGTACAAGACTTTACCTAAAGTTGAAGGTAAAAGTAAATGTTCTGAAGCAATAATTTTGCACTTAATAGTTAGCTCATTCTCTAGTCTTTCATGCTAAGATGAAGTGTGGTATTTTTTTTTTCTTAATAAAATCTGAATATTAGGTCCACACTATTCAGAGCTCAAGGACTTGTCATTTGAAGTAGAATTGATTGATCTACCCAAAACAAATATGCTTTTCTGACAAAGTGCTAATAAACGCCTTCTGGCAGTCACAGAGTGCTTCTTTCAAGATCTTACTGTTTGTTTTTTGAAGTGATGAAATTTATAGGGACTTGTTATAAGGTTCTAATTGAATTTCACAGAAGTAGTCCTGGTGTGACCCAAAATGGAGAAAAAAGAAATCCTCAAAGCTAGTCTCTGTGGAATCAAAGATTAAAAACACTAAATGGGAAAGAGAGGTCCAAGTTAGAAATAATCGTGAGACTTAATGAAGATTTTTGAGAGAAGTTAAGGTTGATAATTTCTAAAGATATAAGGTAGATGAAAAGATTCACAACAGAAAAGTGTTTATTAAAACACTTTTTAGGAAACCTTGGGAAATAACAAAAGCTGCTTTAAAGTCTCCTATTAAAGTGAAGACTGAGTGAATTAGAAAATTTTGCCACCTGCAGCCCTAAAAGAACTTTTTGCTTAGCTCTTATTGCAAGGTTTAGCTGTCTTTGAAGAACTTGAACAAGAATTTTTGGTAAGACTGTGACTAAAGAACTACACAGATCCTATTTTCAATAGCTTTAAAAGTGAGGTAACAATCTCTCCTGGCTGTGTCAGAACAATTTATAAGTCACAAACTAGCTTTGTTATCAAGCTAGATAAAGGGCATGAACATTTTAATGAAGACTTTTCCTAGTTTTTGGAGACCTGTCATTTTGGTTTCAGGTTCACGATACGGCCATTGCTGCATTTTAAGTCCATAGTTTGATAAGATGTGAACAAAGGATAACTTTGCTCTCCTCCATCTTGCTTTTCTTGGAAATATGAAGAGTCAGCACAACTGACTGTAACAGCTAAAAAAATACCTGAGACATGAAAGTTCATAGCTACACTTAGTAAAGATTTTACCTTTATGTTGGAAGCATTTGCAGATAAGAGGAAGTCAGTGCTGAAATCTGGAATGGTTGTTACTGGAATAGTGATGGTACCTGGGAGTCACAGCCTCCAGTCACATGTCTGCTATAGCAGATGTTGCACCATGGGCAAACTGCCTAAGCTGTCTATTTCCTTGAGACTGGTACAAAAGTCTCTAGTGGCTCAGATGTAATTTCAATGTACAAAATACTTTACTCCCACCCTTCCTTTTTGGTTAACAAAGAGGGCACCGAGGAAGGTATTTCTTTGTGCCTAACACTAACTGAAATAGGAGATGTTATAGAGAATTAGCTGTCTACAAAGCTGAGTAGCATGATTAATGTAACCTGGGAAAACAGGTAAAGAACAAGATGAGAGGTTATGGGCGTGGATTGCCACTTTTCACTCCGTTGACCGATGAGCTACCTTGGAGGCTGAGTGGCAGGTACTAGAGCAGGTACAGTTCTCACCTATGTATTTAACATGAGCATGAGCTGGTTTGTATCCCAGCAGTTCAGGTTATGGATAAAGGTAATACAATTTTAGTGCTTGTGCTCTTCAACATCTTCATAAACCACTTGGATGCAGAGCTGGAAGGGATATTCACCTGTTGACTCCCTCAAGGGCAGAGAGGCCTTGCAGAGAGACCTTGAACAATTAAAGGATTTAGCCATCACCAACAGTATCAACTTAAACACAGAAAAATGTCAGATTCTGCACCTGGGGTGAAGAAACCCTGGATGCACAGACAGGCTGGGGAATGAGAGGCTGGAGAGCAGTGCCACAGAAAGGGACCTGGGGGTCCTGGTCAATGGCAAGGTGGACATGACTCAGCAGTGCCTTGGCAGCCAGGAGGGCCAGGTGTGTTCTGGAGGGCATCAGGCACAGCATGGCCAGCTGGGCATAGGGGGGAATTGTCCCACTCTGCTCTGAGGTGGGATGGCCTCACCTCAAGTGCTGGGGACAGTTTTGGGTGCCACAATATAAAAAATAGGGAACTATTAGAGAGTCACCAAAGGAGGGCCACAAGGATCTGGAGGGGAAGCCTTGTGAGGAGTGGCTGAGGTCACTTGGTCTGTTCAGCCTAGAGAAGAGGAGACTGAGGGGTGACTTCATTGCACTCTACAACATCCTCACAAAAGGAAGTGGAGGGGCAGGCACTGCTCTCTCCCCGGTGGTGACCAATAAGAAGACCCAAAGGAATGGCCTGAACCTTTGTCAGGGGTGGTTTAGGTTGGATACCAGGAAAAGTTTCTTCAGTGACTGGGCTCTGAAACAGGCTCCACAGAAAAGTGGTCACAGCACCACGCCTGGCAGAGTTCATGTGAGGACAATATTATCCATGGTGTCTCTTGTCTACGGTCCTCTGCAGGGCTGGGATTGGACTCAATGATCCTTGTGGGTCCCTTCCAGCTCAGGACATTCTATGATTTTATGATCAATTGTCTAAAACATTTATATTAAACAATTACCAGCAGAACCTTCCTGTAGGTCTCTGGTTAACGGTACATTTAAAGACTGCATTTTTGGTGCAGTCTTTAAAACTGTCATTCAGTCCTTGACTTAAGGGTTCAGCAGCTCCAGTACTCTGTTTTTAAGTCTGCCTCTTAAATTATCTGGATGTTCCTACTGGTATAGAGATGATGTCTGAGCTACTTTCTGAGCTACAAAGAGAGATGTATGTTCTTTCAACTCTGCAGGTTTTGCCTGGTGGTTTCTGACAGTAGATTGAGGAATTCGGTTTTCATCTGCAACATCCTCACATTTCTCAGGCCATAAAATAGGACGTGCTGATTTGAAAAATGGATTTTGGATTTTGTTCTCAAGATTGGCAAAGGAAATAGCATATGTATCCTGACCTTTGTGACAGCATGTGAAACCTCTGCATTTGAGCTGATGTTAGAGAAAAGCTAAGGTGAAGACGTGGCACAGGAATGGATTTTCACTACAGCAAAATAAGCTTTGTGGATGGGAAAGTGGAAAATGTGTTTTTGAAAATGCCCATTTATTTGCTTTTTGTGTTTCTGTTAGGCTTTAGTCTAATTACTTTGTCAAAGGCAACTAGACCCTAGGACTTTCATCTTAATGTTTGGTAGCCTGACATAAATTAAAAAATAAAGCCATTTTGTTAATTCTGAATTCTCCTGTACTCTCTCAAGATTTTTCACGAGTTCAGGTTTCTACTTCAGCAACCACAGATTATCCCCACTTTTCATCTTAATTTGCATCACACTTATTGGAGCCATGTAACTGGGGGAGGCCAGAGGGGTGACCTCACAGTACTTTCAGCATCCCTCACCTTCATTTTACAGCTGTATGAAGTTCTCTGTCACTCTTCCCCTGTCAGTGCAGCATCAGTGCCATTAAATATCCAACTGGATGAACATTTGTGACTGAAAAGATTAAAATGTTTCAATGATTTAAATTTTGACCTACTTCAACAGGCCTTTTTTACCTACTGAAAATAGGCAAATAGTCCAGTAGGTATTTTTAGCAAGTTTATGGGAATCCTGCAGCTTTTTGAAGGCAAACCTGGTATGCACTTTGTATGTGTGTTTTAGGAGATGGCACTATAAATCACCATCCAGTGCTGCTGAATTGAGATGCATTTATATTGTGGGTATAGCTATGCTTCCATTATTTACCCAGTAAAACTAAAAGCTTTAGAAATTTAGTTGTTTCATAAGCCAAGAAAATAAATCTGATTTAATTAGTGAAAAACTAAATTAATTTGAATACATTTTGACACTAGGAATGTAGGCTAATTGATGGCTAACTATCTCTTTATATCGTGTTTCATGGCATTTAGATACCCATTGCTAATAATACATTACTTTTATATTTATTATTGG
This sequence comes from Ammospiza caudacuta, assembly GCF_027887145.1. NCBI lineage: Eukaryota > Metazoa > Chordata > Aves > Passeriformes > Passerellidae > Ammospiza > Ammospiza caudacuta. Next base: position 27,554,524 of record NC_080593.1, on the reverse strand, counting down.
TGCAATTTTGAGGATATTGTGGGAGCAACTGAATTTTCTGAGTGGATTAAATCATAAAAAGGGTCCTTGTAGCAGTCAATTGATTCTTACTGTACAATAAATGACTGTTAACTGAAGTGCAAATTAAATACTTATTTTCAACACACCATACAAAGCATTAAGTATATTAAAAAAATTATATTATAGACTCACAATGTGGAGCCAAAAATAGGCAGCTTCAGAGCATGCTAAATATCCTTAGCAACCTGCTAAAATATGACATAGGAAACAGTTTACACTTGAGCAATTATCTGATAAGAAGCAAGCACAGTGAGCTTATTGCAGTATGTGTACACAGATAGGGAATATATAATTGAGCATGTGCACAGACCCAGAGAAGGACACAGCATATGACTGCTTCTATATGTACAGAATAAAACAGAAGTTCATAATATGTATCAAAATTCAGTAGGCATGTAAAGATTAGAGATGGTAGATATTAGAGAATTTGAATAAACAATGGCTTAGTTTCGTTCATGGTGATGCAGCTTTTTTGTACCTTCAGTGGAAATATACTGAAATACAGCTGAAGCAGTGCAGCAGGGAATTAAGACAAAGCATTACTGATCATTGTGATTCAGAGTTTTCCACTTAAAAATTAAACAGATTTCTATATTCAAACATTTATTCGGCTTGTTTTGGCTGTCCTCTCAGACTAAGAACATTTTCTGTTCCTTTGGCACATTGCAAGAAAGGATGTATGCCTTCCTTTTGAGATGTCTTGAAAATGAAGTGAAAAGTGTATCTGCTATCTGTATTTCTCAGGTAGTAAGAGACTATACAGGTGAGGCAGTTGAATGAAAGCTCTTCTAAGTCCCTCTAGATTACATGATCTGCTATTTAAGGAAAGTTTTCGGAGTAGACTGACATCTTTGGTAATCCAGGTTTTTCAGCCAAGCCAAGTTCTCAGCTGGCCTAAATCATCTTAGACCCTCAGAAATACAGTGCAGTTCTGACTTTCACAGCTGCAGATCTGGACTTGTGAGAGCTGTGGGTTTCTGCATGCATTTTTTTTCTTTCCAGCTCTTAATTTAAGTGAAAAATTGCATATTTTGTTGCCCTGTTTATCTGTCTGTTTCTTTGTCTCCAAAGAAATTAAAATAAGATCTTTTAACAGAAGTTAAATCACAACTAGACCTGATACTACCCATTTTGCTGCTACAATATTTGATATATTTCATTGAAAAAGTGGAAATGATGGGCATTTTTAAGAAATAATCAGAGGAATTCTGAATAGATATTTAGGAGGAGATAACATCCTCTTATAAAAAATTGGAACAATTGTTAGGTGATCTGATTATGTTAGCTGCCAAAAACTCACAGGGAAGTCTTTTCACTCCATCTGTGCAGACAGAAAGATGAGAATTGGCATGGGAGCTGTTAGTCTGGCTCAATATCAGTTTATACTGAGGAAAACCTCTTGTGATTATTCAAGAAGGTTTGAGAATAAACTGGATGGGAAACTATTTTGTGTTCCCAGTGTAATTTAAAGTCATAGGGAAATGTCACAGTTGGTTGAGAATTTTAAAACCTGGACTAACAAACTGAAATGAAATTGCAGCAGTCTTCTAAGCAAAGCTAAAATGTGTCCCTAATTTATTTCTGTTTGAGTATAAACATATTAATCTACAACTGACAGTAGTGGTAGGTTTTAATGACCAATCCTTCTCTTTTCCAAATTACTATCCCTTTTTCATTAAATGTCCAAAAGCTCCCAAAGGCAAAGTCAGATAAAGAAATCTTTCATTATGTCATGGTTTCAGCTAGGATAGAGTTAATTCTCTTCCAGTAGCTGGCAAAATCTGCCATAATTGTCATCCGCTAGCTGTGTTTCTTGGATTTAGCATGAGGGAAATGTAGATAACACACTGATGTTTTAAGTGTTGCTAAGTAGTGCTTACCCTCGGTCAGGGAATTTCAGTTTCCCCTGCCCTGCCAATGAGGAGGTGCACAGGGAGCTGTGAGGCAGCATAGCCAGGACAGCTGACACAAACCTCCAAAGGGAAATTCCATGTGATAGAATGTTATAAACAGTATATAAACTGGGAGGAGGTTGCCAGGAGGGACCAATTGCAGCTGGGGATGGGACAGCGTGGGCATTGGTGAACAGCTGTATTTTTAATCACTTCTCTTCCTTGTCTCTGTGTTGCCTCCTTTCTTCATGGCAATTACTATTATTGTTATTATGGTATTATTTTACCTTGTTTCAATTATCCAACTGTTTTTATCTCACCCCACAGGGTTTCTCTGATCCTCCTCCCTATCCCACCACGGACACAGTGGGGAAGTGAGAGAGTGGCTGTGTCGTACATAGTTACTGTCTGGGGTAAAGCCACAACATATTGTTGCTCAAATTCAACGTTAGATTAGATTAGATTAGATTAGATTAGATTAGATTGGATTAGATTAGATTAGATTAGATTAGATTTTCTCTAATCTCCATGTAGCAGTGAGATGTAGATTGACAAGTTTGAAAGAGGCAGGATGCAGGCCAAGGAGCAGGGCTCTATTGTTATTTATTTAGAGGGTATTCTCAGTAACTGAGATGAGGAATATCTACATCTGTATTCAGGAAAATATATATATTTAATGTGACACAATAAAGAACAGCTAGGGAAGTAGCTATTAAGGAATAGCATCTTGAGAATAATAAATATTTATCCTTCCATAAAATACTGCTTTGAAACATGAAACTTGTTTGTTGTATTAACAACTTTTTAATGCATGATGTTTGTTTGAAATTTCTTTCTGAATACTGAACTTGATCTCACAGATTGAAAATATCTTACGTACATTGTTGTGTTTTCCTGACCTAAATAAAGTTTATATTTTATTTTATTAATAGGGAAATTTTTTCTAAGGCATAATATTTAGTCTCCCTGGTTTAGTACATACATTAGCATCAGCCTATGGAATTCTCTAGTTAAATGCCATACACTGTTTTCTGGGTGAATGCTAGAATAATTGCATCTTTATTTGCATTTGCATAAACATTCTTGCACCTGGTGAAAAAGTAATCTGTAAGAAAGAAAATATGACCATGTATTTCCTTTGTCATTTCTGATTCAGAAAAACATCAAATGGAACATTATTATTCCAAGGGCATAAAAAGAAAGTGCAGTTTGGGTATTAGTTGTGGGTTTAACAGCAGCTAATCTCACCCATGAGGTTATCAGCTTCTGGGTGATCCTATTTAAATCACTTTTGATACCACAGCAGGCCTTATATGCTGTCTAGCTTTGCCAGCAAGAATTAATATTATTCACAGCTATGAAACGCATGTTAAAACAATATAGCTCTGTTCGTGCAAGTATATTTTCATATTTCTGGGAAGAATTGATATTTATATTTCAACAGTGAAAAGACCAAAGCCCAAAAATATGCTAATTTGTAAAGGTTGAATGTTGTAATCCTTGCTCATGGGAGAAGTCCATGCTCAAATTCTTCAATAGCTTAATTCTAAGTACAATTACCTGAGTTAAACTGGGAGATTCAGTATTTCAATAAACTAATAGATAACCGAAACTCATTCAAGCAATAATGACTGTAAAGTTTGTAGTGTGTTTTGTTCAGCACTGGAATCTTCAGAGACTGAAAAAACAGAATTTAGAAACCTACTTGTTGAGTTTAAGTGTATTTGTAAAAGCACCCATTGCAAGAGGATTTAAACAGTTAGTTAAACTATCACAGAATCACTGAATATCTCTATCCCATAGACAGACCTTTTGCAATGTATCTTTGTATGACTAAAAGAAAACTAAAATCTCTTGAGAAAAAATAAAAAATCTTATTAGGTGGAGATATTTTATGTTTTTTTCTTTAAATGGAATTTAAAGAAATATTTCCCTTTAGACACTAGTGATAACTGTAATTTTTGCTTTGACATTTAAATTTTGTTTAACTTCAAATAAATATATTTAAGTAAACAATTTCTGTTGAAAAAACACTTCTAGAAAGAACAAAGTATTTTCATTTTAAAGTTTCAACCATGTCAAAAAGCCTTATTCCAACCATTGTAACTATAGAACATTTTTAGAATTGCAACTTCTTCTTTTTTTTTTTTTCCCCATTAATATCTACCACAAAAAAAACCCCAAAAACCTATGAAAAGGTTCTGGCTGTTTTGGCTACATATGAGTATACATTTTCCTGGAGAAATAAAGGAAGCATGATGTAAATTCATACAGTTCATTTGCAGAAATTTCCTGCTTCTAAGTGTAATCTCTGTATTATGACTGCACCAGGCAGTCATAGGGAGAAGTTTAAGAAAACTTGAATGATTGTCCTTTAGATGCTGGGAAAAAGAAAAGACAAGCTGCTCATCTTGGCTATTGAAACTGCACAGCACTATGACCTTGCCCACACTGCCAACTTACGGCTGCATTGTATTTCATCCTCTAGCTAGGTCTTGTTTCACCAAGAGAGATGATGGATAATTTTTCAGCTCCTGTATTTCTGGAACATTTGCTTCTCTGACAACTATTGAAAATGAATATATTGCCTAAAAATCCCTGTGCTCAGAAGTAGTCACATCTCATTTCACTCTTTTCCCTTTTCCATTTATAGATGTTTGTCTACGTTCCTTTTTTTTTTTCTTTTTTTTTTTTTTTTAAGAGTTCAGTATGCTTACTTTCCATTTTTAGGGATTTAAGGAGTATTTATGTTACCTTGTGTTTGGGAAATATTTCTTCTTTTCTTTCAATGCAGAACAAAAGAAAAACATTCTCTTTTTCACTTTATACCCCACTCCCACACCATATATTTTCAAAAAAACATGAAAAAGCATCAGAGTTTAAAATTTGTATTTTTTCTATCCCACAGATAGACATTTTGCAATTTATCTTCATACAATTAAAAGAAAACTAAAATGCATTACTATGTTTGTTTTGTTATAGCTAATAACACAGTGAATTTTTATGAATGCTATATAGAAAAAGTAATTAAAAATGCCAGTTTAGACATGGAAGAGTTGAGAAATCACAGAATCAAAGTAAACTTAACAGGTCCAGAATTTTCATATATATTTTAGTTCTGATTTTACACTTTTTTTTCTGCCAAAGTCCCCCAGTTTATTCAGTACAGAGGCTAATTCACATCCACAAGGTATGGCTCTTTACAGTCCCTTCCAGCTGAAACATTGTGTGCAGCCTTCACATGCCTTGGCATAGAAACCACGCTTAGGTCCATGCTGTGTCATCAAAAGTCAACTAAACCTCTTCTATACCTTGAAAAGGAACTCCAGGGTCAGTTTGGCTGAGACACTGCAGCAGCAGCAGCTTTCAGAATTACATTGAGCTGTTTGTGCATACAGCAAGATGCTTGAATTCCACATTACACCCCGTATTCTGTGCCATTTATTCTCTGACACTGCATATATAATATCTCTACAGCCCCCAGCCCTGTCTCCCTCCACTATGTTACTCCATAGCTTCCTAGTTCTCTCCAACCAGTTTCTATCCCAGCCTTTATGTTTTTTTTCCCCTTTCATCCACCCCAAATAGATCCTCTTGAGTAAGTATGAGAACTGGAGGCAACTGAAAGAATGACCATTGTTTGTCTCCTACATTAGAGACTACAGATGCTTAAATATGAAAGAGAGGTCTGAGAGAAATTGCAGAAAGGAAATTCTGAATCTTTTTTATTCCTTAAAATATTACCTGATTTAACTGTTTGAGTTTCCTAATCTGTTAAAGTCCTTTACTTCTAGTAAGAGACTAAATATAAATATCAGCTGAAGTTTTAATTTTAGTTATTTAGTCTGCCTATAACAACCATAAAATTGTTAAATACAGAAACTAAAGATATTCCTTTGCTGAGGTCATGTTAAAAAAGGGCAAAACTAGAAAAATCTGAATAAACTTAAAAAATCTATATGCATAGGTAAAATTAGTTAAAAATACATGTATATGTATTTACGTAGATATAGTGTTACAATCTTCACCAGATTTGTGTAGAATCACAAAAAAGAATAAGAGCAATCTACTTCTGTACAACCACAGACAGATATAAACATACCCAAGTCTCCCTTCCTTTCTAAATTTTTCTACTTTGTTTGGGCATCCTTTTCCCTTTGGTATTGGCCTCTAGGATTCAAAGGATATGGTAACATAGTTAGTAAAACATTCAAATCAAGAATAAAGTAATAAGCACCAGGCTGAGATGTATCTGGAAACCTCAAAAAAGTGGTATTATAGAGTTGTAACCAGGCATTTTGGTCCCTGACTTATCAAACTCAATATTTTGTGATACAATAGAAAGAAGAAGTGCCATAAAATGATAAATTGAAAGAAATAATATATTTGGTGATAGTAATCTCACATTTTTGTGTCCTTTTAGTGCTTTTGTCTCAGGTAGCTTTCTGTTACTGAGATTGCTGCCAACATCTGCTTCCATATAATGAAAAAGGTATTGCTTGATGTAAAGTTATGACACATTTGTGTTCAGAGTATAAATTCACTTTGATTTACTTTCAAATGTGAGACAGTGATAAATTACTGTGTAATTATCATGTTTAAAATGACAAGCTGAAGCAATGACAAGTTCTTTTAGATTTTTCTTTCCACTTCTACTGAGTGTACATGCAATAGTTCAAAAATACTGCTTCATTTTGTCTCTGTCACAACATGATTTTTACATCTGCTCTCTTTGATGTTTTTGAAAAGCTTCCTCATGCTTTTGCCCCTGAACTGAAAATTCGTAGCTGTTTCATATTTGGCCTTTGTCTGCATAGTCACGCTTAAGAGAACTGATCTGAGCTATTGCAACCAGATGAAGTCCTTCTGCAGACAGGTTCAGAAAGATTAGCAATGTTTAATTTGTTGTTAAACACATACTTTTAAAGTTCTAACTTTAGTCACTATGTGTTGTCCTTACATTTAAAAGCTGTTAGGCTGGGCCTAGAGTTGAACTATGTTGCATTTTACTATATAAATTAGCTACAATGTTGCCCAGGATCTATGTGCAGCTGGACAAAAGATATGCTAAAAAACCATGAATGTAAAACTTTCAGCTTCTACAACTTCCTGGGGTGAGGATGTCTAAAACCTAGCAGGGCTGAGTGAAAGCTTTTTGATTTTTATTCTATCCTAAACTCCTGCTGTTTCTTTCATACTTACACTTAATTGAGAACTGTATTTTGGAATTTTTTTTTTTAAAGGCAAAAATCTAGGTAAAATATGCCTCACGAGAATGTTTAACATACATTAAAAGATCAGCATGCATGGAAAATGGATTTTTAGGCTTTTTAAAAACATGCCTGAGGCCAGAGTGGACAGGCTTCCCTCTTTCAACCCCTAAAAATATTAGTCCTTAAAGAACTCATTCACAAGCTAGGAAGCAGAATCCAGAATCTACTACATTGAAGTACCTAGGAGATAATCAGGGTATCTCTGGAGCAAGACATTAATCTTCATCCTCTTTGCTGAAATGATACCAATGAGCAGTAGCACTCCAATGGGGAGAAAGAGATTTTTGATTCTGTACTCTGAAGACTTATCTGAGAAGAAACATCCTGACTTCTGGTTGCAGGAATTTTCATGCACACTATCTAATGACTGTTACTGGAATGCCTTAAATAATAAGAAAACAGAAAGCAATGCATTAGTCCATTTTATTTAAAGACACAACATTCTCTCAGACTTAAGTTCTTCTGGTTTGAATTTCACTGTTTTGCCAAGTAACTGACCAATGGTCCTGAGAGTGCTTTTAAAATGGGCCACTGAAACTTCAGCTCCTGCTGCCATTTTTTCTTGATCAGCCATACCTTGACAAGACTGGAGTTTCTTCCATATAAGCCTAACCTTGGTTTAAATCTGGAAAGCTTTAGTAAATGTAAAACTTATCACAGTCTTGTTAAGGATATGCACTATTTGTAAATTTTTATAATGATTTATAAATTATATTACTGTGTGTAAATATACCTTATTAGAACGCATTTATACATGCTGTTGCAAATCCAGTGTACTTCTCTGACAAAAGATAAAGGGCCAAACCACGCCCTAAGATGTACTTGCTAAGTCATAGCAACTCTGTTCTCCCAGCTGATATTTATTTCAAGCACTCACTCCAATTGAAAAAAAAAGTTGTGAAGCCATTTCCCATGATTAATGATAATAAAATTGTGTTGTATGTCTTAAAAGTCCATTGGTGGGAAAATTCACTTGTACTTGGACACTGTTCAGCATTTCTAGGACTAAGCCTGCATTATAACTATTAGGACATAAAACAGTAGACACTAGTTGACACAGTCAAGTTCATGTAGCAGATGTGAAAAACAACTGCAAAACTTTTCCAAAACTTACTCTCTTATACAAAATTTACTTCTGTTGTTCCAGTTCTGACACCTACAGAGAATGAAAAACCCATGCTCATGCTGATAATCTAAGAATACTTAGGAAGAAATTGCTGTGCCTATGGGAAATGGAATAAACTTTCCTGAAAAATATTCCTCTCCCTAAGGAAGTGTCATAAATTCTCTAATATAGTCTAAAGAAATCACCAGCCTCTAAGTTTCATATTTAAGGTTATGCCTCATTTACTCAGCAATGTGGAAGGCTGTCAAATTATTTTTATGCTGATTGCACTTACTCTGTGTTATAAAACTTTTACATTAAGAATCCTCTGTTTAAATGTTTGAAGTAACTGAAAGGTTGTTAAAATACATGGTTATATATTTTAATAAAAGAACTCCTGATTTGAGTAAAAGTACAACACATGCTGGATAATTCTTTAAAATACTTGAATTTAAATCCTGAGGAAACATAAGCTACTCTTTATATCAATTAACAGCTCTGTGAAAGAGTTGACTAACAAAGACTTTTTCCAATGGTCAAAGAAAAAACCCACTAAAAATCTGAGTTACTATTAACAGGTAATGGGGGAAATATCTATTTTTTTAGCCAAACATAATACTTTTTAATAAAACAAGGATTTTTAAATGGGGAATATAAAGCTGAATAATTAATAGAAACAACTGCAAGGATTGACTGTCTAGCAAAACCTGTGATTACTTTTTCTCTCATTTTTGCTACATTTGTAAAGATTTTACTGAAATCAATGGAGTTACACTAGTAGAAAATTGGTTAGGAAATGTCAGGCCTCTAGATTAGAAGAATCCAATTCAATCCAATTCAAGCACTAGTTCTGCTTTCTAAATACTTGGCATCAGTTACAAGGATTTAATTCATATCATATACAATGCTGAAAAAATGATCTTATTAAATTAGTGACTAAATAGAGAAAGACAATAATTTATTTCCACTATAGAGACCTGAAAAGTGAAGCTTCAGACACCTCAGAAGCAAAAAGTAGATCTTAAGAAAGAATAGCAGCTGGATGGAACATAGTAATTTCATTATGCACTCTGTCTGTTATCACTGAGACATCTGTTTTGGGAGGTGAAATATAGGGAGGTTACAATGAACTTGCTATAAATGAATATTTATTTTCAGTGAGAAAATGAGTGAAAATTAAAACCAGTAAGTGCTTAAGAAGAAACAAGCAACCCAAAATAGAAATCAAAAAGAGCAGATGAGGAATGCTTAGAGAAGAGTTCTTGGGTATTTTATGAAACTGGAAACAGCAAGAATGATTAAGTGTGGAAACTGAACGTTATCAGTACAGTGAGTGGGATATATCTCTTCTAAATTGCATGTCTGAAAGTCAGAAGTCTAGCACTGAACTGCTTGCCCTAGGCTTCCTTTACAGTCAGTAGAGAAATCTAGGCATCTCTAGAGGGTGATTCATCTGTGACTAAAATAGGCATCTGAGATAGGTCAAATGAATTGCCCTCTAGAGGTGCCTGTTTCTCTCCAGGTCAGACTTAGATCTCTACCTTTTAAATGTCTAAAGGTGGGTGAGATGAATTCCACTTCAGATCTTACATTGCTCCTGCGTTCAACAGTGGAGTGGCCATCAGTAACAAAAAATCCCTAAGGAATGTTGCAATGCAGATACCCAGTGCTGACCAAGGAGCGAAGAATAGTGGTAGATTGACTCTGCAATTAAAGTTTTCAGGCAATGTTTTTAGTGTAGAACTTGGCCAAGACTCTGTGGCTTGTAGAGCCTCCTACATTCCCCTCACAAGAGGGCTTCTGGATGAAATGTGCTTTTCTTGATGACTATTAAAGTGTTGTGAGCTCCTGGGTTATCATTAAATAGCCCATGCTCTGTGTTTGGAATTTGACTCTGTTGCTGCCTGCAATGTTACATCCCAAGCTGAACCAACCAAAGTCATTCAGGATTTCCCTCTCTGGATGTTTCTAATTCTTGATCATATATCCAGAGAGACTGTAAAAACCATAATTACAGGTTGCTCCCTTGGAATGCTAACTTCCTTTTCTGGGAAAGGGAAAGCAGTATCTAGTAAAGTGTTAGACTGCAACCTTGCTGAGGCTTAATCTTCCCTTTCACTGTAGTCAGAGGGTGAACCATGATTTTTTTGTTCATTCCACTGGTCTCTGCATCTACTCAAAAAGTAAATTCTGTGGTACAGACTGTCTACTGTGCCTGCACAACCTGGGAGTCATGAGTTTGAGAGCCTTTATTACAACAAAGTACACTTCATGGAACTCCTAGGATATTACAAACATTGTTTACCCATAAAACCAGACATTTCTGATTATTTTGTCACTTTTACAACTTCATGTAATTTTATTTTCTAACATACAGATTAGGGAAATTATTTACTTGGGAGTAATTTATCTTACTTGTGAGTAATCTCATAGAAAAACATGCTTCTTCCTTCACAGTCCTAGAGCATAGAACAAAGCTCTTCATGAGACATAATAGATAAAACATTTATCCTTGGAATGCCTTTCTGCCTAATGCAATGAGCACACAGATTGTTTCTGCTGTTTTCCCAACATCCTGATGACTCTTTTTCATGACCACAGCATGTAATATATCAACCCAAAGGAAAATCCCATTCTTCTCCTCCCCCTTCCCTGTCAAAAAAAAAAAAAAAAAAAAAGGGGGTTAAAAGGCAATTATCTTCCCTAGTTTTTCCTAGAAACTATGGTGGATTTATTTAAGTCTTCTGGGAAAGACAATATAATGGAAAAAATGATAAAATTAAAAAAATAACTCCATGGAATAAAAAGATGGTTTTAGTAATTTTTAGTAATTAAAGATTTAGAAGTGCACACTATATTTTGAACATGCATATCAAATTAAATATCATTAAATTGTATACATAAATTAATTAAACCATTGGGAAATTGAATTTAGCAATGGGTCACTGGCTCTAAACTACAACGTTCTACCTTGGGCTAAATTAAAAAGTAACCTTTTGGTGTTTTGACATTTCATTAGCAAAACTGTCTTTACCACAGACCATTCTGAATTATAGAAAAGAATGAATTTCAACTATGAGTGTAGAGGATTTACTGGAAGATAGAATAAACCTAATCTGAAAGGAAAATAATTGGAAAAGATGGTAGATTTATAATTATTGGAGTGAAAAATAATATGGTTTTTCATATTTTTTCTGAGAAACTCTAATGGATTATTTATTCAGGAAATTAATATGCTATTGGCAGCTCTCAATAATGCAATGTGGAAAAAGAAATGGAAGACGGAAGGTTTGAGTGAAGAAGAAAATATATTCAGTATTTTTTTTCTTTTTTCCATTAGACAAAAAATTTAGAGATGAAGAATAAAATAAATTGTTATTTGCTGGTTTATTGGTTCAATGTATGCAAGACACCAATTCACATCCTCTTTGCCTTGTGACAAATCCACATGACCATGATGCACAGACAGAAAATTTGCATAACTGAATTAAATTTAAAAAAACTGTACATGCAAAACTTTTATTTATGCAAACAGTACAATAAAAACAATTTGCACAGGCTGTAGATGTAGACTCTTGATTTTTCTGAGAATCAGTCCTTAATTTCCAAACTGTTTAGTAATGTTTGTCTCTATGGTCTGGCTTCTTCCTGGAAAAGCATCTTGAGTTATTTGTAATGATGTCTTACATCAAATTTAATTTACTTATGTTGCCGAGTCTGATAGACTGTGATCCACCTACACCTTCAGCTACTACTCTTTTTATTCTAACAGCTGATCACAGCTGATTTTCCTTTTTGACTCTGATGTTTTAACTCTGACCATTTGAACAGATCCTTATGTTCTCTATCTCTGTCCTGACCTGAATGAGCAAGCAGCAGGTTCTCAGACCTGTGTTGTAGGGTTTCTCTTCTCTTCTCTCTAAGGAATCTTTGTATGAACTTGTCTGTCAACCATGAACCCATTTCCATTGTTATGTTGCTGAAGTTCCTCTTTGATCCTGAATAGGTTTTTTGGTTTTTTTTTTATTTAATCCCAGTTCTGCCTTTTAGAGCATTGGAAAGGCCCTGAATGTATTAAATAGGAGCCATTTGTAAAGGTTCTCATTTCACCTAGATTTTTGATTATAGACAATGCAAGGAATATTGGAATTAAAATCTTCTGTCTACAACCCCAAGAGTATGAAAATAAACAAAAAAGGAAATACCTAAGCCTAAGGTTCTCTGTGCAGTGACCACTAAGACAATTTTTCCTCATATTAAGTACATTTCGCAGTGTTTTTAACAATATTTTTTACTTTCCAAGTGACACGCCAACATGTGTTTAGAGATTCATAAACCTGTGGTTTAGTAGTTCCTCTCCTCACTCAGAGAATGACAAATGCTATCTTGGTGATTCCAAACTCTACCATGCATTTTTCATCAGCACAGCTGGACCCCTTTGTGGTAGTGACTAATGTTAATACTAGTCCAGTTACACTGGATTCCCATGGTGTTATCATGTTCTGTCTTGAAGACTCCCATTATGAAGGCCCATAATCAGTTGTGATCATGCTAGATTAGGTAAATATTTAAAATACATGTTAGAATTCTTTCATCTGGGGTTCATCATTTCATGAGTCTTGATCATTACAAGGGTTTCTAGTGATTCTATCCCTGATCTTTCCTTAACTAACAAAATAAATAAAAAACACTTCAGATACTGGCACATAACAAAGTGCAAAGAGTATTAAAGCATAACATGATTCAGCATAACACAAAATAATGGATAAAATATCGATTTCAGTTATTTACATGATACATTTATAATTGAGATTTTTTCTTAGTGGCGAAAGAAAATATAAATCATGCAATGAGCTTGCCATCAGATCTATATCTCAGTGAGTACACATCAGTGGAGATGCTTCTTACTTTCCTTTGACTGTTTTGTAAGACTGTATATGTAACTTAGGAGGCGCCTACCATATTTAACTGAATTTTAAGTGTTATTTTTAGCAACATGAAACAATTTTTCAAGGTTATGCAGACTAGGAATTTACACATAAAGAAAGCTCATGTAAATTAGTGCTGAATACAGACAGTTGTGTAGGTTCTGATTTCAACTTCTGCAAAAGAAGAAATCTGGAAATACCTACCTAGGGCTCCTATACATAATAGTCACCAGACTATATATTAAAAACACTTTTACAAACCCTGACTACTCATTACACAGGAAAGGGGTCAAATATGAGAAATCGCTGATAATGCTCTTCACACTTTGAGGCATGTTTGATGAACCAGCTATATCATTTCATTGTATGTTAATAGTAATATTTATGCTTCAACTGAATACCTGGCTCCTATTTTTGTGTGTCCAATACAAAAAAAAAACCCTGGCAAATTAAGGTGTCTGGCTGAGCATCTGTTAAAGACTGAAGCAACAAAATTCTGAAGATCAATATTTTTCTATCTCTTGTAGCTTGGCCCTGATTTTTATTTTCCCTGAGTGAAATATCTATACATTCAGGAGATGTATTGACTAACATAATATAAAACTTCAGAGAGGAGGAATACTTTCAGAAATTGAAGCAATTTAGGATCTGCTTTAAGAATACAATTGTAAAAGGTCTCTTTGAAGGAGGAAGTTGGCTGCGCTTTGATTGTCAGATGCCTTGGTCAATTTTCATTTTATGCTTGTTGTTGATAGCTTTTGTAACATTTTTCACACCTCAGCTTTATCACTTTCCATTTTTACTTGTTCATGAAGAGTGAACATTTAGATTTGAGCATCTTTCTACTCCCTAAGAAAAGATTTGTATTTACCTGTACCTTCAACTGTCCCATTCTGTCTTTCATGTAGTGTATATCTCTTTCAACAGAAGTTGCATTGGACTTTTCTATTGAGTGAGTAGTAGCTAGCACATTGCAAATTTTTGCAGTGGTAATAATGAGATAGTAATAAAAATAATAATGATAGTGATAATTACAATAATGAAAGGAAAAATCTTGTCTTATAGACTGGTTTTGGCATCTTTTATATTTGCATGAATTCTTACTATTGATTTGAAGGCCAAAATCAGGATCACTCGACAGCTACTCATTATCTTGACATTAGCATAAAATTGTACTGACATGATGCAAGAATAAAAGGTATCTTGGGGCATACTGAAGCTGGATGAGGAGGACAGTGCTAAATTAGCCTGTGTTTCACTGATCATAAATATCCCTTGGTTGTTAAGACCTGGCAAAATTCAGAGCAAGTATGAAGATTGCATTGCCATGCAATTTTCTACATTGGATAGAAATATTCAGAATTCTATGCATAACATCTGTAGATCCTTTTGAAACCTAGCCGTATTTTCGAGGGCCTAATCAAAGTAGAGTGACAAGTGAGCATGTATCTAAAAGACATTGTCATGATTAATGTGCTGCTGAACATCAAAAGAGTTAATGGGCTTTAACTAGCTGGTTAGCTCAGTATGAATTTGGCTGTCTTGAATTTGCAAGACTTGTCAGTGAAGACAGAAGGCAGTGAAGTGACCTAAAAGGTATTTATTATCCTTCTGTGGTCCTATTTTTAGTTATCAAGCTTAGATGGGAATGAGTGTCTGTAAAGGAGGTATATACATCTCTGAAAATAGAGAAAGCAAGATTCAACCACCTAAAAACACTGAAGTAATTTTTTTTCCAAATAAACTTTGGCATGTTTTCGGATGATCAGATTTGACCAAACAAATACTATAACTTTTTTTGTCCACGAAACATTCAGTGGCTTTAAATCAGTTAAATTACAGAAGAAAAATGTTATGTGGGTTATGTTTTCATGCTTTCCTACAGTGAATATTGCCTGGGCAGAGTGGGGGTCAGGCTCTGAACTCTGTTCTGTTAGGTAAGATAAAAAGCAGCCTTAATGAAGTAAGTTGCAAAATGCTAAGGAATCAGCAACACTTATTATTAACACTTTGTGTTATGTTTGAAGATTTTAAGGTGGATTTGGCAGCATTTATTAACTAAATCTTTCATCCATGAATTGGTGAAGCTTGTGAAATCTAAGGTAAACCTTTGATTGTGCTGAGTAAGAGCAATTAATAGTGGTGTATCAAGAAAAAATTCTAAATCATTGGTAATTGGAATGACAAGCAAGACTCTGCTCCAACACTTCATTAAACTTCTATTTTTATGGGGATTTCTTCATTTCCACTGGAATGAACAAGTCAGTATGCATGACTTATTCTGCAATGAACTTTGATGAATTTTTCTAAGTACATTAAAATGAGCTGCATCTTCTGTTAATCCAAAGACCCCTCCACCCATATGTATGGTGATAAACCCTCTGATGCACAGGCAAGAAGGCAGGATAATGGGCCTGAAGGACAATCATATATATGTACATGTATAAATATATTTTTTTGCTTGTCAGTAATAACTCTGAACTGCCTAGAGCATTCACAGTGCCTCTTAAAAGTCAGGTATTGTATTGAATTTAAAATTCTCTTATGCAGAGCAGGAAAGGGGAAAAAAATCAAACACTTTCTGAATTGGGCCCAAATATCCAAGGTTAATTTTCTGAGAAAGCTGCAGCAGCTAGATAAGGCCATCCCCTGCAAATTAGTTTTGCCTGCCTGGATTACAGCTAAATTTATGCAGCTTGCCTTATCCTTTCAGAAGCGCCTCTGAAGTGTCGTAATTAACTGGCACACATAAAGTGAGAAAATTTTCTGCTTGGTGGCAGCCATTCCTCATTTCATCTCAGTTCTAACCCAAATGGAAAGGTAGTTTCTTATTTTTGCTGTCAAAAATATCCCTACAACCCACCAATATCTAACAAGAAGTCTTTGAAAACAAACATGAAACAGCTTCAGAACAGAGTTAGGGTTTTAAAGAGCATAAATACTGCTGAGGGAGCAAAGTGGAGATTTTGCATAATAGTAAATACAAAATAGTAGCTGGAGATTGACTATACATACAAATATACATGTGTGCATAGGTATACACATACACACATATATTTAGACTCAAAAATTTTACAATTCACTACAAAATTTCTGTCTTATCTTTTTTCCTGTTGGGATCCACATCTAAACTATAAATTAGGAAAAAGTAGATGTGATATATGCTTGTTTCTATTTTAACGTAATACTAGACCTTTCCCAGTTGTCTTCTGAATCCTGTGTGAATTCCTGTGGCTTTTATTGAGAAAAGGCAAGAGCATATTTAATATTTTTCATGGAATTTTCTTTTCTTTTCTTCTGATTAAAATATTTTAATATTGTACAAAGAAAATTGTATAATTGAAATAAATCCCCATTTTCTATGTTTGAAGACTGGTATACATATGCTAACTTGCTGAAAACAGTTTAGACTGGAGAAAATTTAATCCCAGACTATGTTAATTCCTTTTCTTTATGGATTTGCACCAATCTTTTAGTTGTTGTTGTGATTATCAAGCTTTTCTACTGTTATAATATTTCATAGTGTCCTGCTGTATTTTTCATAGAAGATTCCCATTTGTCTCACTATTTACTCACTCATAAAGCCTGTCAAGTAATTTGCCAATTTTTAATACTTTTTAAAATAGAAAATTAGGTAAGTATTTTGTCCTCTCATCCCCCTTCCAATTCTTGTTCCATGAAAACCTGTGGAAGTCAATGACAATGGCTGCTGGATGTCAGTTCTGCTGGTGAATTGCTGCTGTGCAGGACCCAACAGTGTTCGGATTTTTTACCCATTTTCCCATTAAGAAAACTAATTTTTAGGTTTGGTAGCAAATCATCATGCTATCCATTTAGAGCACTGCAGACAGAATATTCAGTATATTAGAAAGCATCATGCACTAGACTACCTCCATTTCAACTAGTCTAGCTTGGTGGAATGCTGTATTTTTGCTTCCTGAAAATTGATATTACAGCTGAGCTGGAAATTTTATGCAATTTATTTTTAGTCAGAAGTTTCAGCTATAAAGCTCTTACTCTGCTGGTAAGTAGATCAACAACTATGCTGCTGCATGTTAGTTGGGCAGAGCACACCCCTTATAGTAAATCTCCCAACAATTGAGCTGCAGCAGGAATCAAAGGGCCAAATTCTACTTTCTGTTAGGATGGATTAAACCCAGAGCAAATCCAGTGGCTTCAGTGGAATTACTTGGGATTTAAACCAGTGTAACAGTTAAGCAGAATGTGTCCCTTCCTGTTTAAACCATAGCTCTAACAGCTACTTAGGGCAGGGATTCCTGGGTAGTGAAATGACTGTCAGTGGACTTGCACAGGAAGAGAACATGACATGAGCTCACAGAATTTTCATGTACTGAACCTTCAAGTGATAAAGATGAACATTATCACTGGCTTGACCACAATTAAGTGTCTTGCCTTAAAGGTCTGCTCTGCAGAGGAGACTATCATGTCAAAACAGGGAAAGTCAAAGAAATTATAAAAATATATGCAATCGGAAATATTTTTAAAATACCTACGTGAAGATGAAGACACCTGGGTTTGAGCAGAATCTAAAGCATCATCTGCAAAAACCTGGTGAATAGAAGCCTAATTATTCATAAGAATTTTACAGGGATTAAGTGGTGTTTAACAAGGAAGTCCATCAGAAAACAATAAGAATGAGTTTCTATGTACTTCAGGATTAGGAACAATTGACTGAAGGACAAGTTAGTTATGGAACCCTAAAAAAAAGGAGATGGAAAATCTGAGGTTCGTTTGCTAGCCTTTTTCTCACACCCTTGATATCCCAGTAAAATTGACTGGGTAGGTGTCTAAAATATTTGTCATTAATATGAAAAGCATTTAGAAACCTTTTGAGTTATGGGTAACATATAGCCAATATCATTGCACAAAGATAACAATTAAGGGAAAGTACAACTTACAGTAGACAATCTCCTGTTTCCCTTCCCAGCACTTCACTTGCAGGAGACACCTGTAATGGAAAACATATGAACTGAACACAAAAATTTGGAGATCTTTCCAATGAAAAATGTGTTCCTTTTTATAGGACACCAATGAAAATTTTCTATATGTTTCCTAAAATTATTGAATAGTTTTAAAAAAATATAGTATTCAAGGTTTTTTGAGTGCTTCTGTTTTTCTGTGTTTTTCTTCAGTGTCTCTACCAGTTTGTGTTAACTTTCCGTCTTTACATGTGTTCTATCTCTTCTGTCTTTAATTTAGACACTTTAGACCAACCTTTTATTCTATATTCATGTATGCATTTTTCTTCTTTTTTTTTCTTGTCTTTCCATAATTTTTATGTGTATCTCTATATTTTGCTATTGCCAGCATTATGTTGTGGCCATGAGATTTCTTGTCATCACACATAGGTGCATGTGATAAAATGGAATCAGTATCTACTCTTACCGTGTCCACTTATAGACAGATTTATTGTAAGGGGAATATTTCTTTGTAGTGTTTTACTGCAGGAAAATGACAAGTGGGAAAGGCTGGACAATTTATGTTGCTGTTAATCCATTACAGCAAAAGATCTTTTCTGCTAAAGCATGTGTGCTGTAACAAAAGGCACAGAGAGGGGTACAATCAGAACATCTGTGATTACAGCCAGAATCTTGCTAAAATACATAGGAAGGTCTTAGAATATATAAAAGAGAGTGTGTCACCTATGCTTTCATCCTTTATTTTCCACTACCCCTCTTCACAAATACAATAAAGACAAACCTGAAAAGCCTGTTAAATTAATACCAAAGCACTGCAGCATTATCTGTGGGCTTTATGGAAATTTGTGGGCTCCGTTCATGGTTCAATATCCCATATCTCTAATAGCAGCACTTCTGTAGAAATTAACTGACACTTTGTGAATGGTCATTTATTCATAGTAATAATTATTAAGTTGCTACAGTATTTAAACACTCTTCCACAGTCTTTTGTAACACCATGGAACCAGTTTATACCAATAAACAACATATTTTTTTACATTTTCATTTTTAAAATATAATCACGTTTTTAAATTTTTGTTTCTTTACTCAGATTTGTATGGAATATATGTCAAATTTTATAAAAATTAAACTAAAGGGCTTT
The DNA here is from genome assembly GCF_027887145.1 of Ammospiza caudacuta. Classification (NCBI taxonomy): domain Eukaryota; kingdom Metazoa; phylum Chordata; class Aves; order Passeriformes; family Passerellidae; genus Ammospiza; species Ammospiza caudacuta. Next base: position 27,535,185 of record NC_080593.1, on the reverse strand, counting down.
TGCATTTCTTTTCATGTTGATGTCAAAATCCATAGGATGACCTCTTAGAAATGTGTATTTTATATAATATTATTATATATGTCTGTAAAAAGTGATCAGATTTAATAATAGGCATCTTTATGAATAGAAAAGTGAAGAAATTGTTGTGCCTCGTCAAGGTTTTTCACTGCTTTTTTCTTTTTTACATATCTCAGACATCCAGTTGCTTAAATGGAATTTAAATTAAACCTTAAATGAGGAACAGATACATGCATAAAACTAATGAATAAAAATCCTGTTTACCAATTAGTTAAATCCAATTAAAGCTTAAGCTGATAATTGTATAAACCTCTGGTATGAAAAAGAAAAAACTGCTCAGAGCTCTTTTCTACACTATGTGTTGGAAGATATTTTTATTGGGAACTTCTTATTGTACTGAGACATTGAGTAAAATGTTAATTTAATTGTGGTAAATCAGTGATCCTAAAGTCAAGAGTAGCAGCTTCCTATTGTCAAAAACTGTCTGTTTCAAAAAAAGAACATCCGAAATATAAGGGGAGAACCGATGTTCAGAAGTCAGTGTGATTACATCTGTTCATATTCAGTATGAAAAATGTGTCATTTTCAGAAGCTGTGATTCCATGCTAGTTATCCAGAAGATATCTGTCCTGAAAGGCAGATCAGAACTGTACGGTTTGATGTGTTACAGTGCAGTGCAAAATCCATATTTCCTCAGCTGTGATTTGATCCGTTCTCACTTCCAGAACTTGTTTTAACAAAAGAAAAGTTCTATTTTCACAACATACAGAGCCCAGGCAGGTAGCAGACTTTTCACAGTGCAAAGTTCCTGAGTGTCATTCACAGATGGAGGATGTAAGCTCTCTGCTGGCTGAATTTTGGACTGGTTTTGAAGGCTTTTCTGAATTAACTCAGAAGAACATATTATAGTTGTACTGCTCCACAATATCTTTAATACAGCAATGAATAGACTTTATGCTTGAATGTCACCAGCATATTTGATATTTTTTAAAGTAAAAAGTTTAATTGTCCCATTAATAGAATTATTACGATGACATTAATGAAAAATAGAGAAGCAAAGTAATAAGTTCAATTATTTCCTATCTTCTGCATCCACTGTTAATTAAGGGTTAATTGAGAGTAAAATGAAGTGCATTTTGTTACATCTGCACCATAATCATTGAATTCCTCCTTTAATTTAAATACCGAATGGAATAGCTGCCTGAAAACTGTTACTCAGAATTACTGCAATTCCTACACAACAGAGCTCACACAGTCATGGCTTCATTAGTGAAGCAGAATGATATCACTTTGTTGAATGTGTTATATTAACACTGATGCAGGGAGAAGTTAGGTCAATGAACACACGAGCGTTCTTAGAATCCATGGTAGTTTTTCAAGAGTCCCTTGGTCTTGAAATATCTTTTCCTTATTACTTTCTGTCATAGAGTGAAGGATTTACTTTTCTCCCAATAATTTACAGCTTATCTGAAGAAGGAATTGCTGGAAGTTGCTAACTTGCCATGGCTACCTTTAATGTATAGCAAGTAAATTAATGCAGTCCCCTTTCCCCACTGAAGGGGAATTCACTGTGGGGGAGTCGTGGAGCTGAACAGACAGCAGCTCTGCAGAAGGTCCAGGTGCGTCAATATGGCACAACTCCTCTTTTCCTTCTCATTCTCGTACGGATTTCCTTATCTTGCTCCTATCTCCTTTGTCTCTCTACCACATATGAGATATTTCCATGTTAGATTTACACTTTGTTGTCAGCTAAAGCCATTCCTAATCAGGTCTCAGTGCTACATTGCCTCAGTAACCTGTACTTCATCATTTTGCATCCATGCTTCTAACTCCCAGGCATTGCCCTGTTCTTTTTCTTTCATGGCCTCAGCTATGATCTTGCTCTTTGTTTTATGACTCCCTGCTACTAAGGGAAACTGATTAGATCATAGCTGCCTAGCAAAAGATTGCTGTACCTGAGGATACCCTGTACCTCGACAGTGGAAAGATGGCTGGGGATAAAGCAAGAGGAAACTGGGAAGTTATATTCACAAACTAACAGAAGTTATAGGAGCATGGAAGTTATAGGACTAGATGCTACTCCCTGGATGAAATGCAATGAACATGCCCAAAACCCTATTCCACAATGATTCCCCACGGACACAATCTACAACTGTAAGCAAATGTTAACTGGGATGAAAAGGAGGAAACTTGTGAGGCACCAGGGTCTCAGCTTTCATAAGCTTTTCACTAGACAGACTAGTCAAACACTAAAGGAGGAAATATCCCCTTTTCACTTGACACCTGACTCATGCTCAGAAATATCCTCTCAAGGCCTTATTAATTATTAAATTAATAATTTAGCTATTATTTAATCACTATAATTTAGTAAAAAAATTGCTGTTAAAAAAACAGTCAGTTGTCAAAGCAGTATTTAACTTTTTGCTAATTATAAGTCTATGTCCTAATCTATCGGACAATTGGGTGTCACGTAAATGCACATTCTTTTGGGTATTTTTTGTTTTCTTTTAGTTGGACTTTTTCTTTGATGGTCGTTCCCTGGATTGTTTGGGAGTTCTGTTTTGTGGGGTTTTTTAAGGAAGGAAATGAAAGCAGCATACTAGGACTTTGGAGATTTGTGTTTTGATTCTAGGTGTTGGGCGAGTTGTTTAAAACTCTGATCTCCCTCAGCTGTCTGTTTACCTACATCCTGTATTGTCATATACATTTCTTGTTACTGTTTACTGTTACTATATTTACTGTTCACATGCAGAAAGATAGTTCAAGAAGGCACCTACATATTATAACAATAAATATTCAGCAATTAAATAAAAAATGTTTTGACTTAGAATAGACTAAGAATATTTTTTAACTTATATTTATGAAGTACAAAACTAGGCATTCCTCAAAAAAAATTTTATTTCAACAAACTAATTCTCAGATGTTTGTCCGCAAGGGCTCATAAGGAAACAATATTTAGGTGTATGTTCCTCATGCATTATGACATAAAAGATTATCAGAGAGAAAAAGTGGAAATAAGTAGTTACTTTACTTTTAAGTGTTTTCTTAAATAGGAAGAATATGAGTGAAAGACATGAGAAAGAAAGAAAAAGACCAAGAAAAATGGCATTTCCTTTCCATCTCAGCAAAAGGCATATATGCTTGGTATGCCACTGAAATGCAGGCATATTAGGCAAAATGCTATTGCCATAGATATCAATTGCAAAGCATTAATTTCTCTCTGGGAGTCAAGATTTTTTCTGTCATTTGTGAATACTGAATGAAAGCAGTAGAGACAAAGAAACTTTCACTGGAGTTTTCTTTGGAGTTATGGTTTTAAAAGTGAGGTGTGCGGCTGGATAATCTAGGGCAGCCTTAATAATATTCCCATGTATACAATCCATTCTGATAAATAACTTGGGCTTACAGTATTTGTATATAGATATAGATATAGATATAGATATAGATATAGATATAGATATAGATAGTCTTGATTATGTTATGTTGCTTCAAGATTAGTCATGTTAAAAATGGCTAAACAAAAATGTTTAATTATGTACAGAAATATTTAAAAAATCAAAAGGTTTTAGAATGTTCCATTTGAATACTACACATGAATGCATGCTATCAGTGTAAGTGTTGTGTAGAGAAATTGTTTATTCCATTCTGCCTGTTTTTCTAAAAGGACAACTTGTATTGTGCGAGTGTATTCAAAAGTATGAAAGATTTAGCCATTCCAAAGTTATTCCAAATATTTACCCTCTAAGGAGACAGGGCAGAAAAAGGTTTAGTTCTTAGACAGAAAAATGCTGTTGTTGAGCTGCAGTAAAACGTTCCAAAGAAAATAGTATTCTAAGGGAACAGGGGTCCTATTGCAGCACAGCAGCTCTCAGAATTGTTCCTGTAGTGGTGAGGAGTTTAAAACAATTCCCTGCTGTTTCCTCCCTCCCTGAGAAGGAACTTGGAAGAGTCTAAAAGGCCAAAAGTTCACCTTTTAAATTACATCCTGAGGGTCACAGATCAGATCCTTTTTCCAGGTCCCTAGGTATTTTTAATAAGGCATTATGTGCATGGCAGTAGCTCAATTTCTGTTAGCCAAGAGGAATAGCCCCTTGTAAAGCAGAGTTCATTTAACCTGTTTGAGATGCCCACAAGAGCACAATATTATTATTTATCTGTAGAGACTTAAATTCAGATGCAGACATCTATATGGTAAATGTCTACAGTTCAGCAAGATGAACACAACTAAAGATTAAGCCCTTAAATCCTATTAGAGATGGGCTTGAAGTTTTGAAATTGCTATCCCTTTATCATCTCTAGACTCAATAGCCAATGGACATCTCCATTGTTTCATAAGAATTACAGTGTTGCTGGATCATTTCTTGTCATCTAAATCTACTGGAACCCTGAACATTCCTAAGAGTCATTACAAATGTACATCAACAACTAAATTTCTGAATTTTTTAAAAATGTAGATTTCTCCAAGAAACAGAAAATCATTAGGAGATCATTATGGGGCCATAAAATAAGCATATTTGATCTGGTGGATATTTTCTCTAAGCATGTAATTGAAGAACAAATATCTTTGAAAGCTCGGTTTCTGCAGATTAATAATTCTATGCTTCAAAATTATGGTCCTTGATGGCACAATGAATACCTATATCTCCTTTGTAACAAATATTTGCTCAGAGGCAAGATGAAGCAGTAAAGATTATTAAACAAACTGAGATTATCCTCTTTTCTTTTTACTATAGGGAAGACAATTGACCTTCCAAAACAAAGACCCAGACCTTTAGCTGTTGAGAAAAAAAGCCTTCCTTTTATTATTAAGCTACAGTGTCGCAATCCATTGAGGGCAAAGATGCATTTTCATTCTTACTATAATGCTGAACAGTAATTAGAGGTGTGGAAGCCATCAAAAAAGGGTATAAAAGTGATTTTATTATAATTAGAAATATTTTTTCTCTTTTTTTTTTTTTGCTCAATAACTCAACCCACTCAAGCTATATATAAATAAAACCTTTGCACATTTGGAGAGATCCTGCTGGGAAAAGATGGTATGCAAGTAAAGCATATTGCTTTGGTAGGTCTTAAAAAAATGCCTCTCACATATTTTTTTGCTTTAGATCTAATTTGTCTTTTCTGCCAAATCTATTAAAAGAAAGTCTGGGTTTCAGGTAGCTTAAATGGGACAGTAGAAATTTTCAAAGTACTTTTATAGCAACTTCAGGTCAAGATGAAAAACAAGCTGGCAATTTTCTGTGTCCAGGTTTTTTACATTTCCTGGTCTATATTTTTATTTCTCATTGGGAAAAGAAATATTACAAGAGGTTTTCTAGGTAATGGATAGGAATTGGGACTTTTATGTCTCACTGTCCTTTTATGCTTCAGAAAATATCTCCCCCAGTGTATATGAGGCTTGATATAGTTTCAACTGAGATCAGTGAGTCTCATATTGATTTTTTGGGAGAGCTGGATCAGGCCCCTTTTACATTAGCTAAATCCTGACAAGCCCAGTATGTATGAAGTGACAGTGATCACCTGAAGATGAAATGCTAACTGTAAAAGCCACTAAGCTCTCTGTTTTGTGGCAGAAAGCAAAACAAAAAAAGTGTGCATGTTTAAGGGAGAAATAAGGTGCTGCTGGCAGTTCTGAGCCTGTACAATTAGTGATTTGATCATCACTCCAGCAGTCAAGAGAAGATATGAAACCACAGTTGGTGTGTTTCTGCACGCAACGAGATAAGTAGAAGTTTTTAGTTAGCCATTCAGAGCAGACATTTCCAGTGACCTCCTGCAGGAAATAGGTTCCTGATGCAATCTCCTATTGATCGAGCTGCCAGCCATTAACTGATGGCCAGACTTTGAAGGATACTGTTTTAAGAAACCTTGAAATTCTGTTTCACAATTCCTTGCCATGTGCTTAGAACTGAAATATCATGAAGGAGAAAAAATGATGAAATTTTGAGTAGTATCATACACATTTCACTTTCTCATTAAGACCAAAGTGAAACAAGTGAGATCAGGACACTAACACAGAGCCTTGGTTTATGAACAGGGAGGGCACTGGCTACGTATTAGGACAAGGAGACATTCATTTTACATTGATCTGCATCTAATCTATGCTGTTTGCAGAGCAGGTTGGCCAGAAGTCAACTCTTATCTCTGGCTATTGACATTTTACATCTTCAGGATCTAGATGAGTTTTGGAATTGGTCTCAGTGTTCTGTATTGAAAACATTAAGATAGGCTAGTGAATATTCTCTGTAGCAGTTCCTAAAATTAGAAACTGGAAGAAAGGTGTGATAGCAAAAAATGACACCAGAGAATATATTCCCTAAGTATTTATATCTATCTGTCATCTATATCTATCTATCTATATCTACCTCCATCTACTTTTGCACCTACTAATGAAAACATATCAGTAGAAATTATTTTGGATATTGATTGGAAACTACTATACATATCACAGTACCAACAGATTTTTAGGATAAACAGAGAAAAAATTCTGCCCAGTTTTTAATAGTATAAGGTCTAGATCAGAAGTCAGAAATATCGAGTCATGCTTTCAAGTCAGATTTTCAGAAATGGAGTTTGACCAGAGGAATAGTGAATAAGAAACAAAATATTCAAATTCTACTGCAATTTTATATAGAAATTTTTAGTAACTCTCTAAATATGTATAAATTAAAAAATATTTTATTAAAAGGGTTTATTTAATTACTGAGATATGATCCTGGTGTATGCTGAAATCTAAGTGCATTGATGGTTATGGAGAATACAATCAGAGCACAAATGTCAATTTTAAATTGAAATGGACTTCTTATAAGCTTTCCAAATTGGTCAAAAACAGCACACAAAAACCCCCCTACTGTACTTAAAAAATAACGATTTTTTTTTTTTACTTCATTGATTCTCAGAATTATGTGTTTTGTTACCTAAAAATATTTATAGGGTTATATTTCTGTATAGTTAGTGATTTCTCTCAAACTTTGCTTGTCTTGATAAACTTCCAAAATTGTTGCTTATATAGTTATATCAATTCAAAATTCAAGTTTTAAAAACAAGTGCATAATCTCATTGTAATAGCAGCAATCTATTATCCTTCTGCACAACTTCCAAAGACAGGAAAGTAGGAAGTGGACACTGACTGGTCCGTTTACAGTTATTTAGGTAAAGAAGATCTGGGAACAACTACTTGAACACAGAAATTTTTGTTAAAAATAAATTATTGATACACTGGAAGAATATACTAAATATTTGTAGATGATTTTTAAACCTTAAAGGGTCCTGATCCTGCAGACTGTTCACTACAGATAGATACTGTGGTCATATGGAACAGCTTGCAGTATCTATCAGGTTAAATTTGTGAGACATATGATATACTTACCAGTTTGAGCAGGTAGCTCTAATTTGGGTTTAGGCCAGAATGGGCAGCTAAGCATGATATAACTTTTTGCAAGATGGTGATATTAAGAAACTCCATGTTGTGGTTTGATTAAATAACTAAAAAATGAGAGAACTGTCAGAAATAGTAGTAGAGTTCTGAAGTATTAAAGAAAGGCAGTTTGTCCCATCTATGAAGAGCAGTTTCATTTGAAGTAAGGAATAGGTTTGCATTTTGTATTTAGCAGTGAACTATCTAGGGATTGTGTGCCATCAGTTAAGATCATCATGGTTATATTTGTTTTCAAGACAGGAAAAAATAATTTTAGTTCTTCCAAGCTACTTTGTAGCTTGTTCTGTTTCACACTTTTGCTTTTAATGTAAGCTTGTAGTCCTGTAAATGAGTTTTGTTTCTATATAGAGGCAGCCGCAACTGGGAATTGCACCCTTTGTGTAAGGTGGAGTCATGTTTGTTGAATGAAACACAATTGATTGCTGAAGTTCCCTTCAAGACAGCACAGCAGACAAGGAAGGCCACTGGAACTGGATGTTGTCGATAGCCAGGATATTCCAGGTGGCATTAGAGGAGGACTGTTAGAAAAATATAGCATCTGCTTGTTGTCTTCGGATTTCTGAATAATTCAGACTTGGAATGAAGATAACAATTTGACTCAGATGATGAAGGACCTAGTCAAAGGTGTTGCTGATCCACAAATCCAGTGGTCTGACAGAATTTGTTAATTATTCATTGTTTGATTTATATATCATTCTATGCCCACAGTCTCAGACAATCCCATGAAACATAATCCTGTGGAGTAAACCAGCCCACATGAAAGCCATCCAGTGCTCTTCAGATTCCAAATCCATTTACTTCCTGCTATGCAAGCTCTGAAATTATGACAGAGGCACCTGGAGTGCTGAATCTTTGAGGATGATCAATGGAATCTTTCTTTGTTAAAGAAAAACCCAAATCACCACCACCATGAAACAAGAACTTTAGTATCAGTTTTTGCCCATTAGCTCAAAACAAAGCATCAGCAAAGAGGTAGGAAATGGATTAATACATTCAGAAGAGGGCAACACATTGGCATTCTCATATTCTTTGTCTGCTGTGAAAGTAACACTAAGTAGTAACCTCATTTCATAACTGTTAAGTGGCATTTGTCACTGTTAGGTGTGACAATCATCTGTTCTGCTCCCCTGCCTTTTTGAACTGTGAGTTCATTTGCTAGTATATGTCAGTTAATCAATTATTTTATGACTCCATTTTTATTTCCTTTTTATATTACCTTACAAGCAGAGAGAAAAGAAAAGGAAATCTGGTCTATAAATCAGCTTGTCTACCCAACAATTACTGTGTTACAGTATACCTGCAGTGATTGTATCCTTGAACCAGAGGCAGAACAGAAATGTGCTGTGAATTAAAAGGAAATAAACCAAAATGCAGAGAAGCCCTATTCAGGAAGACTGGAATTTAGTAGCAGGAATTGCTGTTTACAGCCAGTCATTTAATCACTGACCCATATCCAGGACAGAACATGGTATACTCCTTCCCCTTCATGCTGAATATGACTCACAAAAAAATTTTATGTCATGTATATCTACAAAATTAAGTGGTTTTTTTATTCTCTCCTTTTACCTCCAGTTTTTTAACAGAAAAGTAGGAGTATTAGAATCTCTGTATTTTATCTTCTTCTCACTATTTCAGAAATGACACAACTGGCTGGGGAAAATATCTTTATTTTCTAGTGAGAAAATCTTAAGGATGCCTTCTGTAACCTGTTCAGTTTCCAAGTGTTATGGAAAGTCCTGAGGAATGCTAAAGGAGTTGCTGTAGCAGGTGTCATGAAGGATCTGGAGAGTAGGAAAATGTGTCACCTGCAATGAACATTTCACAGAATTTCACAGAATGACTAGGCTGGGAGAGACCTGAGGGGGAAACACAAAAGGCTGCCAAGGATGAGGAAAAGCTGGAAAAGCCTTGGTTATTGTATTGTGTCCAGATCCTTTGCTGCTAGCCTTGAATCTGTACCTACAAATTCTGTTTGGAGAAGTCATGCCTAGTGATACTCTGTAGGAAAATGCCCTTAAGCTACAATTGTATAATATGTCTTACCTGTGAAGATCACTGGATTCAGGTAGATCAAGGAAATAAATAAAATTCTCTTCATAATTTTGAGGATGAAAATTCCAAACAGGATAAAAATAAAATAACAGTTGCATCACTCCAGGTCCATGCCAATATTATAGTAGCTTTTTTTTTCATTAATATGGTATTGATCTTCATTCTAAAAATTTCCATAGGGACATATGAATGTTCTGCATTTCTATTGCACAATTTTTGGCAAATCAATCTCTGGAAATACACAATAGCAGATTATATGATGATGAATTATATACTCACTGGATCACGAAAACTTTTACCATGAAATCTTATTTTTAATTTGAGAAAATGTACTTGTATCTGCACAGGCTGAGCTCTGCTGTGCTGTGGGTCTGTGCTGCCCAGGCTGAAGTAACTCCTCTGCCTCTGACACTGCACTTAGTAGCCATTTGTCATTTTCTGTCTCATTGTACTGCACTGGGTACATAAGCTCTATACAGTCTTTATTTTTTGTAAATTCCATACTTCCTCAAAACATGCAACTGTTTGCTGGCATCTTCTACCAGTTCCACTCCTAATAGTTCTACCACTAACTATTCAAAGTAAGAACATCATTCTGCAGTGCTTTTTCTTGGAAGCACACACAAAATGTGAGAAAATGTGTCTATGTATGAAGGTAAACTACAGCGACAATTGCTCTCGCTAATGGGAAACCAAAGCTAAATCCTTATCTATTTTTTCACCACTCATGAAATAAAGCAACGAGAGAGACTACATGATTATTACTTCTCCCTGGCTAAGAATAATACAGGATGAGAGTTTCCCTGAGCTTCTTCCTTTTTTCTGTACAGCACCAATAATTCACCTTCTATTGTGCCCTCATGAGGCTGTGCAGAACTTGTTTGCCTTGGCCCTGTATTTTCGTGGGTTTCAGCACTACCATCATAGGAATCATTCTCCATTGACTCTCTTCTCTCTTCTGACAGTGGATATTATATTTCCACTGACAAGGTACAAATCCAGATACAAGGCTCCAGATGTGATCTTTTGAGGGCTGAATTGAAGGAAATAATACCTTAATCCTGGTGATCGTGTCCTTAGTAATTAATGCAGATCAATATGATGTTAGCCTTTGGCGTCACAACTGCACACTGTGACTTGTGACTTTGTGGGGATGACTAGAACTGGGTGAATTTCCCACTGGCTGCTCTAGCACTACAAGGGGAATGAGTGAGACATTTTGTTTACCCTAAGTAATGACAACAAATTTTAAAATCAATTCATTCAGAAGTACCTAGAAGCAACAGGATATCTCCTGCCCTTGCCATGACCTGTGAAAGCTCCAGGCAGAGCTAAAGGACTTGCAGGAAGAAGGAAGTGATGGGAGCCATTCTAACGAGAAACTGTCAAAAGGGCTGAGGCAGTAAACACTTGTTTGAAAAGATCAGATAGTACTGATGTTCTGCCCAGGGTGAAAGTGAGAAATCAGAGAAAGCTTGCAGGAGAACTGCAGTGTTAGCATCCTATTTTTATACAAAGGATTACAGTGCAAAAACCAATGATACACTGTGAAGCCTTTTAATTGAATTCATAAAATTAAAGTATATTTAATTTCTTCTAGACAGGTGCAATATATTTTCGTAAATCATAAGATCTCAGCAAAATATGCACTGTTGATGAATTGTTTTTCTCTCGCATTTTAACAGAGGAAATTGGTCTGATATGTTAAAAGCAGCTCTTGGTGGGACTTTGCTGTCAATACTGCAGGCTTATCTGCACAGTTATCCCATGATAGTGTGCATAATAGGTAGATTGCTAACTAGTCAATTTTTAAGATAAAAAGATTAATATTCAGAAATTAGGATAATTAGACAGATGCCTAAGAGAACCTTAATCAAAAACTGTTCATTCAATCAGATCTAGCTTTAGAGTATTTAAAAATAATTGTTCAAGACCTTCTGTCCTTAAAGATATGTATCCAGGAACATCAGGACCAGCTACTCCCCAAGGAAAGGAGAGCTGAATGCCAGGGGTGATGACAACGTGTGGTACTGAATGTCCTTCTGTCACTATGGCATGAAGCCGTTTGCTACAACTCAATTCAGCCTTCTCAGTGCTGTAGCCCTACAGTCTTTGCTTAATTTTTACCAATACAAAAAGGTAAATCCTCTTCCTGCTTCCAGTTTGGGAAATAAATTGAGCTCACAAACTGCAGAACAAGCACCTTTTTTTTTCCTGTTTGCAATCTGGTTTATTCAGATACTTAAAAATGAAGCCTATTCCAAACACAATCAAAGTGTAAGCTGCATTTCACCCATGTCACTTTTTCAATTCTTCCATTCTAATCTCATTCAAATGGCTTAGAGATTTATACAGTATATGGACACACAGAAGTAAACAAACATAACACTGATAAGGTATGCTCTCTGACTTGCATTGTCTGTCAGGCAATTGAATGAGATAAGAAGCTGTTACACACAGTATACCACTCACTGAAGAACTAGACTCAACTGTGTGAGGAAGAACAATATACCCTCTTACAAATCATGTGTATCCATGACCTGCCAGTCTGGGAACACACACTTTCAAAGGAAAAATATTTCCAGCATAACTAGTAGGACAGTTGTAGAGAAAGCAGACTTAAACTTGAAAATAATTTTGCTTGTAACTTTGCCTCACATCAAGTTCAACTCTCCTTAATCTATGACTCCATGTAATTTGCAGCCTTATGCAAATATGCAGATATTACTACTGAACAAGGTACTTGGCATCACATCTGTTGGAACTCAGCAAAAGAGCTTGAGAAGAACCTTGGCTGTCTGCAATACACCTTGTGCTGCAAGTAGTCAGAGGGATGGAAAGACTCAAGGATAGGGAATTTGCAAGTACATCTGCAAAACAATATGTGGTGAAGGTGTTCTGCATTATAGAAACTCATCAAGATCTCCTTCCAGCCTCATTAGCTGTCTCCAGATCTGTTGGAGAACCTGAATGTCATGAACATAAACAATTTGCATAAGAAATGTTCCAGCTATGAATTGGAAACAAGATTAAAAGAAGAAACAGCTGTGTGTAATTGTCCATCCCCTGTGGAGATTAATATCACACATTAAATGAAAAATCAGATTTTGAAATGAGGTTAACAGAAGAATTAACCAGAAGAGGGAGTGAGCAATACCTCCTACATAGAACCATGTTCACTACCATGTCTTTACTGCCTTTAAAGGCTATTTTGTCTTGAAAAATAATCCTCTGGAGGGCTGCAGGATTTGTTACCTTGCTACATTTAACACATTTGCTAACGACAACAGATTGATTTTTATTTATCTGGCAAAGCAAACCTTGGTCTTTCCCCCTAATATTTAATCTCTTCAGCAATGTAAATACTGAGAAAGACACTTGCAGATTTGATTAACCTACAAGTTCCTTTTTAAGCAATGAGCAATCAATACGAGTGCCAACTCCGTTAAGCAACTGTTATCCCTGCTTAAGTCAGTAGATGTAAGAACACAAGTGTATGCTTATTTTCATTATGATTCAACAGTACTCTAGTTCTGAAATTTAAAAAAAGGGGGAAAAAAGAAATAATAAAAGTCCAGATACTGTAGACTTTAAAAATTCTTTTTTAGCCCTGTCATGCATTAGGTTAGATCATTTCCCCTCCTGACAACCCAAAGAACATGTTTTGCTCTAAAAGCTGTGCTAAAAATGTAAGACAGCTTTTTAGAAGTACATCTGTACAATGTGGTGTTCTCACAAAGTGCTGAAATGTCAGCTCCCATCAGATGAAACTCTTCTAATTGTCTCTAGAACAGGAGGTGAAAACATACAATAGCTGACCTATCAGTTTTAAACCTAATCTGAAAAGCAGTATTTCTACATCACAGATTATCTGTTTCCAAACTAGTGATTTCACAGCTGGAATTACAGGTGAGGAGATATGGCTCATTGCTAGTCCTTAAAAGAATTGTGAATTCTTAGTCATGAAAATTTTATTTGTAAATATTATAGGTGGGCTATACATGGACTTCTTAGAGTAGCATTGCAAGCTGGAGCCAACCAAGCATTCCTAGTATTCTTTTAAGCATGAGTTTTTCTCATTAATTTGGGAAACAGAGAAGCTAAATTAGGCTGATATTTCTTTTCAAATTGGTAAATGGCCACATAGCCTACAATTCTGGGCTATTCTTCAGGGCGTGATATTCTACTATTCTTATCTGAAAGGAGATATCCAAGCCATGAAGATTATGTTCCTATAATGGCAGTAACTTCTTTTGGAAGCATTGTTCAGATGACATCCCTTAGAAGCTTTGTCAAAGACAGTTAACTTCTTGTGATACTGGCTAGTGGTGATTTCACTCACTTTATTTACTTGTTTGGGATTTCCAGACCCATGGCAGTGGGCCTGCTTTATATCTGAAAACTGACAGTATATCACCTCATGTAAAAAGATAAGAAAATTTGTGTCTCATATTACACTAGATGATACCAAGATAGGACATAGCCCCTTGGTCTCATGGAGAAAATTACCATTAAACAGAGCAACTATGCAGAAATTGTTGGAATATCTCAGCTTGCAAAGAAAGCAGCTGTCTTGTGTCCCTGATGATAGTTCAAAGGTGAGAGGTTCTATTCATAGCTCAGAGATGAGTTCTTTGTTCTCTTAAAGCTACTGTATATCCTGTCTTAGAAAACAAAACTGCAAATGGTTCATGTAGTGCAGCTAGATGACAGGTGCCTAAAACTGATGGAACAAAATTCTTCCCTGTTCATACCCATGAAGCATAAACTTACACTACTCACAGGAGCACAGTAGCCTTCTTGTAGTTATCACTGAGATTCCTAGACTGGGGTGATGTTTAGGAATTAATAGAACTTTAATATAAAGTCCTAATGTCTGCCTTTCTTTTGGCTATGCTCAGTAGACCATGCTTTTCTTAGTATTTAGTTTAATTCAGTGATATAAATTTTATCTTTTCCTATGGCATATAAACAGATAAGAATCTAAAGATGCCAAGATAGGCTGGATTCTTCTACATCATGTATGCTCATCTCTGTGCAGTTCTCTGCTAACTTCCCGTATATCTGAACACAAGCCTAAAATACTTTTGACTGTAGAACTCTTTAGGTCTAGGCTGAGAAGTGAATTGCACAAGTGAAGACAGCAGGTAGGCAAACATCCTCTGTCACCCCCTCTCTGGCTCTTAACTCACTTATTACTCCCACTCCAACTGCACCCTATTGATTCCTATCCCTTATAAAACTTCATGCTTTAGGATCTGTACCAGTTGTTTACTATTTGCAATTTGAGAGAACTGTCTCTGATTGCTGTGCAAAGAACACTGAGCCTTATCCATATTTTCTGAAAAAAACACTTTAAAAATTGCACAAAATATCTGTTTTCTTTTGTCTCACTTAACAGTCCATTGGTCTTTAGTAGTAAAACACATTGGAAGGTGGAGAGAAAATACTAGAAGTTAAGCAGCAAGTTGTAGCAATGATATTAATCCACAACTGGTCGATCTGGGAGTAAACAAATTTGAAAGTTTAAGCAGTCCTTCAAAAAGTTAATAAAGGGAGTAGTTTTTAAAAAAATAAAAAAAATTTGCAGCTTTCAAGAATGATGCTAGCACTTGGTCACTTACTGCCTTTGAAACTGAGTAAGTTCAAAGGGTTGTGTAGTTGGAGGACAATTTCATAATCAGGTTGAACTGAAAGAAGAAAAACATACTCAGAAGAAAAACATACTCATAGTTACTTCTTAGTAACTATGTAAATTTAGGTGATTTTACAAACAAGTGGTCTAGGCCTCTCAACATTCAGTGGGTCGGTCGTTGGTGGAGAGTTACTATTGCTTGCAACAATCTTTATCCCAAATCCCATATAAAGAGCCCCAAAGCAATATATATTGATTTAAATGAAATTCTTTCAGCAATTTGAATCAGAACTATTCTGCTTCTCTGGTAATGAATACAAGAAGATTTTGGAAAAGGAGTTCCAGCTGCTGCTCGATTGAATATTCAGGGGAACAACAAAATGATGTTTCGTGAGGGATGAACTCGTCTTCAGGTTAGTCCCTGTAAACTGAAGTTAAATTGAAAGTTTGAAATTAGCCCTGCATAGCTTGAGGCTTTTGATCATTGTAAGATGCTCAGAGAAAGCAAACAGAACAATGAGGAAAACTTTTTTGCACTGTGATCCTCTGAATTGTCTGCACAGACACAGATTGTGTCCATCTTGTTGAACGCGCCAAAAGGCTTTAGACTCACATTCCGAGAAGGCACAGGCAGAGAGGCCTGTCTTGTAAGTTGTTGCCTATTGCTGCTAGGAGGAATTGTTTACCCAGAAGAGAGAAGCATATTTATTGTTGCTTATTTTACCATACAACATTTTCTGTGGATGCAAACGGGAAAGAAACAATTTTGGTTTAGATTTGACCGAAGACATTACAAATGACATACCTGTGCACCCTGTGTGTGCAAAAATGAAATTGTGAAAAAGTTCTTTCCCTGAGGTTTGCTTTGCTCCTGTTGAAAGACCTATCTATGGTTGATACAAGGGTGGCCCTGTTGCCATTTTTAGACAAAGTTTTCAGCTCAGATTGAGGAAAAATATTGAGTAACCTTGCAGTCATAGAAACCCAGTATTTCTGGACTCTATGCCATGAACTTGTGAAAGGCTAAGTCAAAACCAAAATCATCAGGTCTTTAGTCTGACATGGAATTGGCAATCTAGACACCTTGAGATGAATTCAATATAATCCACTTAGGTGGGTTCACACTCAGTTCATCTCACCTAGAAAGTATATTTTGATGTTTCCAAAATCGTACTCTTTCTTCACTTGAAAAAGCAGTTTGTTTGGAGAGGAAACAAAACAACATGAAGAAAAAACTACCTTTTTCATCATTGGGCCTGTTTGGAAATGGGTATTAAATTTTGAGAAACAAATTTGTATTAATTTCTAGACAAATAAAAACATTAGTTGTCTACTGAAAAATTCTTTAGCTCACACTTACATAAAGAATACTCACCTACATGTAACTGTTCTTGAGCTTTCACCATTTTTTTTTCTCCTCATTTTTAATCAGAGAGATGCTTTAAAACACTCTGACAAGTTAGATTAGCCTTGTGATAATAACTTTGTCGGTCTGCGGCACCAACTGGGACTTCCCCTGGCTTCAGGGAAGTTGCTAGGCTACTATCTTAAAGACAACTCACTTGATTAATTGCAAATACACATTGCTTTATGAAAAAGTTAATACATTTATAACAACAAAGTCAGAGGAAATAGCAGACTGATTATCAGAACTTGCAGTATTCCCTGAATACAGGATTAAGGAACAAAAGTGCAGCTTTTAATAGCACTTGCAAGTCTGAGCTAACACCACTTCTGCTTTCAGTGGTGTGATTTACCATGCTACTGGTAAATCACCATTTCATGAAAATCACAAAACATTTGTTTCTAGAGTGGAATATCCAAAATAAATAAATGCCTCACTTTGTACTAATGTAACTGGCAAAGAACTGCTATAATATATTAGGGTCCCTTTTACCCAAATATGCCTTGGAGGAGAGTATATGTCTGTTATGTGTTTGCCCTGAGTGTCAGACTGCTGATACTTTGCTTTTTCATTAAATATCTTATTACTTGAAACTCTTCAAAGGGCTAAGCAGCTTTCATTCCTCAGATCCTGCAGTGATTTTATGAATAAATGTAATAAGGTAATACATATGATAATTAAAAATATACATTAAAAAACTGTGAGCACCTGGTTTCTTATGAATAGACGTTTCAGAAATTATTTTAATTTCCATTAAATTTGTTGACAAAAATTGGAGAATAAAGTCTTTGAAATTTTCTTTGCCTTTTTTTAAGCTCTTTTTTTTTGTTTCCAAAGAAACCTAATGAAGCACCGAAACTCTCTTTGATGTTTCATTATTGCTTAGAAGTCTAAGAACATTTTAAAAATACTTTCTGGATTTTTAAAAGCTACTTAAGGCAAATCAAATATTTTCAAGCAGCTTTACATGTAAATCTTTATATAAGCAGCAGGCGTCTGCTTCTGATTCTTCTGAAATCTTCATTAATAACATGTTTTTCCTTTAAAAATCCAAACAGAAAGTCCATGTATCATTTGGAAGCAGCTTGGCTTGTTTTTTGTAGTTACAATAATGTGAATGCATTCGTGTTTCATTGGTAGACAGACCCTGTTTAACCAGGTGTTAAGAAATTATCAACCTGCAATGAACTGAAAGAGCAGGTGAGGAAGTAACAGCACAGCACAAGCTTCAGTGGGCGAACTACAGAGTAGAGAACATTGAAAAAGCTCTGACAGGAATATGACTTTCAAACTCAAACCTATGGAGCTTGAAATCGTGGAGAAGACACAAACCCTGTGAAAAGTCTTCCTGTTTGACATTCAGTGTAAGGCTGACTTGAGGATTTCTCTAAGTTTTGTGTGTTTATATGTGCTGGGAGTAGATGGCGAGGTACCTACAAACTCCAGTGCTTTAATAGCCATTGTGTGAAAGCCAAGGAATTAAGATGCAGATCCTCTTCTGGCGCTGAAAGGTAGTGGGGGCAAAGCAAGGCCTTGTGTTGCTGGTTACTTAAGATCATCACATAATCTTTACTTGTGATAGTGTTCCACAGCCCTTTCACTCTCAAACAAAACTGGAGGAAGTTTGTTCATAATCTGCAAAGGCTGGGGAATGCAGCATAGTTTGGGGGCTGTCTTGCTTAGCCTTCTACTGAAATTTCCCTTTGAATAAAATATATTGTCACAGTCCTAAGACAGAGCTGAGCTGTAAAACAGGGTGTTATGACATAATGCAGCAAAGAAAAGGATCCAGTGGTAGAGCAGAAAGACTCCACTCCTTTTTTGGCCTTAGGAATGTGAAGATGCTTGGGAGTCATAGCACTCAAGATCTGTGGATTCAACTGATAAATAAAAAAGGAAAATTTTGTTGAGGGATTGTTGAAGGATTAAGATCAGTTTAAGGTATAAAGAAGAATTCATGTTGGCAAAGTCCCAAAACAGGGCCAAGAAGAGACCTAGGGTTTTGAATAAAAACTACAAACAAATTTTAGTTGATTTTTAAAATTTTTTTTTTTTTTATTTTAAAACTTAGAATTCACTGATACAGAAAAAAAAAATTGGATCAGTAATTTAGTAAACACCTTTGAGTAGGTGAAGGGAGAAATTATTTTCTGGTTTTTCAGATGTAGTTTCATACCATACTGAATTCTTTTTTTAAAATGAGACTTTAAAATCCATCTTCTACTACTCATGTTATCAGACTCAGCAAACTTACAGAGCCTTAGTAATTTGGTTTCTGCATGTAGAAAGCAGGTGCTTGCACATAGCTAACAGAGTAGCCCGGTTGTATGCCACTGTAAGACACAGCTGTAGCACTTCTATTTACTGGCTGAATAGACAGTAGCACAAAATTTTTCTTCAGACTGCTAAACATAATGTTATGCAATAAAAATACTCTTGCTGTTAATATCCTTTTAGTCTTCTATTTCCAAATATTATTTTAAACATTTCCCAAATGTTAATTTTAGTTTAATGAATATACAGTGGGTTTTTTTGTTTGTTTGTTTGTTTTTTTCCTAACGGCTCCACTATTCTCATTTAGAATCTAAAAAAAAAAAGGGACTTGATTCAGAGCTGAAAACCATTTACCAGACTCCATTTTATCCCTTTTTATGCTCTTAGATGTGAACTGGCTATTCTCTCAAATTATCTCTGTCCTTTATAAATGAGAAGGAAGAATCATAGAGGTAATTTTAACTTTTCTTCTTGTCTTTCAGCTACGCTCTTTTTGGAATTCTTGGCTGAATGGCCAACTGACAGCTTTGGTGACTGTTACAAGTTGTAATGAAAATGTAGATGATTTAAGTCAGAAAAAGTTCCTGAGTTCAGAGAACAGCCTTATTTCTGGTATTTCTGCAGCCTGATTTCCCAGCTACTATTTAATTATATTCAGCTGCACTTGTAAATAGCCTTGCAGAGGCAGGTTTTGGATCCCTACTAAAAATAGTACAACTAAGATCTGTTTAAGAATGTCATCATGAATTTCTTAAGCTTGAACACTAAGGAAGGAAAAGAATAAGGCAGCAAAGCTCTAAACTAAAGCTCTAAATCCAAATTTTGAGTAACAGCATTTTTTCCCATTCTAAGTATATGGAAAGTAAAATATTAAAAAAAGGTGGTCAAGCAATAGAAATATTTTTAATATGCATTCTCCAAAAACCTGTGAGAAACATGGATCTGAAGTGGTAGAGCTAATGCTCCTTCAGCATAAGGACATGGTGTAGGTGACATCTTTAATTTCGCTTTGTTTATTTTTACATTTCAGTACATGGTGTTAAGAGAGTTTAATTTGGACAAACCTCATTTAGGTTTTGAAGCTCCATCTAACTTTCAAGCTTGGGGAGAAAGATCTGGACCAGATGACCTTATGAGGTTTATTCCAACTGAATGATTCCATGTTTTTTTCCATGGATTTATGATTATGAATCCAGACACTAAATTTAACAGGGTTTTTCCTACTGTTTGCTTGCCACTATGGTATCTTATTTTCCACCATTTTTGTGTCACAAATAGTCAGGTGTTTTCTATGTATACACATATATACAAGCAGGCATGAACACAGATCCAGAGTACACTCATGTGTATATTATATATATGTTACAAAGTGGCTTTCTATCTTGATTCAAATTGAGAACAAAGAAACCTAGCTTTCTAAAAAATTTCCGGTGCACCAAAAAGCTCTTGGATTTCATATTCTCAAAACTGAAAATTTGGTTGGGAATTTCAGAATTTTATAATGGTAACACAAGAAAATACAAAAATTTTCAAGAAAATACAAAATATTAACCTTCCAGTGTTTAGGAGACAGTAAGGCAAATGAAAGGACAGAACAGCAGTTTTGCAACCATCTCCAGTCTGAAGAAACATTGCACTCTGCCATGGTGTGTCACAGCATAGCTAGTGCTCACTTTGTCCTTTTTCTGTCTTGCTTATTGAGCTCAACCAGTTTAGCAGTATTAAACAAGTCCTAAGAAAAACATCAAAGTGTACCTTTACTTCAAGAAAAAAATAAGGGACTTGTCAAAAATCCATGAAGTGTTAAGAAATGCCACCAATCCATGTCCAGCCAACCAGCACTGGCAGTTTCTAGCTTGCAAATGTACATCTATAACAACTGCTAAATTCAAAAGGACTGTATCATCAGTTGGCATAAACCAATGTAACCCCACCAAAGTCAAATTTTAATGAGAATAGAAAGGACTAGTTGTTCCCCTGAATACTGAGATATATTGCCAATATCCTGCTTATTTTTCTGCATACTTGTCACACAGGAAAAAAAAGCCACAGTAATAATTTTAGCATGTCAGATTACTTGCTTCAGTCTGAACCCCAACTGAAAATATGTTGCAATCTTCCTGACCTGATGCTTATGTTCTTTATATACCCTGCCAGTATTTCATCCTTGTTCAAGTATTTAGAATTTCCCACAAAAGCATTTAGAATCACTGCAGAATAGCCACTGTGAGAGGTTTAAATAATGTGTCCACCAAATAAACATAAAAAGCTTATTTGCTTCACTGCTGCTAATAAACCATATCAAGTCAATTTACTCTGGCCATTCAGGAATGTCAAAGTATCAAACCCCCAGCTTCAGCGCTGGTTTCACTGTTAGGCTGAAAAGGTGGCAGCTGCTGCAGTGAGGGAAAAATGCTTTCCCTTTCTGAACAGTTGCAGCAAATACTTCCTTCTGAATTTCTTAGAAGACAAGGGAGAAAACCATCTTTTTCATCAGATCAAAAAAAAAAAAAAAAAATCATCTTTTTACATTCCTTTGCATTACTTGTATTTGTGCCTTGTTGATAATTTTTAAATGAAAAAAGATGTCCCTTCCTTTTTTTCTTTCACATTGCATGAGAAATTGAATCACATATATTATATCTGAAAGACAAATTAAAAAACTGAAACCTACCAACAGAATAGTGGGGTATCATTGTTTATGACATTTTTAATTATTCTTTCACATATGTTATCTGCAGTATAATTATTCTGTAAATAGAATATGATTCTCATTTCATAGCACTGATGACATCACCCTCTGATGCACTTGAAGTTTAAAGTAACATATTAAGTATTTTGGCTACCCCATTGTTACAGGATGGTTTTAAAGATGCTGTTACACAAACTATATAATTATTGAAATTTAGCTGGAATTACCATCCATCATATTGAAAACCTTCCTACCATCACACTGAAAATCTTGTTTAAAAATATTTTTAACTCCATTTCCTTATCTTTATTTCATTCTAATTAGACTTATATTTTAACAAAAAAAAATTAACATTATATTTAGATGGTATTTTCAGCACTTATGCATTTTTCTTCTAGCAAATATAAATGGAATGTGAAAGAAGACATTAGCTCCAACTACACCAGGGAGGATGAAGCATGATAAAGTAATTTCATGTGATTTGTACTTAGAAAACAAATCTTTCTTGTCCAACAATTCAGCATTAAAGAACAGGACAAGAAACAGCAAAAAATGTCTGCTAACTCCAGCTCATTAATTCAAAGATTACTTAGGTTTTTAATGATATTTTTTGATGTTTAAACCATTAATGCATATTGGCTTTGTTTCAAATTATGGCTTTATGATGTTACTTACATTGAATTACCAATGAAGGTGAAATCTGCCAAGAAGCAAACACCAGCTTCTATTTACTGTAGGAAATAACAGCAACAACAACAAAATATGTTAAAACAGCCCCAGAACTGATACCATCTTTACTATTTTACCTCACGGCCTCCTTCAGCTTCTTGCCATATGCTAAAAGTTCATCCTCTATGAGCCTTTGAGCTGTCAGTCTGTCTTCCTAGCTTTTCCTCATTTTCTCTTCAGTATAAAGAGCTGTTTTCTGGAAATGGTTTTATATCTTGCCTGACCATTTGACTGCAGGGCATAATTAGTTCTCATGTCTTTTATTAGAATGACAGTGGACTCAGCAGGCAAGCTAGGCCAATTAAGTGGCGACTACCATTAAGATTAACATTTTTAGCAGTCTGAGCATTATGTATTAGAACATGTTTGGTTCTAGCATTACTGGATCAGTACCTCAGGGCAAGAAGAGTGCAATTTAATCACTAGCTTTCCACTTTTTTTCCTCTGTATAAAGGTGAGGCCAAGTGTGTTTTGAAGGGCCCAGTTGTAGGCTTGTGGGTCAGTCAACCATCTATGTCACATCAACAGGAGAAAGTTAAAAAAGCTCCCGATTTGACTGCCACTAGTGCAGCTTATTAATGATAATATTAATCTGAAAAGTCTGATGTTGCTTTATATTGACATAAATCTCCTAAGTGTTTGAAGCTTTGGGATAAATTTTCAAAATTTAAATATGTATCTGAATAGCCAAACCTTTTCTCCTTTAATTCATCTTACTAATAGTCCTGCTTTGGGAAAAATATGTTAGTTTTTTCGTTTTCTGCACTTGTCATGTGCCACTTCATTTGGACTAAAAAGCATGGCAGGGTTGGTCTTATGTGTGTATTTCTCTAGATGGTGCTCTGTGTCATGTTGTTTAATTCTTATTATCTTTGCCTGATAATCTGATTTCATGCAGATGGAAGAAGCTAACTCTCTGGTGAGTTCCTGCTGGTACCTTAGTTCTTCCACAGCTGATGAACTTCTGTTCATCCCAATATGATTAGCAAGAAATGTTGGAATGAGAGAATCACTTGTAGGGTCATTTGCTGTAAGAGAGCAAAGAGACTTAGTAGGATGGGTTTCCTCTGCACTGTGCCTGTGATTGGGTTCCCCAGTGCACTCCAGGATCAGGAGCTTCTGAAATAATTAACTGTTTTCTGCCCTTCCTTCTCCCCCCTGCCAACAGCACCTTTATCTGCTGGTTTTTACAGGTCTTATATTCCTAAAGTAATTCATGCTTCTTTAATGAAGCAAGATACTAACCATATTTTTGATTGCAGCATTAGAAAGTTTTGAGATTCAGATCAGTTTTAACAGTCTTTTGGGAATCTAAGCGTCTTTGCCAGTGATGATATAAATAACCTTTAATCCTGCATATCCCTTCCCATTGTTAAGCAGTTTTCTTAACTCTGAATCAAGTGATCATGCAGCAAATGTCAAGCTGAGAACTAATATGCTATGAAAATAAAAGAAGTAGAACAAAGGAAAATAATGTTCAATGAATTTTCAGGTAAAACTATGGTGTTGAACTACTTCTTTGACAAGTGGCTTTTTTATTATAGGGATCAATTGCAACTCTTTACTCCTGTTTGTTTCAAATGCTTTATTGTGCAGGTGAACAGGGTGCTTATGTGCCTTCTGTTCTCTGAATCTATCCCACAAAGTAATGGTACAAGTATAACAAGAACCATGTATGGGGGAACTCAGCACACTCTGATCTCCAGGGGGGCACCAATGTGTCAGAGGCATTTCTATCTCCTTACATCTGCCATCCCCACTTGGATCTCTCTCACATCTTAGGACATGTCAGACAACACAATGAACTCAGCAACTGAACTGACAACTTGCTGACTACCTGAGAACGAACTGACTTTTATCTAGAACTTAGTGAATGCAATTTCTAGATCTCTTTCCTCTTTTATGAAGTTAAGACTGCCAGGTTATAGATAAAAACAAATTTCTAAGCATGTATCTCGTGTTGGCTGAAGCTTTCTGTTGGGTAGGACAATGCTCAGTATATGGCCTTTTTAGAAATATTTTTCAATGAAAGGCCTTCCAGAAATGGATTTCTGTCTGCTCTATTATTTATGTTTCATTAATATACTCTATTTAAACTTTGATTTATACAGGATGATTTTCACAGTTGCTAGTTAGCAATGTATGCAAACAAAAAGTTCCAGACAGCTATTTATAAGAACTCCTGTTATAGTAAGTAAACCAAATGAAGAGATCATCTTTATACAGCTTACTTCAGTCCTTAAACAATTTTACATTAAAGATTTGCATCAGCTGTAGGCACATGGAACCTTTTCCATTACCTTTGGGTAAAATAAGTTGGGTTTTTTTTTTTTTTTCCTGACAACATAGCACAGTTGTTTGCACAATAGTAATATCATGGAGAAGGAATTGATCTTTTGAGTACCACCCAGTTTCATAGCAGATTTAGAGGATGTGATAGTAGAATTGTCAATGTGATGGTTTTGGTGGAAGTGAAGTTCTGGCACATTGCAGAACTTAGTCAGCTTGTGCTGGTCCTAGCAAAAAAGAATAGCTGTGCAAGTCAGTATTGTGAAAGCAGTGGATCTGTATTTACTTTATTTTTGTCTACAGAAGGAAGAGATTAAAAAAGGAAACTTATTACTAAGCATATAATTCTGATATGTAGTTACTTCCTTACATTCAAGGGAATAAGATACTACAAAAAGCCATTTATTAATGAAAATGTCAATCTGTTTATGTGAGTTTGCAAGAGAAAGACTATATTGAGACTTGGCCAGGAAGAATGAGGGAAATAATGGTGTCAGTGTGACTTGAGCATTCAGTTGTGCTTGTTACAGGTGCATTTTCTAAGATATAAATCAGGTCAAAGAAGCTTCAGTTGAAGCATGTTTGCTGAATGAGCAGATAACTGCAGTGAAAGGACGTAAAGTGAGAGAAATAAAGAGCAACCCATACTGCTATAAATGTGAACTACAAGCCATGTAAATAGCATAACTCCCACTGAGAATGTGACAAGTCTTTCAGGTACTTGCTTTTATTTTTAAGATTTGCCCAGCCCCAGCTACCAGTGCTAGAGCTAGTTCTTAGCAGAGATTTTATGAAAACTCACACACATATTTCAGAAGCTAATAAAATGAAATTTCATTATTATTCATAAATTGTATGTACCACTAACTGTTTTGAATCTACTGTAATTTGTATCCCATGCACTAAACATTGCAGCAGCAGGGTTTGAAATTAGTGCCATTAGGTGGCTTGCCTTGATTTGTGTGTGATAAGAGGCAGCCTTTCTTTGAGGGTAAAAAAGTGTATTATTTAGTAAACTAAGTGCCTTTTTACTGTTACTCTTTAAAGCTGTGTCACTGCTGTTAGGCAGCTCAAACTCGTTGGCACCAACTATGTGCAGACTTAGAAAACACCCTTTCCAATGCAATTTGCTCACTTCAGAAACTGGGGTGGTTTTTTCCAGTTTTTATTTTTATACCTGTTGGCTCCTGTCTCATCCTTTCCATCTAGTTCCTTTTGAATGCAGTAAATGACCAGGGAAAAAGTTTTCGCATGAAAAAGATAAAGTTTCCTGTCTCTTCTGCATGGCGCAGAGGTCATGATGGGAGATCAAAGACAGGAAGCAGCTTATCATTTTGTTAGCAGGTACAGGGGCTCAGAGCTTTGTTACACTCTGCCAGAAGCCATTAGAGAACTGTAATAAGCTAGGAGCACCAGCATGGGGCTTGATTTTAGGCTTGCAATGAGGCGCAGTTTTGTTCAGGAATAGACAGGAAGAATGCACTGGCACCTGTTTGGAATATACATGTGTGTTTTCATACATACATCTGAGTCCATGTGGATCTTCCTTTTGACATTTGATTCAACATAGAATAAACAATGTAAAAGTTTTGCTGATCTTCACCCCTCCAGGCCCCCACACCTGTCAAACACATCATATCAAAAGGTATCTTTCTCTTTTTTTTCTCATGCTGCCTAGCTACTTTGTGCCTCATATGAGATGCAGCACTGACCTGACCTCTAAAATTCCTAAAATTGTGGGGGTAGAATAATTTTAAACTTGTTTTTTATTAAAAGATTAATATATTATTTTACATTTTCTTGAACTCACTCAGGAATGAGATTACTGTGAGTCATAAAATAACGCTGCAAGTAGTAAAAATTTTTTATAATAGATTCAATAGGAATTTATAGTAATTAATACTAATACCAATTAAATTCCTATAGTACCCTGTTATTTTCCTTTTCAATTCATACTATTGGATTTTTTCTCTGAAAATGTTACCCCTCTACTGTAGACACCTTTTTGGAAATTGTTATGCAAATCTAAATCCTGCAGACTTCAGAGGGAATCTGTGACAAAAGCGAGACAGGCACAGATACCTCCACTCAGGCATTTCTTTTGATTAAGGTTCTCTGCTTTAAAACAGAGTTTAATCAAGGATAGAAAAACCAGAGGAAAACTGCTTTCCAGGTGTGCCTTCTTGTGCAGATGGTGTGCTGCCAAAGAGAATCAAAAGAGACTTAATTACAAGAATGATCAGCAGAGTCAGACGGGATGAGAAATTGTGCGCTCTGATGGAAGTTGTTCATTACAAAACAACGGCACTGCCTGGCACGGAGGGAAGGACGAAGCCACTTCTGATGGATGACAAAGGCTTTTCAAAGTCTGCTGAGACTGACTAATCCATGCTATAATCTTTGAAGCATTTGAGGAGGTGACGATCACTTGTCCTTTCTCTGGACAAGTCCAAACCTGCAGGGGAATCCATGCTGCTCACTTTCCTGGGCAAATGGGCAGGTAGCATCTCTTGTCAGTCTGCTTCCTGACAGCCTTTAAAATGTTTCAAGGGGTGGCACAAGTTCAGTCCAACGCTCATGTCTGTTTTGCAGAGAGAGGAATGTTCGTCCTACATGAATGAAGTCTATGGGCTAAGACAGATCTGAGGCCCTGCCGTGAGCCTGCTGTAGCCACAAGTATGTGGGCATGGTCTCTGAAATTTTGCATTCTCAGTAACCTTTTGCAACTGCTTTTTGAGGTAGTTGAACACACCTTACCATGTACCTGTACCTAAAATGTCAAATGTTTAGCCTTTAGGCAAAAGCTAGAGGGGGATGTGGAATCCTACCTCCACAGCAAAGTAATATAATCATTTAACGTTGATATTCAGTCCTGGTTTTCTCCAGCAATGATGGTTAAACTATGATTTTTGCAACTGACTATTTGTGACTGCACCCACAAGGAATCCCAGTGGGACTCCATTCCAGTACAGCATCTGGCCAGAGGGAGCTGCAGGCAGAACAGCCTCATCAGCATGTGCTGAGAGATAAGCCCTGTCTTACTGCCTGTCTTGTCTGCTCTGGGACATGTGATCAGTGGTCCATAAACAGTAACACGTTTGTCAAGGTACCGATGAAACAAATTGTAAACTTTGTTAGTTGAAATGAGATCAAAGCTTTTCCTCCACAGCCTTGAGACTGGCACAATGTTCAGCACTGGCATTGCAGTTGCATGCCTAGTTTGGTGACAAAACTGCCAAATCTTCAATCAGCTCCCCATGAAATAGTAATGCCAGTTTTTCCTTGGATAGCATTTTATTTCTGTTTTTTCGAGATGGCTCTACAGGCACTACTGAACTATGGTGTTGTAGCAACACCATAGAGTGCACAGAGGCCTAATCCTCTGCAATCAAGGCATAGATTGTCAGTGACTTCAATGAGATTTGGGTTTGGCCTAGATGAATATGACCTAGGGAAGAAAATTAGCCCTTCCAGCAAGCAAGTGGCAAAGTTGGGATTTAAATGCCAGTAAGACTAAGTAATAGTATCCTACTTAGCCTTCCAAAAGGACCCTGATGGCATTCTGAGGCAGTAGGTTGAAGAAAAGGGATTAAAATATTCCAATAAATCTCACAGAAAAATGAGAAGAACCAGGAGAAAGATGGTAGAGAAAACGTACATCTGTAGAGGGAAGGAGGATAGAGGATGAGCTTTCTCTTTTCTCATTGTCAGTTTAGTCTTCCTTCCCTTCCTGACTCTCTCTCTGGACTATTTATTTCAGCAAGTTTTGTTGTTCCAGGCTTCACAGGTTCTGTGTCTGCCACAGCTCTTTTGTCTGCCTGCCTGTTGGCAATTGGCAGGACATACAGTTTATGGCAATACTGAGTCTCTTTGAGAAGTGAGCCAACAGGACATAAAAATACAGGGAGCCAGCCCACAGCATTTTTCAAACATCAGTTAATTAAGTCTTGAAATACCTTTGTTAAAAAGGCAAGACTTATTAGACATCTCTTCTGGGAAAAGGGAATGACTAAAGCTAGGTTTATCCAAAGTGTTAATACATTTTTTTATTATTTGTATGTGTAGTATATAGTTATAGAATCATAGGTGGGCTGAATTTCATGCATCTGTGTGCAGACCCTTGTAAAAACAACATGAAACCATGGCATGCAGAATTCAAATCCTCTTCTGAAACCACTTGTAATGCGTACCCTTTGAAGGAGCAGTAAGTCAGAAATAGAGTCAAGAATGTGAATGCTTCAACCTACTTGCACCAAAAAAGGTTACCATAAGTGAAATTAAACCCAGTGGGGTAAACCTGGTATTGGTATCAGGGAAGTAAATTGCAAGACAACAAGCAAAATTAGGGAGGCCTCAAAACACCATTACTTTAGTGCAGTCTCACTCTGGATATTTAGGAAACCAGACATATAATCTCTATCTCAGCAGGAGAACTAAATGCTTACAGGTTTTTCTTTCTGCTACTCTCTGTCTTTCTTTTTGGCCCAAAGACACAATAACTATTTTAGGGAACTTCACCCTGTGAGAAGGCCTGTGTTATGTAAATGAAATGAAGACACTCAAGACTGAATTAACAGATCATTGTGAGCCAGGACAGTTTTGGACAGAAATAGTGGATGATTTTTCAAAGCATCTAAAACTTGCTTTGCAATGTTGACACAAGCATAGACTTGCTTTCTTGTTTATCTGCTGGACAGTTCAGTTAATTTCCTAATATTTGCCTTTTTCCCCAAGTAAGTTTCTTCATTCACTCCTGCAAATACCTCTCCTATAAAAGATAAAAGGACAGATCTGAAGTTACATGTTAGGAATAAAGTATACATTGCAGGCAAGAAATTTTCTTTGTGAAGACATAGTCATAAATGGCATTTTTAAGAATGGTACCCTTACAGCCAAAATAGAGTATACACCAGATATTACATAAGAAACAACCCAGTATGCACAAGACCTCTGCATAGAAGACCAGTGCCTGCAGCAAACCCTCAGGGGCCAATCTATTTCAAAGAAATGGGAAGTATAATGGAAGGGAACAGAAGGTGAGAATACCCTTTTAATAGTGAGGGTAAGGTCCACCTGCCTGAGACTGTGGTTGTTATAAATCTTATGGGGAAGGAATGGCAGCTTATGTGGACATCTTATAGAGCTGGAGAAGAAGCCAGTGCTTAGGGTTTAGCCTCAAGCTAAACTGCAGGAACTCAGATTTCTGCAGGCCTCAAACATCTCATGCATCATTGGCCATGTCCTTGCACAAGTTGCCATTGGACAAAGTGCTCTCTGTCTGTCAATTATTCATCTGTTTTAACTATATATATCAAACTTCTGTGATCCAGCAGCTATCTCAGTATTTCAGATGAGACTGATCTGCTTTATGTCTTATTCTGTATTTAGGGAAGATGATGGGAATCATCTCTTTTAAATCCTTATTTCCCATTTGAGTAAGAAGCTAATTTCCCCCTTGCACTATGAAATATTTCTTTCAATTTTTACAGTTTCCCAAGCCCTTAGTGGTGTGGTGGAATCTGATAATTCTACTTAGAATGAAAGGCCACAGTTGTACCCAGAAGTAACTGCCTACCTGCTCTAAGGGAGGCAAAGCCTTCCAAATCTCAGATTTGCTCTTCTCAAGCAGGAAAGATAATTAAAGTTAGAACACAAACTCTATCGCTGGAATTTACAGTTTACTTAGGAACATGTACCATAACTATGAAGCAGAAAACTCTTCAGTGAAATGATGCACCAAGGAGACCTGCACTGCTACGCAAGATCAGTGTGGTACATGTGATTCTGAATGCAAATAAAGAGCAACACAATTATAAGCTAATTGGGAAAGTCAGAATTAATAAATGAATTTGCTACAAGTAGCAAAGCAGCACACTTCATAATTGATTTTAGTACATTTTTACTTTATTGTGTGACTGTTTGATTTTTGCACATTGGCCTGGAGACTAATCCTCTGTATCCACCTGTTAAATTTCAGCTTTTAAAGTTCAGATGCTTCCTGCATATACTGAGCATTTTTTGTTGAGCATTTTTTAATCCTTGCATAGGTATAGAAAATGAACTGATTTTGCTCACTTAAAAAAGAAAAAAATCCTTTGGGTGTAGAAAATATGAGTAAAAAAGCATAACTTTCCATCTAGGTACATATACATATATATGTGAAAATACAGAATTTTAATAAGAATGTTAATATACTGCTACAGCCCAGTTGTGAAATTGAAATATAAATTTCTGTATCAGCCTGATGGAATACCCTCAAACTGTAACCCATTTGCTATTAGCAAGGTTTATGGTTGGCGAACTGTAGGAGAACAGGTTATGGGACATAGGGAATGGGTTGCAGCTGTACAAGACATGTAAACAGCATTGAAGGAAAAGAAGTACCAAATGCTGATGTGTATTCACCAACTACAAAAGAGTAAAAGGGCACACAGGTGTTATTCATGTGAGGGAAAAGGGTATAAAAGGTTGTACTGGGGAATAATAAAGTGCCAATACGTAAAACCATTCTCAGTATCAGTGGCGTGTCAATTGTCAAATGGTGTCCCGTGTGAGGAGTCACTGACAACAGCAAACAACTAAAAATCCTCAAGTCTCTGCCCAGAAATACTGAACGTCTTCCTTAGATATTTGCCTTAGATATTTGCCTGAATCTTCACAAGAAGCGAGGAAGTCATTATTAAGGAGAGGAGCTTGGTAGCACATCTCAGAAACGTATCACTAGAAACCATGTTAAAGCATTCCATTGACAGTGACTTTGATAACAGTCTGCTAACCTGGTTCTCAGCCTACTGGTGTTATCCAGCTTGTGCAGGTTTAGTTTCCACACTGCTTTCCCTTTTCCTATTCTGCTGGCTGTGAGAGTGAGCTGTGATGGTGGGCAGGCCTGTGTGACATCTCTTGCAAGTGTTTTTGGTCCAGTTCAGAGGCTCCATTTTTTAACCTAGCCAGGATGACTTGAACTCTGTTTACCAGGCTGATACATTCTATCTTGCTCCTCATTTTTTTCTGCTGCTGTCAACTGCAGTTTCAAAAAACCCCTTTCATATGTGATGTTTTGTATAAAAGAGTACAGAGGCAGAACAGTAACCCACAATTTCTATATCCTTTCCTAATTTTACATCTTACCTAAAAGTAGGCTGGCTTTTCAATCCTCTTCAGTCTTCTTCCAACCTGTTTCAGATCATTGGCTCTTCCAAGTGTTCTTGGTGGTAGTGACTCAACACCAGCTGGCAACAAAGTACTATGCAGTCACTCATTGCCCACCTCTGTGAGAGGTGGAGGAGAATTGATTAAAAAAAACCCAGACCTGTGGGCTGAGATAAGAAAACCTTATTAATTGAAATAAAATAAAACAGAATAATAAAAATGAGTATAATAAAAAGAAAGGCAACAAAAAGAGAGAGAAATAATTCCAAGAAAGGCAATTGATGCAAAATGCAACTCCTCACCACTTGGTGACCAATGCCCAGTCTGTTCCTCAGCAGCAGTCAGTCTCTCACAGCCAGCTGCCCCCAGAATAAACTAGAATAAACTACACAGAAATAGTAGAATATACTATTCATATACAGTAGAATATACTATTCGTGATGCTTTCTGGTATGGAATTCCCCCATGGCCAGTTTGGGTCACCTGCACAGGGAGTGCTCCCTCTCAGCTTCTTGGCCAGTGCAAGGAAAACTGAAAAGTCCTTGACCTAACAACAATAAAATCTGCAAAATACAGCATGTACTAGTTACTAGAAGGAGGGTGAACTCTATCCCTAATGAAAGCAGGACATGGGCAGAGACTGCCTGAAGGTATAACTGGAGATACTGCTTTTTAACAACGGAGATGAACATGTCTTTTCCTCTAGAAGTTGTGTGCTTTGGAGCTTCTGGAGAACAGTGTCAAGTAAATAAAGCACCACTTTTTTGATTTGTCTGAACAATGGATTTATTATCTTTTAGAGGTTCAATGGAAGTTTTACAAAGGTTTCGATCAGAACATGCAGAAAATGGATGTTTGGCAGTCCACTTCCACTTAAAAGGAAGATAAATAAGGAAATCTCTTCATGAAATAGATCCTATTTGCACTCATGTGTTTCATAGAAATACTGATACTTCCAGATTTCAGAATATTGTAAAGACCCCAGGCATTACACAAAATATCTAAGATTTTTGGTGGCTATAATGAAATTAGGTACTGTTCATAAATAGAGGTGTTGTGAGTTTAGGTGCATCATTAAATTAAAGCTTTAGGGGTTAGACAAAGATTTATTCTTAATCTAAGTGTGAAGGTAGTAGTAAACACAGTCTAAATTATTTCTAGGGTCATACATGTAATAATACAGGTAAAACTTATGTACAAAACCTTCCCAATAATTGTCTCTTTCTCTGGTGTAGCTCTTTTTTCCTTCTCATGCTCCTTAAGAAAAAGAAAATAAAGTTTCATGATGAGAAATCAGTATTTAAAGCTCTTCACCAGGAGAACTAGGTTAATTGCTGGGAGTTCTTCCTCCTCTTTGCCAGTAAAGGAATGATGTTAATGGTGATGATTTCTTTCTACTGTCTCTGGGGTCTGTTTGTATCTATTTTTATACAGACTACAATACTCAGTACTCTTTATTCTGCAATTCCACATTACATCCATATTATTAATAATGATTAATCGTTAACATTATAATCATAATAACAACAATAACAGTAATAATAACTAATAGCTTGTTTTTAAAAAGCAGCAGTGTTCTGGAAGAAACACATGTATACAGACCCATAGACACGTCCTGTTCTAGTAACCTGTTTTTACTAATATCTACAAGTTACAGCTTTATCATTGGCTCATTATGAAAATTTATACAACATGCCACATTAATGCCTTGGTTTGGCAAAGTACCTCCACGTAACAATGTGATAGTTTCTGAATAAAGATGAAAATTGAAGAAATTTAAGAACTTAATATATTATTCTAGCTTTTAATTGATTAATTTACTATCATTCTTATTTTCATGCTTCGGGGGTTTTTTGTTGTTGTTGATTTTTTGGAGTTTTTTGTCTTTTTTTTTACTCTTTTTAATTTATTTGGTTTTTTTTTAAGTTGTTTTTTCAGGATTTTCTTTCTAACTAGGAAGACTAATTATGGAAACACTAAGATATATAACAGCTTGCTTTCAATAGGATATAGGCACTTAATAAGAAATTAGAGAGAAAGCTCTAACTCTTTGCCCATACAAACCGTAACTTTAAATAGAGTAGCAAATAACCTGAGACTGAATTTTCAGTTGGTAACACTGAATATGTAGCTTGTACTAGGTTAAAATTTTAAAATATATATCATCTTCCTGCACCTAAAATATAACCTGAGTTCATTAAGAATACTTTGGTCATTTGTCTGAGAATCTAGAGGTTTTGCAGGAGCAGCAACAGTAGCAAACAGCTCCTTTTTAAATTGTCATGTATTATTCACACCTTGCCTTAGGAAAGAATGGTGGTTTCTCAACAAATTAAAATAACAGATTTTTGCCCTAAAGTACTTAAAATAAAAATTTATGGGTCTGACTAGGCTATTTGGTGTCTGAAAATCCAGGACAAATGGCCCCTTCTCATGGCTCATCAGTTCTATGGGAATGCTTTCTGGATACATGGGAGTTTTTGAGCATGAACTGTACACAGGGCCTCTGCAACAAATCTTAGTGCTTTTTCAATGGAAAATCCAGAACTTTTTCTTGTCATGCTTTAAAACAGAAGTTGCCTGCTGAAATTTAGTCAGAAGCATAGGAAGAAAGTCTGAAAGAGGCATGTTTAATATATTGATATGTTGCTGAGTAAATGCATTTTAGCAGATTGTTTGCAACACAGGTTTGATAAATAAGTGCTCAAGGAGTGTTTAATATGCATCACGTTACCTTTGGATATGTTACAGGTTGAGGGGTTGAACGCACAGGAACCGTCCTTGCCAAGAAGGATTTTGGGGTGTGTCCTGGATTGACTATATGATGCTTTTATCCCCAGTCGTCTCATTCTGTTTATGTTGAATAATAAGCTTTGTACCTTTAAGAGTGTTCCAGAAGTGAAGGGGGGAGAGAAGAAGCGCGCAGTTTGTTTTCAGACACTGCACTCCTCCTCCACATTCCTGCTCCTGGACTGTGTTGTCTGTGGCTGAACAGACAGCGGGACAGAGCTCTTCTTTTGCTTTTTAGTTAGTTTTAGCTAGCTGAGGCAAAGAAGTTCCCTGGACTGTTTTTTTCCCTTTTTCTTTGGACCTCTTGAAACTGCTCTGGACTGAACACCCATGAGAGCAGCGGCAGCTGCAGCTGTGGCCCACCGGGCCAGGCCTGGCCTGCGACAATTCCAGCACCAGAGGGACTGATCAGAGACTGAGTGAGCTGAGCTTCAACCCGGGGTTTTCTCAGTTTGTCTTCTCTTTTAGAGTGGCAAGGGGTCTCATTGTTTGATATTGTGTTGGTTTTATTGTTTAATAAACAGTTTTTTTCCACCTTTCTCCAAGGAGGTATTTTTTTCCTCCCGGACCAGTTGCGGGGAGGGGCCGATTGGATCTGCTTTTCCCACCGGAGCTCCTTTGGGGGATTCTTCCCCAAATTTGCTCTAAACCTGGACAGGGTGATAGTGGAGGAGAGGCTGGACATGACCCAGCAGTGTGCTCTTGCAGCCCAGAAAGCCAAACATGTCCAGGGCTGCATCTAGAGCATCGAGAGCAGCAGAGCAGGGGAGGGGATTGTGCCCGTCTGCTCTGCTCCGCTCTGCTCTGCTCTGCTCTGCTGACACCCCACCCCAGGGCTGCATCATCTCTGGGGCCCAGCAGAGGAAGAACATTGATCTGTCAGACTGAGTCCAGAGCAGGCCACCAAGCTGATCAGAGGGATGGAGCACTATTACAGCGACCTGAAGAGGTGTCCAGGGTGACAGAAGGATGAGAATCTTGTTTGATGATCAGAAGGCTGGATTTATTGACATATGATATATAATACATTATTGCTATACTAAAAAGAATAAGGAGAGAAGTTGCAGAGCTGCTAAGCTAAGAATAGAATAGAAAAGAATGAATAACAAAGTTCTGTATCCAGGGAATCTGTCCCCGAGCTTGGTCCTGTGATTGGCCCCTAATTGTAAACACAGAACATGATCCAATCACAGGAGCACCTGCTACATTTCACAGCAGCCGATAACAATTGTTTACATTCTTCTTTTGGGGACCTTGCCTCCCAGAAGATGCACAAATCCCAAAGAAAGGATTTCTGTGAAAAAATGTCTGTGACAGAGCATGTCTCTTATGAGGAAAGGCCGAGAGAACTGGGATTGCTTAGCCTGGAAAAGAGAAGTTTTCAGGGTCACCTAATCACGACCTTCAAGTACCTGAAGGGAGACTATGAGAAAGATGGAGAGAGACCATTTACAAGGACAGGAAAAGGGGGAATGTTTTTAGACTGAAAGTAAATTTAGATTAGATATCAGGAAAAAATTCTTTACTGCAAGGGTGGGAGGGCACTGGAAGAGGTTGTGCAAGAAACTTTTGGACACCCCATCCCAGAAAGTGTTCAAGACCAGGTTGGGTGGATCTCTGAGCAACCTGGTCTAGTGGAAGGTGTTTCTGCCCATGACAGAGGGCTTGGAACAAGATAACCTTTAAAGTCCCTTCTAACCTAGGGCACTCTTTGATCCTGCAATTTCTCCTAGCAGAGGTGAGAAAAATATTTGCGACCATTCTCTTGCTGTTTCTGGTTTCTTTCCAGTTCTGGAGCTGAAATGTGGCACAGTTTCAGATATTGCTCTGAGGGATGCACTTGCTGCTCTAGTTAGCCTAGTTGTGCTCCTCAGTGCCTACAGGAAGCTCCATGTATGCTCAGACCAGGCAGCCAGCTTTCCCATCAATGGAACAAGTATTTTGCCAAGGGACAGAGTTCTCATACCAAATATTTATTAAAAAAAATGTATCTTGGCCACTAAGACCACCCTGTTTAAAAGGATTATTTAACTTTGCTTGCTTTTCAATTCACAGGCTTGCTGTCAAGCCCTCTGACTTGCAAATACCTTCATTATAAATTACCATATATTATTAATTGAATGCCTCAGGAAAGAATGGTGCTAAATAAGACAAATGTAACCCACTTTTGTGCCCCAAGGTGCTTACAACTTCTATAAGGCATAAAACTACAAGGGATTGCATGAAAGGTGGGGACCTAGGTAATTGGAGAGAAAACTAGAGAAATTAGTGTTTTATGGGTGGCTGAAAAATTTTTAATAAAAAAGTCTGGGAAGACATCTTGAGTCCTCTGTAAATTCTCACACACTGAATAATGGGAATTGATGCTCTTTTACTCTAGCAATTAGCAAATTTTAAACCTTTTTTGTGTGTTCATTGCATCAGTAAAATAAACACTGTTTGAAAAAAAATTATAGTTGTAGAGATAAATTTGTCGCTTGAATTCCACCACTCTCAAAAATTACCTTAGCTGGTACAGAAGGCAATGAATAAAAACCTGGATAGAGATAGTGGGGAAGCAATACTAGGAGGAATTGTGCCCAGGGTTTGGAGTTTAGAGCTGAGCAAGAATTTTCCTCAGCTCCACAGTTCCACAGAAAGACTGCTGAGTGGGCTTCAGAAAGGGAGGTCTTTTTGGTTCAAACGTTACTTATTTTTCCAACCTGACAGTCTCTCTGTAACAGTTATTGGTGTTCAAAAAGATGTTGATTAACTTCCTTGATGCTAATGGACCTGCTAAAATGTGGCCATTGATTGATATAGCACAGTAGTTTTGTAAAATTGTTTTTATTATTTTAAAAAATGCTTTTCTTGTTGCACAAAAGGCTTTTCTTGGCAAGTGGCAAATAATCTCTGGAGCTCTCAGATATTCCCACTGAAGTTTATATTTAACTCCAGTCAGTGTCACTAAAATGATAAAACTATCTGTCAAAAAACTTGAAACTGCAGCCTCTATGTCAAAATACCACGAGGCTTCCATCCTCCATTGTAATGCCAGCTAAGGAGGAAATTCACTAAATGGAACTGTAATTGTTCCTAGTCCCAATGCAGAGTAATTGAAACATCTGCATAACTAAATTTAAATGCACACACTTTAATATTTCTGCCTCCTGTAGTATCTGGTTGGGGCAGCATATACAGAACATTCACTTGAGAAGCCCTTGAACAATCACAGACATGCAAGGTCTTATTGCTGTATTGTTTAAAGTGTGTTATGTTTTCTGAATTCAGGGGGATATATGCAGGCTTTTGCACTCTATATTACACATATTTCACCCTGTGCTCCACACTGACATGTCCTTAGGTTAGACAATCCGGTGATGTTCTGAATTTGTTGTGTCCTACCAATCTCTAACTTTTTTGTAACATAAAAGTAGAACCTGTCAAGGCCAGGATAGATGTGGCAGGGAGAGAATGAAAAACAGTAGTGAATGTCAAGAATAATTTAGGATGGTTGCATGCCTACATGTTGTATGTCATATTATAGTACTAAGTTATGCACACTGAGTCAGAATATTGTAATATAGCTGCTATAAAACATTATCCAGATGTAATTTTATGTAATGTCGTGAAGACATCAAGTTGTGATTATTTTAAAGTATTTTAGTACTTTTCCGTTTTAATCAGGACTTTCTCCAGTGATCTGCAATTTTCAAATTTAGTAAATTTGACCAGTATTTAGACAGATGACATAAAAGAGATGTGTATACCAGCTCTAGACAAAATAAATATTTATTCAGAAATATGTGGTGGTTCTTGAACTCTTATCTTGAGCAAACACCAATGCTCACAAGCAGAAATCCTGAAATCCTGAAATTAATACAGTCCTGAGCATCTGTTGCATAAGGAAAACATAAATTCTTTTTGCCAAAAAAGACAGCAGATCAAAAACAATAGGATATTTATAGATGTTTGAATTCTTTTCTCTAAATCCTACAAGTAGTGAAATGCTTTGAAAACACTGATTGTTCCTAAGAGGAGATGCTTACACCAAATTTAACTAACATTACTGTGTGATTTCCAGTTAAGAAAGAAAACAAAAGTTCCTTGGTGTAATGGACATAATGGGAAAGGCTTGGACTAGATTTCAGCTGCTCACAGTTGAAAAAAAGATTGGCAATTTTTCCATGTGATTGAACTGCAACCTTTTTGTGGAAATGTCCAATGGGACTTCTGAACTCAGGTAGAATATTTTGCTGTAAAAGGTATGACCCACAATTTAGCACTTGATTTGGTTTTGGAGTTTAGGAAATTTCAACTTGAGAATTCAAGTAAGAGGTGTATTAGATTCAGGAAGAAAAATATGTCAGTC
This sequence comes from Ammospiza caudacuta, assembly GCF_027887145.1. Lineage (NCBI taxonomy): Eukaryota > Metazoa > Chordata > Aves > Passeriformes > Passerellidae > Ammospiza > Ammospiza caudacuta. The sequence goes on along the minus strand of NC_080593.1, from coordinate 27,496,363 downwards.
TCTGATGAAGAAGGAAAGAGAAGCTTCTCTACGCCTACAGGGATCTATCTGAAAAATTCAAAACTCCAGAAGAATCTGGTTCCTTGGGAAGCTCTCTCCTGGACTCAGAGGAAAGTATGCATGTGAAGAAGCGTATAAAAAAGGGAAATGCTTTTTTCTTGTCTCTTCACCTTTTCTTCCATCACTGATAATTGCTCCCAGCTGAAAGGACACACAACTAGTCCTACAAAGGCTTTGTCACCTCCTTTCATGACAACAACCATCACTGGTGCAATGAAAGGAAGTGCCTCTCACTGGCTAATGAGAGCAGATATAAATTTCTATATAACCTCTGTGTATTACCCAAAGAGATTATAGACCAAAAGAATGATAGTAAACAGAAAGTGTGAAAATTTCTGGAAAAAATGAATGAATGAAGATAAAGACACTGAAAAAATAGCTTTTCTAAGTGAAATAACCACAGTCAAATTTGAAATTATATATCAGGAATACAGGGATCCACAGCAACAGCAGGGAAAGAAAGAAGCTGTTCAAGAGGAAGAAAGAAACATGTTTCTTAAAGAAACATTTTATTCTTAAAATAAAGGACAAAATAACTAGTAAGGAGACAGAGAAGACATAGGTGCTCAAATTTGAGTTTCTGTAATGAAAAAAGTACAATTAGAAGACTTGTTTTCTGGTTCTTTTCATTAAAAAGAAATATTTTAAAGATGTCTGCACTTCTAACAGTGTCTGAGGACTAACAGTATTAATATTTATTAAATATAGGAATCCTTGTAAGATTTTGAATCTCCAAGATTGTTGTTGTGTGAATGCAAAATTTGATGTGTCACCATGTGCAGAAAAATAATGGAAAAGATGAAGTAGGAAGTAAACAAAGTAGTTCAAAAGTATTTAAAACTAAGAACATAATTAATGGTAAGTCAACATTGTGGTTCACGTAGTTGGTGTCATAAAATAAAATTATTAATGTGATAACATTTTAACGGTGTTTGAAAATGGTGTATATGTTTATCTAGATAAGTGTACAACCATCTATCTCCTTTTATCTAACTAAAGAGCCTGACACAATGCAAGGTGTCAGTAAGATATGGGCTCAAACCACATGAATAACAAGTCTTCAAAGAAGAGGTGTCAGTGTGAAATATCTCTTTGGAAGTGATGTGCTACTGTATTAGTGCTAATTGTAAAGGATATAGTGAGAAGAGAAACAATGGTAAGAGCAGGTCATTCAATGACTGGTAAAATGGGTGCATTGTTATTCTAGTGAACTCAAAAAACATGGAAGTTTGTTTTTAACATTATATCTTGAAGGACAAGGAAGTTAGGTGAGTCTTGGGAAGTGGTGATCTTGGAGCAGAATATGATTTCCTAATTCCCAAGGGCACTGCCACAGTAAAGATATGGTTCCAAGATGCAGAAGCAGCTGGGAAATAGCTCACATGCACTGAGGAAGCTAAGTCTGGATGTTTCTAGAAAGCTTTAAAATTAGCAAGGACTTAGAAAGAACCACATAACTGATTTGAAAACTGGAAAAGTTCCCATCATATGAACTTTAGAGCTTTTCCTTATTAACTTAGCACAGGAAAGGTACTATGGTGGATAACACTCTTGCAAGGGAGAAAATATGACATTCAGAAAGCAGATGCGTAACAAGAACCAGCAGCTGCTCGTGCCAGGCAAATGCCAGGAAGTAAAGCACAGAGCATTAATCATGGCAGGAAACTGCCAAGCAGATTCTCCTTCTGTAGGTGTGCGCTGGTTTTGGCTGGGATGGGGTTCATTTCCTTCAGAGTGGCTAGTACAAGGCTGTGTTTTGGATTTGTGCTGGAAGCAGTGTCGATAACCTAGCCATGTTTTTGTTACTGCTGAGTCGTGATTGCACACAGCCACAGCCTTTCCTGCTCCTCACCCCGTCCCACCTGCCAGGAGTCTGGTGTGCACAAGGTGTTGGAAGGGGACACAATCAGGACACCTGGCCCAAACAGACCAAGGGGATATTCCATACCTATGGGTCATGCTCAGCATCTAAATTATAGGGCAGAAGGAAGGGGAGGACATTTGTAGGGCTGATGTTTGTCTCCCCAGCTAATCTCTACACATAAAGGTGCCTCTGTCTCCCAGGGATGGCTGAACATGTGCCTGCTCATAGGAAATTAACTTCTTGTCTTGCTGTGCTTGCGCATGTGTCTTTTGCTTTACTATTAAACTCTGTATCTCAACCCACAAGTTTTCCCACTTTTTGCTCATGATTCTCTCCCCCATCCCACTGAGACAGAGTGAAGGAGTGGCTGTGTGGGGCTGAGCTACCCTTGGATTAAACCATGACAAGATATTAATTCAGTTCTGAGTGTGTGTACATTTATTAGAAGATACCTTTTAGACAGAAGTTAGATTTTAGCCAATTGCAAATTATTCCATTCAATGTAAGAACAAATTCTGTATATCCAATGACCTTGATACCCTGTAGTTGACAAAATGATCTTATTTTCCTTTTGACTTTAAATTTTATAGATGAATTAAAAAAAAAATTAGAGACTGCAGGATGGTTAAGGACTAGGCATTTGGTCTTTAAGTGCTGTAGTGTCTATAGGAGTGTCTGAAAGAAGACAAAATATAGACAGAAAGTCTCCATACAGGACAGTTTTTAGAGTTCTTGCTAGCATTTCAGCAATGTGGGTTTAATTTATGCCTTCTTCAGTCAAGCAAATTCTTGATTTCTGACTGTAACAGTTTTGAAAATCAATTTGATTTCTAGAACTTCAAATCTTTTGAAGTTCACTCTGAAGTTGTAAATATTATCTTGGACTGATTTCAAACTAAAACTGATATTTTTTCTGTGAGATGATGCTTCTGTTTGTCATTATTAAACCCATAAAGTATGCAGTATTTACAGAATTTACTTTCATTTGAGCTGTGTGACAACTAAAAAAAAAGAAAAAAAGGAAAAATATTTTTCAAGGCCTGCTAAATCTTTTTACAGAAGTTATGTTGTCCAGGGTCTCTGGCTTATGGGAATTCGGGAAAAAAGTGTAGCATGCGTTGAATAAAATGCTTTACTGAAAGATTTTTCAGCTTTCAATAACCTTCAGACATGATTAAGTATAATGCATAAAATATGTATAATCAAGCATAAAGACCAGTTACATTTATTTTAGGTGAGCTAGAAAGCCATATTCAAAGAATTTTTCTGGACTTGTATATCTTAAAGGATGCCTTCAGGTGGCCACTGGTAAAACGATAAAAAATAAAAAGAATTTTAAAAAAAATTTGCAAAATTTCAGACATTGTCAACTGGATGTGCTAGCTGTTGTTAAAGTAGGAACCACTATAATATTTCACTGATTGGGTGTATATATGAATAGATACTGCTTAAAATAAATTGTGTTTTGAAGAAGCAAACTTCCAACCTAAAACATCACCCATCACTTTCTTTTATCCCAGTAAAGATATAGAAACAGAGATTTATTGAGACTCAATAACATTATTGTGACACCATTTTACATTCCATTCTCCAAAGCTTTTATTAGTGTGCTTGACATCTGAACAACATACTTTTGAACATTCATTTTTCTAATGGCTTTGCAAAAGTGACCTATGCTCTAGAAAGGATTCCTCTACTTATAATTCTTTATATATTTCTAGGCACCAATATAACCCTTTAATGAGAATAATACTTTAAGTTTGAGGTTTTATTCAAAACTGACTTTTACTAAAGTGGCAATAGTATCAGGATAACAGCAACAAGCAACAGCATAATGATGTATTACTGCAAATAAATGAAAACAAATGATAATTAGAAAATGAAATGAAATTCTGGTCTATAAAATGTTCATTTACTCTGTAATTTCCTATGTCTTCCCTTGCATGGGTACAAATTAGCGGGGTTCTGTTGTATTCATAAACAAACCCAGGAAAACATGTTTTTTTCATTCTAGCTGCTAAGATGCCTCTGGGTTTTGCTTTAGAAGAACCCATAGAAGAATCAAGGCAATGCTCTACTGTATATAGCCTGTACACAAAAATACAATTTATCCTCTTTTCTCTTCACCTTTCTTCTTCTTCTATATCATTGCATAAAGGAATAGATATCAGATAAGAATTTGATAACCAGTGCAAAATTATGCACAGGAAAGCATATCTACAGTGCTGTTGACTAAAATGGCCACAGCTGTATTTCTACAACACAAAGTTCCACAACCCTAAAAAAAAATAGCAGTTAATGTTGTTAATGGCATTTGTTTTATTTATTTTATTACACTGTCATCTAGCTCTACGGTTTGAAAACAGGAAAATGATTCTTTCACTTTCTGTCAGTTCTCAGATGGTGAAGCCAAAATAATCTGTATGGAGAAGGCTTTTCTTGTAAAGGAAGGGAAATCTATCTTCACTTTCCTCAAATTGCAACCTTTCTCTTTCTTTGTTTCTTACAAACCTCAGTGTCTTTCTGCATCCTTTTCATGGTCTCATTTGAATCCTTTATCACAATATCACTGAACACCATCTCTGCTAACTGTATCAGTGTGGTAGGACTTTCAGGCTGCCTAATTTTGACTCTTCTCAAGGGCCTGATGCCCAGGTGTCTTGCCTAGATGGCAGCGAGGGCTTGGCAGTGCACACAGAGAGCACACAGGGCATTCTGCAGCTCAGTGGGACTCATTGAATGGGCTGGCAGTGCAGGACCAGTGATGCTCCCAGGCTGTTCACTTTGAAAAAGGGCAAACACAGACAGCTCTTGACTGAGGAGGGACCTCGTTTCAATTCTTTCATGACCCCCAGCACTAGTGTACTGCTACTGTTGCCACTTTAAATAAGTCAGAGGGATTTTATTTTTTATAAAAGCCAATATTTCTTAACATTAAAAAAAAATTCTAAAAATTTTGTCAGAAAACTAAAGGAAAATAAGAGTAATTAAGCAAAAGAGGCTAAATCTCTACACGTCTATGCTTAGCTTAGATTGTGTGATAGCAGGATTTGGGAGGGAGTTTTAAATTATGTTAATAAATATGTTTTGAATATACATAAAGCTTTTAGAATGGCTTTCTTAATCAAGTCAAAGGAGGCTTTCTTAATTAAGTCAAAGGATGTCTTTCTATTGACTCTTTTTGGTTTTTTGATCCAGCTGTAAAGATTTGTCACTTCTTTTTCAATTAAACAGTCTGAACTCTCTGACTCAGCAGTAGCTGGGAAAGATGAGTAGAAAAACTGCTGGAAAAAAATGATCATTTTAAATCATACAGACAGACCTTGAAAAAAAAATCTATTACATTTTAAAGTGCAAATCTATCTAGATATCCTTGGTTAGTGTGAAATATCTACCAGCATAAAATAGTAGCCTGGAAAAATTTAGATTCACTGTCGTTCATTGGGAGATTACATTTGGATTGCTTGGGGATCTTCAGAGAAGTAAGCAGCAGAGGAAAAATAAATTTATAAAATTAACATATTCTGAAAACTCCCAAATCTGGCGTTCTAAAATGCATGGACCACATCTTAGAACACAAAAGCCAGCATTTGGATTCAGTTTCTTTTGTAAAAAGTAAGACAAAGAGTGACTGAAATGCTGTAGAAGAAAACACGTTTGATTTTATGGTAACATAGAGCAAAGTGAATTTGAGAAAAATCTCAGTATCACTTCTATTGTTTTAAAGAAAATTAATTAAGATTTGCATGTCTTTATCATATAAGACAGGTATTTGTCAGGGATTTTGCAGCATGTAATACTTTTACAGGGAATTTTCATATTTGGCTGAAATGTGGGGTAGCCAAGGAGAGCATCTTTTATAAAGTTTAAGAAGATATATCTGATAAAAATGACTCTATGATATATTCAGGAGATTTCTGATATGTAATTTCACAGCTGTGGTACAATCTCTATTTTAATTGCCTGTCTTGCCTGAGACACTCATGCAAACAATGGAAACTACCCTCAAATTACTTCTGAAAGACCATATCATAACTTAAACATTGTCATAAAGTTAATTAAGCTGTAACTAGTGGGCACCTTCTGAAATGTCAACAAAGGCTTTGAAACACCCTCTTTTCCTCTTCCAGTGGCTGTTGAAAAAATTGTTAGAGATGAAGAAATTTGCAATTATCAAGATGCAGACCAGAAATTTCACAGCCAGGGATCCCTCAGGGAGACTATTCTGCAAAAGGCCCCTTCCCCTGTCTTGCTGAGGTATCCTTGAGTAGGAGAGGGGAACTCCACCAGAAACTCATTCAGCTCTTCCTGAAATTGAAGGAGCAGACTGGCCCCAAAAAACAGGGAATGTAGGAGTGTCTCAGACACTGAGATTTCCTTTTGCCTCTTTGAAGAAGGTCCTTACCATAGTCACAGCTTTTACTGACTGGTTTCCAAACATCTTCTAACACTTCAAAAAACAGTTATGCTGTGTCCTCAGTTTTAGAATTTGTAAATTTTTTTTGTTTATAGTAGGTATAAGAAGTTGTGAACAGTTGTATCACTTACAATAATTCTCAATAAACAAATTGAAAAAATATTTTTCCTATGGTTATGAATGTAAAAATCATGTTTTCTGTACCACCCAGGCATGTAACAATATATTTATGAAAGCATTTAAAAATGTTAAAATGTTCTTCCACAGTAATAAATCTTCAACATAAATTGTACATAACTTGATGTCTGGTGGGCAGTCATAGAGATTTCATGATTTATATGCCTACTACCACAGGACTGTGTTTGGGAAATTGCTTGCCTTACATTTCATTTTTGTCTTACCAAAGTTTGCCATCAGGTTTGATCTGAGATATGTATGCTGTGTGTTTGCACCCCTGCTTGTATGCCAGCTGTGCACCAGGAATAGATGGCACAATTCTGTTCTATTCCCAGCCATGACCTCTGTGCAATATTCAAAGGTTATTGCTCAAATTTTAAGTGGCCATTTTATTCCCATTTTGCCAGGCATGAGGGAGAGGGGGTCTTCACAGCTCATCAGATGTTTGGAACATCATTTGGTTGTGTTTATTGGTGTGCTATTGCATTGGCATTTAGCACTGGTCTCACATGAATTCCAAGCTCCATTACTGAGTCCTACAAGACCTCACTAATGTGACTTTCTAGATAATTTTCCCATCACGTGTGAGGCAAGGGGAATATGGTATTCTCTCAGCAATGAGATCTCTTTGGGGGTGTTGTCTTGGGAGAGAATGTGGCAGTAGTTGCCTTGAAAGTTTCCCAGAGGATTCTGGTGCAAAGTGCTTCATTATTCTGGCCTAATTTATGAAAATACTTTGAGAGAAAATCAGATTTCAAATTATAAAATTGCTAATGTGTTGTACATAATAGTCAAATTTCCCCTGTGACTCAGCTTCATGGAAGGGGATGGCTGGAAGAGATCCTTGCCTGCTGCTATAAGCACCTTCCAAACTCCTCCTTGTGTCACAGGGAAGAAAGGTGCAGGTATTCCGACCTAAGGGGATGCACTCATGCAGAGAATATGGATTAGATGCCAGTAGAGCTGTATTAGCAACCTGGAATCCTGAAGGCAACATACATATCCATGTTTGTAGGCTCTGCATTTCAGTCAGAGTCCTACCCCAGAGCAGACTCTAGCAGCTTTCTTACTGGCATAATGAGAACTTACCTTGTTTGCTTACAGTTTCAAAGATGATTTCTTCACTCTGTGGTGGGGACATGCCTTTAAGTGCAAAAAAACCAATGGCAATAGGGTAAAGTACAGCTTCCCTGCAGCTTTCCAATTTTTCCTTCCTTTCTTTAACTAGAGCTTCTGATCAATTCTAAAATACAGACGCATTTAAAAGAACACATACCTTTATGTCACTGCATAAACATTAAATTTAATAATAAATGTACTACTGGTATTACCTATTTATATTTAAAATTTGCCATATGCAGGGCAATAAATACTTTGACATTGTATATGTGTAAAATAACCTAGCATGCCTTTTTCACCCTAACTTATTTTGTGTAAAACACCATTAGGAGCAATCATCATGATAGCCGAATATATCCTGAGGGGTTGGTGAGCACTAGCAGATGCTCACCTTTTACTTACTGACTGATGGAACTGGAAATTATGGGAATTTTGCCATCCATCATGCAGGTGCCGAGAGACTAAGGTGATAAGTTCAAAGAGCTGATGGTTAATAATTAAATATAATAAGCATCTGCTATTGTTACTACCCAGGGGCTGAAATGCACTGCTTAGACACAGAGCAGGGTTATGGGCAGCATAACTCTGCATTGCCTCTTGGAAATATCAGGCAAAAACTACCACTGACCTGTACAAAACTAGGGTTTTTCCAAGGACTCCTCTGCAACAATTTTTAAACACTTCAGCCCAAATTCTGATCTCCTAACTCACTCTGATCAGTACCAGTATAACATCAGTATAATTCCTGTTGGAGCAAAGGGCTAATGGGACAGGATGTAAAACAGTATAGGACCCTCAGTCCCATACCTGTAGCTGGACTGGGACTCACCTCTCCTACCTCTAAAATTTGCCAAGCTGGACATTTAATTTAAGCCACCTGTTCAGGCTTCCTCTATAATCAATCATAGTCAATTCAGAAAGAATTTCTTATCTGTAATGGTTGTCAAGCATTGGAATGGACTGCCCGGGAAAATGGTGGAGCTACCATTCCTCAGAGTGGTCAGGAATCAACTGGATGTGGCCCTCAGTGCTATGGGTTAGTTGACAATCGTGGTGGCTCAGTCAAATGTTGGACTCAGGGGTCTTTTCCAGCCTTAATGATTCCATGATTCACTAGAAAGAGACAGGCATTTTTCTTCCCAAGGTACTGAATCTGTCCCAAGATAATTTCCCTGAACCTCTCTCTTTCTTCACCAACTTGCGAAATTAACATTTAGATTTTTACATTAAAGGAAACCCAGTCTAATACATTGGCCAAATTAGGACAATTGTTGAGGTAATTCCATACCTACTGACAATGCCATATTTTTCTGAGTAGAGAACCTTCAGATGTCGCAGACATATTTTTATGAAAATCCTTTCATAAAAGGATTTAAAATCCTTTCCTTAGGATTTTTACTCCTGAGAAGCTGAGAGGCCTCAGGAACAAAATGTAAACAATAGCTAGCTGCTGCTGTGGAATGCAACAGGTTGATCTGTGATTGGCCCATCTTGGATATTTATAATTAATGGCCAGTCACAGCCCAGCTGGCTCAGACAGAGAGTCTGAGACAGCTGCCTTTGTTATCATTCCTTTCTGTTCTTAGCTTAGCTAGCCTTCTGATAAAACCTTTTCTTCTATTATTTTAGTACAGTTTTAATGTAATATATATCATAAAAAAATAAATCAAGCCTTCTGAAATGTGGAGTGAGATCTCCATCTCTTCCCCAGTCCGAAAACTCCTGCGAACACCGTCACATTCAGGGTCTTTTTTTGTGTGTTTTGTTTGAAAAAAATGAACAGCTGAAAGGTGCCAAATAAAATGTTGCAATGTTATTGCACAAGTGGAATAGATTTCTTGATGACCCTGATAATGCAACTCTAGACATGCCTAGTAGGACTTCCATTTTCATTACCTATGAGGTAGATGATTTTTTCTTTTTTTTTTTCTTTTTTTTTTTTTTTTTAAATCACAGGTATCTTATTGATCAAGGAGCCTAAATAGAAATGCATGCTAAATTGAACAATCATTCTGTTCACACTATTGACTTAGCCATTATTCAGGTCATTTCAGTTAGCCAATGTTTTCAGAATTATTTGTGCTTAAAAATGTGTGGCTACAATACATGGAAGAAGCTAGAGGCAATGCAAAATGCTAATGACTTTTATCAACTGTTGCAAACTGTTTAATATAATTTACCTATGTGTGTAGTGTAAAAAAAGCCCAATAGCTATATTTCTACCATCAAACAAAGCGAGCATTAATTCTAGAAGAATTTTTTCAGGTGTATAAGATTACTTAGGCATATGTGTCTAGGTCTGCATTTTTTAAATAAAGTAGACCTACACAGAGTCTGGCATCTTTTCACAGGTATAGCTGATTTTTTTTTAATTAATATTTATTAATTTCCTGTTATTCCTGTTTTTTGTGAGGGAGAAACCCAACCCAGTTAGGCTCAAGAGAAATATTTCCCAAAATACTTCATTACTTTGCCAGGCTCTGACACATGGCTTTATACAAAAGACAGCCTGACCTAGTGCGACAGAGAGGGACAGAAAATGAGGTTGTTTGTACCATGTGGTCATTTCCAGAATAATGCCTTCAGAGCTGCAAAGTGATTTTTGCAGACGCCAAAAAACATACTGTGATTAATGGTGTACAAACTCATGTATTAACTATGACTTACTGTCATTAGGGTTGGATTGTGCCATAGGAGCACCAACATGTTTCTGCATTTGAATTCACAGTTACTAGGTAAGAGGAAGGCCAACTTCTGCCAACATGTCACAGATCTGGAACTCTTCCTTTTCCCTTGACCATTTTTCTAGACTAATATTTGTGTTTGCTCTCTACCTGACATTTTATAACTAACTGGTGCTTCCGTCACTGTTGAACATGCAAGAAAATATTGTGGCTCCTTCTCCATCTGCTGCCCTTGGATATTCTGTCTCCTCAAGACTGACATTCCTCGGAGGAGGGGCTGTCCCCAAGACCGGATTTGTGGCAGCAGATACAAACCCTGGGCTGTTGAGCAAAAAGTTGTTGCCTCCCTGATATCTAAACTCTGGATGGCAATGGAGTGAGTTAGGAGATAGGGACATAATTCTCCAGCAGGGCATTAAAGAAAATGTGGAGTGCCTAAGTTTAGGCATGTGGAGAGCTTGTTAGTTAACTATGGAATTTAGAGTCTAAGTTTAAATTAGGGTTTAGGTTAATTTAGCTTCAGGTATGTTTGGTTAAAGTGTGCTGAATCAGCATTTTTAATGTTTGGATCTACAACTCACCAAGCTCCAAGGCTAGGTGTAAAACATCTATTGCCACATTTTCCACTGACACTTACTTTGCTACTTACAAAGAAGTGTTTTTCTATCAAAAATAGTTTTCTATTTCTGGCCTCTACCAACTGAAAGAACTGACACCTGGAACTTAAAAATCCTGCAGGTCAAAAATCTAACACATGACATTTTCCTGGTGAATATTGCCCAGTTCTGACATATTATTTGAATTAGTGAAGAAGAAGGCATCACGACCATATTACCTCCAACTTTGCAATACTTAAAATACTTGAATGAAGGGAACATAGAGCTACTGAGAAAGTGACCGTAATGGCAGGAGGGCCAGTGTCAGATTATGTAAGGGCCTGCATGTCCTGCTAATAGGTGAAATCTTGAGCTTTGGCTAAACTGAAATGGATTTTCCAGTTTAAAAACTGTGCTTGTCTACTTCATGGGAGTCTTTCTCTATGGACAACAAAAAAGACATGAAAAAATGTAAGTTTGCCCAAGTTATATTTGCATGTAATGTAGTGTGATAAAAAAGGAAGACATAGCATAGAGCTGATACTTTTGCATCTGAAATAAATTAGCACATCCAATTCACATACCCATGGAAGCTGGCAGAATGAATGGGGAACACAGGTTAGACTGCACACTTTAAAGTCCCTTGCTGAGCCATCTGGAAGGGTCAAGACTCTGTCTGTGAAGTTCAGTGATATGGTGCATGTGGGCTAAAACCACTTCTGTTCTGCAGAAAATATTCATTTGGTGCACGCTACTGTAGCTACTAGAGGAGCATTGGTAGAGCGGATAGCACTTCACCAATTCCAAAATCAATTATTTTCTTGTCAAGCCATAATGGTAGTCTGTCAGACAGCAACATAGGCAAAATAGTGCACATCCCTCAAAAGGCAAGGATCTTCTAAAACAAACTTTCAGGATCCTTGGCAAGTCACTTGGATCTGAATTTCAGATTAAAAGCAAATTTGAATATTGTGGAGTAGTAGGGCAATTTAAGTCATATATATTGGAGACAGGGAATTCTTTACCAGAATATGTTGTAAATACAAGTTCATTATATTGCTACAAGAGAAACTGTACAAGTACACAGGTGTGCACAGAGGATTAAAAAAGGCAACTGGCTACTTCTAGCTCAGGCATTTACTATATTGCAGGTGCTCGGCGATGGAGAAAACACTTGAGAGGAAATACTAGATATTATTAACCAAGTTTTATACTCTTTTTTGGGCAGTCACATTTCTATGCTGACAGAGAGTGATCGCTGGATGAGTGGGACCTTTGTTTTAAACTGTTTCAACCAATATTCAGCAAGATTCATAAATTAAAATCTAATTTTTAAGGTGGGCAATCTCACCAAAGTTTTCTGCCCTGTATAATGTCAGATGTTTCTTGACTCAAGCTGAGTTTCATGGGCCACTTTTAAAAGAGATATAAATGTGCAATTCTTAAAATGCCTATTACTTACCAAAATATCATGGACTTGTAGGATAGGACATAGATCTTCATAATTTGATCACATTCCTGCTTCTTCCTGGAATTTAGAGGAATTTATCATGTATCATTCAATGCATTCTGAAGTCTCCATAACAGTTTGCATTTATTTTCTGCCTATTAGAGATGTAGAGCAAATATATGCTTAATTCAAAAGAGCTTGTGAAAACTAGAAAAAATAGAGCAAGAAAAAAAGTAGATCAGCATAGAAAACTGCAGCCTAGATAACCAAAAGCAAAATTGTAATATGCCAATGGGAAATAAATAAGAGACCAAAAGCTTTTTTAGTATAAATTTGTAGAAATATGAGAAATATATAAAATTAAATGTAAGAATTGCAGGCATTGCACAAATTATAAGAGCAAGAGTGAAGGCAGTTAAGGTATAGCAGTAAATGAAAACAAAGTTTTTCTTTCACATAGGATGATGATGTTGAGAAGTGAAGAAAAAGGCTGGATGGCTAAGAGGAAGGAAATTATGGAAATTGCCACATCTGAAAAAGCATATGCTGAGAATTTAATTTTTTTTCATTAGATAGAAGAGAGCTTGTAGCATAAAAGGATAGTGTTGACACAGGAATAAATGAGAAAACTATCCATGAAAGTATTTAAATTTGCATTAAGTTTTCTAAATATCACTGTGATGCTCTGTGACATATTTCTAGCAGGGGAAGAAATGAAATGAAGCCTAATGGTATTAGAGTGGATCCTGACTATATTCTGAAAAAAAAACATTAGCATGGGAGTAGTTTTGATGTGGCAGTACTGTGCTACATATTTTCCCTAAATGAGGTTTTACTTATAGAAGTTGTCTTGTAAGGCTAAAACTACTACACCAGTTAAGGAAAATTCCTGCATGTGGGACACTAACTCAGCACAATTTATGACTGGAGATTTCTCTCCCTTTAGGAAAATGAAAATTTGTGTTCTGTAGTGTAAGAAAATAAATTCAAAATAGAGTATCACCTTGGAAACCCACTTTGACTTAGTTCAGTTCAGGCTTTGGCCAAAAAAGTTAAAGACATTTGTAAGGCATAGCTACTGGGATCCAACTCAGCTGCCACTCAGGAAACCTGTGCTATGCCCAGGTGCCCAGGGGAAACCCCAGAGATCAGCTCTTGACAATGAAGCAGTTAAACTCCTGAGCTACCCTTGGAGCAGTCCTTCTTTTGTAGTTGCTACAGATAGAATTGAGTGTCCTAGTTCAGGGCTTATATCTCTAAAAATCTGAAGTCTCAATTGTTCAGCCAGGCTACAATTTAAATATGACATAAGAGAGGACTAGACCACAAAACCTCTAAATTGTGAAAGATGATACATTTAATGTCTTTTGGTTCTATCACATCGGGGCATCTATGAATTTTGCTGTAGTCTGATAAAACTGAGAATTCAACTAGGAACCGTTTATACTAAAACCTTTTAGTTCTGTAGTTACACCATCGGAAAGAGACTTTTCTTTAGCTCTCCTATTTGTTATAGTTTTCATTTTGTCTGTATCAAAAGGTGCAAGGGGAGTACTTTAAGGAATTCTTAGGAATTCTTACATGATTGTGGTCAGTTTCTACATTGCTTTTAAGTCTTCAATGCTTCCTTTTGTCAAAACTCTGGTGGTTTTTTAACCCAGTTATTAACAAACTTTGTGCATGATGACATATTTTCTTCCCTTATATTTCTTTTACTTAGTCATATGCAGCCAGTGCTTGCTTCTATTTCTTTTTGTTTTGCTGTCCATTATATTTTGCTAGGTAGCCAATTTTGTAATAGAGCATTGCTCAGGGTTAATTAGATATTGATCTCTAGTGTTATCAGGTGTTTTAAGACATTTGTCATGATCTGAATTTATTTTTGAGCCACTTATTTGTCTGAGTAGGTATTCTAAAGGACTAGTGTTTGTTTTGATTCATATAGTATAGTCAAGAATTTCTAATTTCTTCCTTTTTATTCTAAACTAGAGTTATTAATCAGCAACCTCTGCAATTCCAGACCTCAGTTTCATTTCATTTGGACAGATACCAGCACTATATTTGTAACAGTGACAAAAATATCACAAAGTTTGAAAATCCAGAGATGTGACTTGCACAATTATAAATGAAAGTAATTAATCTTCTCAAAATGTCCCCCCAAAAAAGCAGCAGATAAGTACCTTCAATCTAGTTTATATTCTCAGCTTCTGTTAAAAATTCAGTATGGTCAACAGATAATTATGCTGAAACAAGTCAATGCCAGACACATTTTGAGATATACAAAGGGAAACGTGAGGGACTTATGTTCATATAACCACACAGGGTTAAATAATTCTTCTTCAGAGGAAAGCAGAGTTAAAAATATTCCTAAAGGTCACATGCCATCTCTTCAGACCATTTAAGGCTTCTGAAATGCCACTCTGAAGTAAAATAACCTCTCCAGTACAGTCATTCTGTTAGAGAGCCAGCTAAAATCAGTACCGAGATAAATGGCAGTGCAGAAAATTGATTTTACACTTGTACTGTAAGTGTGGTCAAATGTTGTAGGCCAGTATCTCAAACACAATTCTGAAGTACTGCTGTGCTTTAAAAATAATAACACAGAAAATAATGTTAAGCACACCTTAATATACCCTTTTTTTACTAGCCTTATATTAAAATGTTCACTTGGAAGTTTTATTTGCTATGTGTCATAACCTTAATTTTCTTTGTTCTTGCTTCTCTCTGTTGATTATATTATAAAGAAACTGACCTTTTCCCTTCATCAATTGCTTCTTCTCATTCAAGTCTATCTTATTACAAACCAGCTCCTGCAGTTTGATAGGTAAATAAATGAATACTTGCCTTCATGCAAGACTGAAAACCTTAAAAGAAGGTTTAAATGAAGCAAGATTTTATAGTATATCACCTTAATTATTTTTCAACGGGATTGTTTTATCATTGAAAGACTGTTGAGATTAAATAAAATGTTGTACATACATGTAGTATATAACAGATATGACATGATTGTACAAGACCTGGAAGCATTTCTGTGTGAGCTTCTGGCTGCTAGCCTGCTTTTTGTCTACTCTCTAATTTCAATTTTAGATCCTTCTGATTTGAGAATGCTCATGTCTTTTTGGCTCCTTGCCTTAGCTCTTACTAGTAAAACTGCAGTATTATCCAACTGGGACCAGTCATATCTTTTCAGGTGTTTCAGACTTCCTCATGGTTGAACAACAGCAAGAACAATTAATGTAATATTCTATTACTTTCTCCTCCCTGCACTGTTAAATAGTCTCCAGGGTATGTAGGCAGTGGGGTGATGAGATTTTTGAGAAGACCTGGTGCATTCTTGACAGCTTAAAAAGAAATAATTTTCATCTTTTTATATCTAGAAATTAAGTGGACCTATAACAACCCTAGCATCCTTCAACCTACATCTTTGGACATAGTGCTGGTGACAGTAGTCAAATAAGTCCTTTTAATAAGCCAAAATAATAAGTAAAAATATATTAAATAAATAATAAATATCTACTCAGGCTAAACCAGGAATAAATAACCAGGATTGTCTGTGTGATTTCTTTTACTCAACTTGATCCTTGGTGCATATTTTCTTCCAATGATAAGCAGGAGGCCAAAAGAGAATTGATATTCTTTCTTTTCTAGTTCTCTGGCAATTGTTGAAAGTCTTCTTTTGGTCCTTTCTTCTTGAGTGTGAAAAGAAAATTATTAATTTACTCATTTTCCAAAATGAGTAAAACATTCAGTGCTAAAATTAAGATTATTATAGATCTTTATTGTAAAAAAAATTATTTAACATAAAAACATGTACATTTCACATGAAGGTACATTTGGGTACAGTTTCAAATTCTTGAAAGCAATCACAATTCCAAAGAAAGATACTTGTCACCCAAAGAGAATTAATGAGAACTAACGTTCCTTTCCAAAACTGCTTCAGCAAATATCATATAAGTTCATATTCAGTGAAAAGTGAGTTCATGTGAACAGGTTTACTCAGTAGCTAAACCCAAAAAGTTACTAAAAAGTGAGGATATCTGCTTCTTTCTGCTTTATCTGTCTAGCACACAGTGTTTTGAGTTGAAGGACTCATCCGTAGGCTCTAGTACCAGTAAATGAGCCCAGAAATTCCAGAAATATCTGTACTCTTTTACATTTTTTGTAATTGTGCAGTTTTAAACAACCCTGATTTAAAAGTGATTAAAAAACCCCAAACAGATCTACAGGGAAAGAATCAAAACTGCTGTTCCACCCCAGTCCAGGGGGATATTATTGTTATTATTATTATTATTATTATTATTATTATTATTATTATTATTATTAATATTAATATTAATATTATTATTAATATTGACTACTTTAAAGTAGTGTTAAACCAATACAAACATGAATGTTTAATGTTTCTTTCATTGAAATTATTTCTTTCATTGTGGAACTAGTATAGGCGACAACTTGGAAGAAGGGATTATTGGAAGACTTAGGGATACTGAATAAAATAATAATATTTTAGTTTAAAATAATCATATTTTAGCTAATTGGCCTACTGCTATCTTCTCTTATGAATTTTCAGCATTTCTCAGCTTGCTATCATTCCTGAAGAAAATTTACAGCTTCCTACTTTATATCCAAAATGCACCATCTTTTCAGTAGTGAAAGAGAAATAATAAAATTGGTTGAGATGGTAATGTTCTAAAGCTGCTCATCGTGTGATATCCAGACAGTATTTCCCCTAGCCCACAAATAAAACCCCCAAAAACCAAAAAAAAAAAAAAAAAAAAAACCAAACCCAAAAACCCCCCCAAAACCAACCAACCAACCAACCAACCAACCAACCAAAAAAACTCAACAAAACACAAAGCAAATAAAAAAAAACCCAACCAACCATCCAAAACCCCTCCACATTGTTCTAATTTCTTCATAAGCATCCACTGGTTTATTGACCTAAAACTATAATGGGCTAAAATCCTGTTAGGTCCTGAGTCCTGTTGAAGCTTGCAGGGGAATACTTGACAGGAATGGTTCTGTTTCTCTTAGGCCTGCTTGAAATCCCAGTTTGAATTTAAGGATTACATTGAATATGGTTTAATTCTGCACTATCTGTTCACCCAGTTTTAAGGGAGATTCCCTGACTCACCATTTATAATCATGAAATGTCTTTAGTGACAATTGCTATTTTTATTTTACTGATGAGCAGGACCCCTTAATAGAAATAATTAAACTTAGAAACATTGTTAAAATTAATTAACATACTCATTGCCCTTAAGGCACAATGTTCTCATGCTCTGTCTTGCTTATTTTGTTCTGATTTTCATTTTGTATCAGAATTCCTGACAAAATGCAACTGTTAAGATGAAGTTTATGTATCACTGACAAATGTGGAAGCTAAACAGAAGTCTTTCTGATTGGTGTCTACTGAAACCTCTGCTGTTAAATGCAGATTAGAGGGCATTCCAACGGAACAATAAACAACAGACACTATACGTCTTTTTTCAAAGTCTGCATCATCCACATTGTTTCATTTATCAGTAATGGCCCTGCACTTTTATTTATAGTAATATTGCACTAATGTCACATCACAGTCAAGGCAAAACAACCAAAATGAAACCCTTGAAATGTGCATGCTGGCCTGTGCAATTACTGTATTGCAACATCAGCCTGAAAAAACCCCATGAAATAAGGACCTGTTAATTCAGGTCTAGAGCACATAAAAAGGAAAAGCTCTGAGAAAAGAGATAATCTTTTAACATCCAGCTGAGAAAAAGAATAGCTATAAAAGGTGGCACCAGCGCAGCTGTTTATTTATTCATAGATGCTAACCAAATAAGCTAGAACTGTCACAGCAGGCTTTTCTTGTACATTTACTATGCCCTTCTTTAGTAAGTTTCCTATACGATAAGAATAAATCAGAATCATATTAGATTGCATGTAGAACAAGAAAGGCAACAGACATGAGATTTCACCCAGATCCTGATGTTGATTCTAAGAGACCTTCTTTTAGGATTGTGGCAAAATGTCCCACATAATTAGTTTAGAAACAGGTTCACAAAAACACAGAGAAAAAAGCTGCAGCCTTTGAGAAAGTTCAAATGAAACTATTGATCTAAGATAAATTAAATTCTATAGCACAGTGTTCAGTGCAAGACTGATCCAGTACAGACAACATTCCCTTTTTTCACTGTTTGGGTTTTTTGTAGTGAATAATGGAACTCAATCTCTGCTTCTGTTTCAAAATGATGTGATAGGCCTTGATCACTTGAAAGCTACTATTGAGATAGAAATGTCTTGTTGCTGGGTTTGGGGGGTTTTTGGTGGTTTTGTTTTTTTTTTTCACATAGACAGACACAGATTTTAACTATGTTTTGTGAAACTTAAATCTGTGAATTTGCAGCCTGCTATTTTTTTAACATATCCTCAACTCTATGGAAAGTATTTCCTGTTTTTTTTTTTGATATGTGTCTAACCATGATAAGGATTTTTGAAAAGGAGTGAAGGGAAAATAATCTCTGCTTCTGGGAAAGCCCATTCTTTTAACTGAAGGTTGATACAGCCTGCATCTAATGATAACTTTTATCTCTGGCTCATAGAGATACTTCGTAAGAGCTATTTTTTTTTTGAGGTATATTAGATTACAGCAAGTGGCATTTAATTCTCATTCAAGGCATAATAAACATCCACATATTCCTTGTGAGACAGCATTTGTGCCATTTTCTGCAAATTTGCTACTAGGACTGCTAAGACATGATATGTCCAAGGTCTACGAACTTGGGACAGTGTGCTATTTCTTTTCTTTTTATTTTTTTCTCTCTGCAATGAATCAGTTAGCATCAGCATCTGGCACAATGAAAGAATATTTTAAATGCATACATCAGCATGCTCTGATCTTTGCTGTTGTGAGATAAAGTACAGGGCATGTACTCGGGCTTTTTCTATTACAAACATTTACATTGTTACCTACAAAGCATGACTGTCAATCTATTTTAAATATTCTGCTTGCAAATAAGCAGAGCACAATCTTGCTGTGAATCCCAAAACCGTGTGAGAATGCATGCAAAGTAGCACACAAATTCACATCAGAACTGTGAAATGGTGTTTTCAATTGTATTTCCCAAGACACCTTTTCTATTCCTAGACAAATGAAAGTGTTACAATTTTGAATGTGTTCGCTTGTTTTGCTCCTGTTGAAGCCCTAGAAGTGGGCATAGAACTTTCTGAAAGACTGGAAGATGCAGCTCTTCACTATAGGAGAAAAAACCTGCAAAATCCGAATAATTGTTTCCCGAACTGAGGACAGCTATAGGGAAAAATAGTAAGACATAAATACTTCCCATGATCTCATTTCAGTACAGGCTATATATCGGATGAATTTTATCTCCATATGTTCTCAGAATATTTTTCTCGTTTACACATTGACTTCTTTAATTTTCTTTATCTACTGCTTAAAGAAGGTTCACTACAAATCCTGTAGAATTCAACAGCTTAACCTCCTATTTAAAGAGAGGTGCTTATGTCATTATAAACTGATAAGAGACACATACTTCTCTTATTTCAGCTTTTCTATTTCAATAGTCAAAGAAAAATTAAAATTTGCAAGTAACAGATTCAAGGAGTCAGTGTGCAAAAGCTCTTGTAATTCAATGGTAAACTGAGATCACTGCAAAGAATTCTAGATTGCCTTAATCTGATGCAATGCACCTGAGAGTGCATTACATCAGAACTTATCACTAACATATTTGCAAACATTAGTTTGAATAGTTCATTAATTATTTAACATTTTTATTCAGAAACTCCTGAAGATTGAAAGGATTTTCCTTTATAAAGAAGCATTTATTTTGTGAGACCATCTTCATTAACCAACAATAGAACAAATATTTCAGGAAGTTAAGAGGAACACAATACCAAAGAAAGCACATTATATAGGCCTTTTAAAAACATTTGATGCATAATCTGATAAGTAATCAGATTTTTCTATAAACACTTATTATAGGTTTAGTATATTTTTGACATGTTTTTATTCTCAGAAATGCAATCTTCTGAATCTGAAAATATTATCCAAACTCTGCATATTTTTGCTCTAAACATCTGATTTTTGCATATATTCAAAATCAGATTGCATATTTTTTCCTTTATTCATCTCTTCCACTCTGTCCTATACAGTCAGGATGATTAAAAGAGGATGAGTGTAATTCTGTTCACAAATCAGAACTGTGAAAATTAATTACTGAATGGGAAAATATTGCTGGGTTAGTGCTCTGAGGATGCTAAGAGCTACTCGCTGTTGGTAAGCAAACATTTGAATATAATTCTAGGGATGGATTATATAAACCTGCAACATAAAGAGGTGCACACCAGTCCAGATCCAGGATCTGTCCAGTTCAGCATTCCAGTGGCAGTCTTATGTAGAAGCTGGGGAGAAATAAGAAGAGATCAAACATACATGAGAGCTTTTCTCTAACTGTTCTCAGCACACAGACTTCCTGAGTCTGCATTGATTATTAGAGTTTTCAGTAATTTTAAAAATACTTGTCTTCCAAATACTGGTCCAGTTCTTTTGAACCACAATAACACTTGAATTTCTGTTTTATCCCTGACTAAGTTAACTATATGACATCATGCAGAGTCCTATATGATTTCTTTGCATGTAAGAAAATAATTGAGTTTGACCATTTTTATTGTGCTCTGGACATTTAAAAGCATTAGAAATTGAGTATTTGTTGGCAGAATTAAAAAAACCAAACAACCTAAAATAAAAAAAAAAAACCAGAATAATTGAAGTAAAAACTGTACTTGGGCTATTTCTATTACAAACATTTACATTGTTACCTACAAAGCATGACTGCCAATCCATTTAAAATATTCTGCTTGCAAATAAGCAGAGCACAATCTAGCATGTAAAGGGTGACTAGAAGCACTTACATATACAGTGCACCAGAGGAAATATCAACGAAAATGTGGACCTGCTCCTAAATGGTTTTGGTGGTGTAGTGCCAATGAGAAGTCCATCTACTGCCTTCTTTTACTTGGTCTTTACTGACAAGGGCTCCTTTCAGGCTTTCCAAGACTCTGCATCTAGTTGCAGAGTTTGAGGAAAACATCCTACTTGCAGTGGTGAGGAAGTTGTCAGGTGCCATGTCTAATTTAATGGACACAAGTCCCTGGGATCAAGCTGCATGCCCTGGAGTGGGCTGGCAGAGCTGGCTGAGGTCATAGGGAGGCCCCTTGTTGTGGTGCCTTCAGCTAGTTTATTTAATTGCTCCCCCATTTTATGTATTGCTCCCCCTATTTTGTGTAAAATGGTTCTGCCCTCCCCAGTTTTCCCGCCTTTAGCCCTGCCACTTACCAGGTTGTTATGACAACTCCCGCCACTGAGGTGGTCAAGCCTTTTAGTTACATAATTCCTCCTCCCCCTCACCTTCTTATATGTATGCTTTTTCTCCTCCCTGGGCCCAGTCAATCACCCCCCACTCCACCTAGTATTCCAGAAGCTTCTCCTCTTTGGGGGTTGTGGTTGGCTGTGGGCCCGGGGCCCCTCCCATACCTTGTATCTATTGGGTTCTCCGCTATGTCATTTGTGTTAAGCTCATCCCCTCTCCTCCCCCTATTGGTTTTTTGTGAAGTCCTCCCTTATCCACCCCTTCCCTTTATAACCCTGCTCCCAACTCCATTCTTGGTTACTTGCTGGCTGGCATAGTGGGTGTTCCAATAAGCCTGTTTCATACCCAGCGAGTGTCCAGTTCCTTACTTCTCATCATTTAGCAGCGATCCAGTCCTCAGCGAGCTCAGCCTGAGGCTGTAGCCGCCAAGGGAGGCTCGCATTGGTTGCAGTGGGTTGTTGGTCACCTCTCCTGCTGGCTGGACACTCTCCATTGAGACACCTCGCTGCAGCCCCTCTTACAACTTTGAAGGGTCGTGAACATTCAGAGAGCTCCCAAATAATTGGAAAAGCGAGTTTCATGTCATCCTTCAAGAAAGGCGAGGAGGAAGATGGAGGAGAAAAAGACTGGTCAGCCAAACCAGTGTTTAGTAATTTCACTGAACTGTAAAATTTTACTGAACTGTTCAGTAGTTTTACTGATACTGTAGAAAGTTGCTGAATCATACAGCCTGACAGATGAGAGGCTGCAGCAGTTCTGTGTCACCAGTAGCTCTATGTCCAGCTAGCAGCAAGGCTGAGTGTGTGTTCTCCAAAAGCTTTTTATGTTTACACCCAACACATGCACACAGCAGCCACACAGTGTAACACAGCCTGAACATCCCCTGCCCCAGCACACACATAACTGCACACAGCAATCTCATAAACATGACCACCATGGAAGGCCTGATCCCTGTCCTCCATCCTGATGGATCAACATTGAAGTCATCAGTGAATATATAGACAGCTGCTATGTACTGCTACAGTAGATAGTCTTGAAGACTTCAAGTATACTGAATCCTATGTTTCCTGGTCTCCTCTGGGACTTATGAGCCCCTGGAAACTGCAGTCCCACTCCAAGTGCTGGTAGTCAGACATCACACAAACTTACATAGTTTAGATCTCTCCAGCAGCTGACTGGGATACCCACTGGATAAATGGGTAAGTCCTAAACCCTTGGGCTCTAGATACTGCTACTTGGATCTACAAGCCCCTGAGCTTTGTACTTCCACTTCAGTTGCTTGTAGTCAGGCCACTTATTTTTTTTTCACTCAACTAGAAGTTTGCTATCATTCATATTTACCCACTTGGAACACGGAGTAAAATCAGAGAAAATATTTAGAAATGTGATTTAATGTGAATATGATAAATGCATGGTTTAGGCAGAAAAGCATACTGACAGGCAGCCTGTTCATCCTTGACTGGCTTCTATATTATCTTTTTTCCCCTGCTTTTTCTTTCTCATTCCTCTTGATCCCTCCCATACCCATTATTGGGAAACTTCACATAAGGAAACTTATACATCACCACAATCTCCCTAAAACAGTTTTACACAATCTGAAAATACCCTTCTCCTTGCAGGTCATAGAAAATCATAGACCATTTAATGAGGTAATTTACTGCATTATTTAGCACAGAAAACAGTGATCAATGACTCAAAGGCTGACTGACAGCTGTTTATGAGGGTTTCTCAAAGAATAGGACCAGCTCCCTAATATCTAACACCTTCAGCAATGATCTGGATCATGGGAGGGAATTCAGCATACACAGATACACCACATTGAAGGGAGCCATTGGTTCTCTGGAGGCGAAGGCTGTCAGATGGTCCTTGAGAGGATGGAGGAATGGGCTAGCTGGAACCATCCAAGGTTCAGCAAGGACAAATACCAAAGGCCCCAGTGCCAGGGATAAAATCAATCGTGTGCCAAAGACTTGATAGAATATATTTCTGCAAAAAAGGTCCTGAGGGTCATGGGGAAAAAAATTGAAAATAAGTCACTAGTTTCACCTTATGCTGATGAAAAGCAACCACATGTTGGGCTACATTACCAAGAGAATGAAATAAAATAAAGTAAAGCATTGATTCTCTTCTACTTGGCACTTAGAAGGCTTGATCTGGAGTATCATGTCAAGTTCAAGATACTTCTATCATGTCTAGAGTTTTTGGTGCAAAAGAGAAATATGTAAACTGCAATGAATTCAGTGGAGAACCACTAAGACTCCTAGGACATCTGGAGACAGCCTGAATGAGCTGGATGGAAACATGAATGTCGCAGACATTTCTTCACAGAAATCCTTTCTTTCGGATTTCTGCGTCTTCTGGAGGGCAAAGGCCTCAGAAGACAAGGTAAACAATTATTATCAGCTGCTGGGGAATGTAACAGGGGCACCTTGATTGGCTCATGCTTCTTGTTTATAATTAAGGGCCAATCACAAAGTGTAAGCTGGGGACTGAGTCCTTGGCCACAACTTTGTTATAGATTCTTTCTTGCTATTCTTAGCCTAGCTTGAGCAGCCATGCAAACCTCTCTCTTTATTCTTATTAGTATAGTCATAAGGTATTATATATCATAGATCAATAAATCCAGTTTTCTGATCTAGAAACAAGATTCCCCGTCTCTCTCTCACCAGCAGCGACCCACTCAGGGCGCTGTAATATCTGGTGACCCCTTGTGTCAGAGCAAAAATTAATTTGATAAGACCAGAGGAGCAAAATTGCTGCACTGGGTAAAAATCCTGTATGTGTAGCATTTGATGGTTGCTTTGAAGTGACCACAGAAGTGGATTCAAGCCAGGAGCTGAAGAACTGAAGATCCTGATTTGGACAGAGTTCACAGCCAAGGCTGACCACAAAGAGAATCTTCTTCTGGAAAACCTTCAGGAAAGATGATAGAAAAGAGCAGCAGACCCGTGGAGCTGGCCAGAGCAAGCTGGACTCTTTCAAAAGGTACTGTTAATTTTTCTATCCCTGAGGATTCAGCCCTTCATAGTCTGTGGCTGTTCGTATGGCAAACACATGCCTTGGAAGAAGAGGTTCCTTTTACTCCTTCAGAGGAGAAACTCATTGCCCTCTGGCAACACTGGTCTAGAGAAGATGGTTTCTTTCTATCAGCAGAGATCTCTATCAGTTTTTTCAATGGGCAAAGTTTTTTGGGTTTTTTACTGATGCCCTGTATGCTTTGGATGGTTTTGTCTGGGAGTGCATGGACTCAATTATCCAGTGCTTCTGGAGTCAGGGACGTGTTCTTCCTTCTATCTACCCATCATTTATAAAGCTTTTTCCAGTTCTGAAACGCAGAGCAGCTGTCTTTCAATGGATTTGTAACTGTTATCGCCAGGCCCCGTTTCCACCGCCCCTGGCAGAAGACCCGGTGGGGGATGACATTCTGCTTCCCAGCCCCCACTGCTTCGCGGCGGGGGGGGCTGAAACTTCGCCATGCGAAGAAGTTTTTTTACTCTTTCTCCTGAGGAGCCTGCGCAGAAGGGATTTTCTCCTTCCCCCCTTCTCTCTCTCCGGGGGAATGGGAGGAGGCGGCGCTGCTCAAGCCACAGCCGGCCTCGCAGACTCCGCCTTCAGACATGGGGGCGGCACCGGTCTATGAGGTTTCTCCACCTCTGCCAGCTCCGCCACTCCAGGAGATCCCGTCTCCGCCTCTCCAGGTGGTCCCGCCCACGGCTTCACCGGCCTCCCCGCCCCTGTCAGCGCCTGCGTCTGACACGGCAGAAGAGACAGTACTTCCGGTCCCCGTTGAGCAGTTGCTAGGCAACGACAAGGCTGCGTCTCCAGCTTCCGGCTCAGTGGAGGAGACCCCTTCGAACCCTCCGCCGCCTCCATCGGCCTCCTCACTGCCTCAGATTGAGACAGTCCCTGTTCAGGATGATGCTGAAAACGGCGCTGAACCCACGGGACCCTCGGAGCAGCCCACGGCTGCGCCTACGCTCAGCGTGATTCCCTCCCCAGTTCCGGCTCCCCCCTCACTGCTTGGACTGGCCGCTCCAGCGGCTCTGCTGTTGTCGGGGGCTCTGCCCTCTGGGTTGGCGTCAGAGACTGCCATGGCACCAGCAGCTTGTTCGAACTCAGACCATCCCGGACTGGCTGCTCTAGCAGCTGCCCCGGTGGGGGGTCTCTCCTTCTGTGTAGCGGGGGCTGCCCGCCAGCTAACTCTGGTGGCAGCCTGCCTGCCTGCGTTCAAGATTAGCATTCTCGGCAGGTTGGGGAGTGTTTGGTCAGTTGCTGTCCCATGGAGGCTGCCATCTCTGCCGCCCCTCTTGTGCCCTAGTGGCGAGGGGCAGGTGGGTTCTGCCGAAAGTTCTGCCTTTGGTCCCCAGCCTGGTGGGGGTGATGCTGTGAGGCAGATGGGAGACACACCTGATGCATTTGCATTGCAGAGGCAGGGGGAACAGTGGGAAGTGATCATGGCTTGCTTGCTGTGGGGAACAAACATTCCTAGATCTGAGATGAGGATTTGTGGGGCTGCTTCTATTTCCCTGCTGCTGGCATGCCTCAGTGGTTTTGGGGAAAGGAAGCATCTCACTACCCGTGCTGCCATTGTGCTGGCAGCAGGGTTCAGGCCTGCGGAAATGCAGAGCCTGCATCATGGGTTTGGCCTGGGCCGTTGGGCTCAGATAGTTCCTGGGCTGGGCCCACTGCGTGGCCTCCTGATGTTTCTGGGAATTCTGATTTCTCTTACCGGTCCTGGTCCCCCTTTGTGAGCCAGTTTTGGGGTTCCTGGTCCAGCATGGGCCAGGGCCCCCAGGGCCTTTTCCTTCTCTGGCACTGCTCTGCTCTGCTGCTGCTCTTTTGCTTTTTGATCAAAAAAAAAATAATTTTAAAAATTAAATAAAAAAGATTGAAAGCTCTGAAGCGCTGAAGCACTGAAGGGCCAGAAAAGGACATTCTAAAAATTGTTCAAATTGTTTTAAATTGTTTTAAATTGTTTAAAATTGTGTTATGCTGTTTCAGGACAAAAAGGACTCTCAGATATTCCAAGGGAAACAACTTCAGCACTTGGACTGTTCCTGAAACTCAGCTGCATGGACTTGAATTCTCTTTGCATTGTTTCTTGCAATTTTCTTAGATTGTAGGATTGTTTTAGTGATTTGTGAGTATTCTATATTTTACAGGTGAAGAAATTTCCTGTTCATTCCACATCAACATTTTTCTTTTAATTTATACAATTTAGAAAGGTGAGATGTCACAGACATTTCTTCACAGAAATCCTTTCTTTCGGATTTCTGCATCTTCTGGAGGGCAAAGGCCTCAGAAGACAAGGTAAACAATTATTATCAGCTGCTGGGGAATGTTACAGGGGCACCTTGATTGGCTCATGCTTCTTGTTTATAATTAAGGGCCAATCACAAAGTGTAAGCTGGGGACTGAGTCCTTGGCCACAACTTTGTTATAGATTCTTTCTTGCTATTCTTAGCCTAGCTTGAGCAGCCATGCAAACCTCTCTCTTTATTCTTATTAGTATAGTCATAATGTATTATATATCATAGATCAATAAATCCAGTCTTCTGATCTAGAAACAAGATTCACCGTCTCTTTCTCACCAGCAGCGACCCACTCAGGACGTTGTAATACATGAAGGCTAAGGAAGGATCTAATTTCAATCTTTCATTATCTATGGTGTTTCTTAGAGAAGAGTCATTTCCAATGTACACTGTGTTAAGACAGTTACATGTTGCAATGAGAAAAAAATCCATCCAAATATAAGGAAAAAAGTCACAGTGGAAAGAAAAGAAACATGAATACACACAAAAGAGATCATGGGAAGTATTGTAAAATAGGGATCTTTGTTTCTATAAGAACAGATGATTAGTCTTGGATTCTCAAGACATCACCAGAGTAACAGCAGTTGTACTTCCAGGTGTATGTTTTTTATTTGATTCTACACAATTGGTTTGAAATACACAAGAAAAAGAATAAATAAAATGAGGTAAACTGAAAGGTGTAATATTTAGATATTAATCTATATTAAAAACCAAATAGAAAAACACCCATAATAGAATGAAGTTAAGATTTTTGGAAAGTATTGTAAAGTTTCCTAGCTGACTTTGGAAACCTCCTCTAATACTAAAAGTCTTGACTAAGATTGCCATGTGTCTTGGCTTACCTGTACAGCAGCACAGGGTTGTTATGGAAAGAGCAGAAAAACATGCTTATTGCATGTATTTCCCCGCCTCTTTTCCCGTGCTTTAGGATATCCTGTTGACTTTGGAACAGCTCATGCCACACTCTCTTGACATCACCTACACACAGTCACAACAGCTTGGAACTCAGCAGAGAAAAGGGTAGCAAAACCCGATGACAGGAAGGACAAGGTCTGTCAGCAAACCTGGCCCTTCTTTCCTTCTGAAGGACTCAATATTTTTTTACAAGAGAAATATGGATCAGTTTTCAAAAATGACACCACCTATCTTCTTACTTGGAATGCTATTTTTCAATGAGAGATATATTAGGTTTCTTGTGTCCTTGTTCGTTTTGTGAAGGAAAAGGTTTCTCAAACCATAAACTATCTTCCTGGAAGGAAATAAGGAGCTGTGCCATAGCATGGATGATTGATGGGTTAATGCGATGTTCTGTGCTTTAAAGATGCTCATGAAAGAAGATCTGATACAGAAATCTGTGTTTTATTCTGAATTTTAATTTATTGATATTAGAGCTTTGCTTGAGCATTTGATTTGATAAATTGATTTTAACAAAATATAAATTGCAAATAGATTTGTTACAGCCAAAATGGAATTTCTGGTCAAGATCAAACCCCATGTAGATCTTAACAAAAGCAGCCAGTAAGATGATGCAGGGGTAAGATACCGATCTGGGCTTCTGCTTATGTTGATGTTAGTCACTGCACTAAGCAGTGGGAAGGTTTCTAAGCTAAATCTGTGCTCTGCTTTAGTTTGATAACTTCAATAACTTCAATTTTTTTGACATGACATCTTTTGTAGGGTATAATGCTGAGGTTAAGAATAGGCCTTCTTTATCTTTACTTGCTGCTAAGTTTATTCTATTCAAGAGTAAAAAGAAAAGTTAAACTTTTGTAGGCAATGAAATACAAGAGGCAGTTGAGACTAAGTTATGATTATAAAATTAAACAAAGTAGAATCCAGTACAAGCTGAGACAATTCTTTACAAAAACATATTGTTCTAAAAATCCATACAAAAAAAAAAAAAAACCCTAAACTACAGCCTCTCCATTGAAGAATTTGGTATGGTTTCTCAATATTTTGTTCTAGTTGTACATCAGTGTATGTCTACTACTCTTTCTGTCACATCAATTCAGTGATAATGTGTGCAACACCGATTAATTTGGAGTGATTTGGTGTATTATCTCAACTATCACTGAGGGACAGAGCATTATGTTCTACTGCAGAGAGGTAAAATATTTGACAAGATTGTCAGCATTTTCTATTAGAAATGTTGTGTTGATGTAGTGCAGAGAAGAGCATTTCTTAGCAGGGTACTTGCAATTTGAAGTCTCTTTTAAAAGGAACAACTTGGTTTGCAAAAGTTAATGAAGAAGAGGAGTTGCAAAAAATATTATGAGTTTTATCTTGAAAATTAGAAAATACACATTCTTTTCTGTTCAAAAATGTGGAAAAGTTTTGTAAAATGTTACAGGGCATATGAAAGTATTCATAATACTGAGGATTCTGTTATGTATTTCCTCTAATGAAATAAATAATTTACCCACTGTTTCTGGGTG